>NW_026087964.1:39796020-40290585 GCF_022539395.1 Myiozetetes cayanensis | reverse complement strand
GTTCTGTCTCAAGGAAGAATTTCACTGAATTAAACTGCTTTCCCCACAGGCAACACACATTTCTGAGTGATTCAACCTTCTTTCAGCAGAAAAAGAGTGTAAAAGAAGTTCAGCAACAAAATTACGGGCTCACTTCAGTGAGCTGGTATTTCAATGCTGAAATTTTATTACTGGCATTGAATTAGAAGTATGGTCTTTGGTGGGTTTTTTTCCCCCCAAAGAAGGAGACAACTGTTTTAAACTTCTTCCCTCCTTACTTCATGAAAAAAAAAAAAAAGTTCTAGGAAAGATCTACTGGAGAGTATTTTAAAATACAGTGTTATTTTTGTCATTAGTCACCATGAGTTCAGAACTAAG
The DNA here is from genome assembly GCF_022539395.1 of Myiozetetes cayanensis. Lineage (NCBI taxonomy): Eukaryota > Metazoa > Chordata > Aves > Passeriformes > Tyrannidae > Myiozetetes > Myiozetetes cayanensis. The sequence goes on along the minus strand of NW_026087964.1, from coordinate 40,290,228 downwards.
TAGTAAAACAACAAGTAAAACTTTAAACAGTACTCAACTTCAGCAGCAATAATTTGTCAGATTTTGGCTACATTAGCCTTTTGATCTACTGAGGGAACATCATCAAGCCGGTGTATACAAGGATGCTAAGTCTAATTTACACTTAGAATGCCATCAGGAGGATGGCAGAGCTCAGTCATCCCAAGTCACCCAGTACCACCCTGAAGTACTTATTTACTGTAAAGTGTCATGCTTAGTGGGATGGGGGCACTAACCTACCCAGCACCACAGTGTGTGACTGAGGAAAACGTGGGTCATGCAAAATGCGACTCAGCATACGGGGAAGAGAGATTATGTTTAAACTGGAAGACAAACTGTCCTGCTGAGTAGCTGCAGCATGCTGGGTGCACACATAGCACAGGATTTGCTGGGGACCAGCTCTGCAGAAGAGCACAGGCAAGCAGATAGGTCAGTGGTGATGAATGCTAGCTACATATGGGCTTAGGTAAGAATTGGCCAACAGGTCAAGGGAAGTGGTTTTCCCCCTGCTACATATCACTTGAATCTGCACCTGGAACAATGTCTGGCTGTGTTTCCTCCAGCACAGGGGAGAGGGAGCTCAGTGGAGAGTTACTGTGATGGTTGAGCACAGGAGCACACAAAGAGCTGCAGAAAGAGCTGGGTGGGAATTCGGAACTAGGATGGGAAGGTCTGGACAGAAGAGAGGGAGTTCCTCCTCAAAGATGCCATGTGAAAACACAAGAAGCAATGATCATCGGTAGGAGCAAGGGAAATTCCAACTAATTTTTCTTTCCCCTCCCCCTAAATGAAGGTGGTTTAGCACTGAAAAAGGATGCCTGAAGAGTATGTCAAATCCTCCTTGGCAGATACTCAGGACTGCCCTGGACAAGATCCCAAGTGCCTGATATGACTTAGATCTTGGCTATATTGAAGCAAGGGGTTGGACTAGAGACCTCCAGATGTCCCATCTGACTTGAATGAGGACATGAAATTAGAAAGCACACAGGATAAGCCAGACAAACAGAGAGGAGCTGGTGGGAGATATAGTGGTTGAAGGCCGCCTAGGAAATAGTGATCATGAAATAATAGAATTTTCAATACTCAGAGATTCAAGGAGAAACAACAATAAAACCTCTACGCTGGACTTTCGGAGGGCAGATTTTGACCTATTCAGAAGTCTAGTCCAGAGCATACCCTGGGAAACAACCCTTGAAAACAAGGGAGTCCAGGAGGGATGGATGTGCTTCAAACAGGAAGTTTTGAGTGCACAGGAACAGGCCATACCGGTGTGCCGAAAGGCAAGCCGGCGGGGAAGACAACCAGCCTGGTTAAACAGGGAGATTCTGAAGGAAATCAGGGATAAAAAGAGAGTTTATCGACTATGGAAGAGAGGGCTGGCTACTTACGAAGAATTCAGGAAGACAGCTAGATCATGCAGAAAGAAAATCAGGGATACAAAAGCGCAATTTGAAGTTAAATTGGCCACTTCTGTTAGGGATAACAAAAAGTCCTTCTATAAATACATTAATAACAAAAGGAGGGGCAAAGAAAACCTCCATTCTTTGATGGACTCGGAGGGAAACATAGTTAATAGAGATGAGGAGAAGGCTGAGGTACTTAACACCTACTTTGCCTCAGTTTTTACCAGTAAGACAGGTGGCCCTCAAGGCAACTGGCCTCTGGAGCTGGTAGACAGAGAGAGGAAACCAAATAGCCCCCTGTATTCCAGGAGGAAATAGTTAGTGACTTACTGAGCCACCTGGATCCTCACAAGTCTATGGGACCAGATGGGATCCATCCTAGGGTAATGAGGGAGCTGGCAGAAGAGCTTGCTAGCCGCTCTCCATTATCTTCCAACAGTCCTGGCTCACTGGGGAGGTCCCACATGATTGGAAGTTGGCAAATATCACCCCAATCCATAAAAAGGCTGCAAGGCTGACCCTGGTAACTACAGGCCTGTCAGCCTGACCTCGGTGCCTGGCAGAGTTATGGAACAGATCATCCTGTGTGCAATCACACAGCAGCTACAAGCATGGACAAGGAATCAGACCCAGCCAGCACGGGTTTAGGAGAGGCAGATCCTGTTTGACCAACCTGATCTCCTTTTACGATCAGGTGACTCACCTGGTGGACGAGGGGAAGGCTGTGGATGTGGTCTATCTGGACTTCAGCAAAGCCTTTGACACTGTCTCCCATAAGATACTCCTGGAAAAGCTGGCAGCCCATGGCTTGGACAGGGGCACTCTGTGCTGGGTTAGGAACTGGCTGGAGGGCCGGGCCCAAAGAGTGCTGGTGAACGGGGCTGCATCCAGCTGGCGGCCGGTCACCAGTGGTGTCCCCCAGGGATCAGTGCTGGGCCCAGTCCTGTTTAACATCTTTATCGATGACCTAGATGAGGGGATTGAGTCCATCATCAGCAAATTTGCTGATGACACCAAGTTGGGAGGGAGTGTCAACCTACCAGAAGGCAGGAGGGCTCTGCAGAGGGACCTGGATAGACTGGAGAGATGGGCTGACTCCAATGGGATGAAGTTCAACAAGGCCAAGTGCCGGGTCCTGCACTTTGGCCACAACAACCCCCTGCAGCGCTACAGGCTGGGGACAGAGTGGCTGGAGAGCAGCCAGGTGGAAAGGGACCTGGGGGTGCTGATTGACAGGAAGCTGAACATGAGCCAGCAGTGTGCCCAGGTGGCCAAGAAGGCCAATGGCATCCTGGCCTGCATCAAGAACAGTGTGGCCAGCAGGAGCAGGGAAGTGATCCTTCCCTGTACTCTGCGCTGGTGAGGCCGCACCTTGAGTATTGTGTTCAGCTCTGGGCCCCTCAGTTCAGGAAGGATATTGAGGTGCTGGAGCGGGTCCAGAGAAGAGCAACCAGGTTGGTGAAGGGACTTGAGCACAAGTCCTATGAGGAGAGGCTGAGGGAGCTGGGATTGTTTAGTCTAGAGAAGAGAAGGCTTAGAGGTGACCTCATCACTCTCTTCAACTACCTGAAGGGAAGTTATAGCCAGGTGGGGGTTGGTCTCTTCTCCCAGGCAACCAACAACAGGACAAGGGGACATGGGCTCAAGCTCTGCCAGGGGAAGTTTAGGTTAGATGTTAGGAAGAAATTCTTTACAGAGAGGGTGATCAGGCATTGGAACGTCCTGCCCAGAGAGGTGGTGGATTCACCATCCCTGGAAGTTTTTAAAAAGAGATTGGACATGGCCCTTAGTGCCATGATATAGTAATTAGAGTTGGATCAGGGGTTGGACTTGATGATCTTGGAGGTCTTTTCCAACCCAATCTATTCTATGATTCTATTCTATGATTCTATGACAAAGTCCACTGGTTGGCTGGATGGAAGATGGCAAAGGCTGGCCATGCCTAATGTCACCAGCATTTCCAGAAGGTAACTGAGCTGGGAAAGAAAACGTTTGTGAGAGCAGGAAGACCTGAGATTGAAGGATGTCCTTGGATCCTTCTCTCCCGTCAAGCCATGAACCAGAGGCATGAGAAACGATCAGGCATCCCCTTGCCCCCTATTCAGGCATACCTCCCAAGGTTGTTTCTGAAGGACAAAGGATGTTCAGCACAGCAGGAATCCTGGCAATGTATGTGGGGCAAGTCTGCTTCTCACTGGGCTGTGGGAAGAGAGGCCTTTAAATATTGTCTCATGTCACATCTCAACTGCATGCAGTTTCCTTTCTGTCCTCCATCTTTGAAAACCTTGGTAAACTCTGTATACAAAGTTCCATAAATAGAATATTTTTTTTTCTTTAACCTTAGTCTGGCTTGAATTGAGTCTTACAATGTTTAAAATCAAGACACCATACAAAATCACAACTGTGTGCTCCTCCTAATGTATCCAAAAAGGTACAAATTGCATCTCTACCTAACTGCTCCACGGAGTGAAGAGCTGGTAACATGGTAGTGCTGGTGTTTGTGTGGAAGACTGTGTGGAATTTTTCGGTGAAGGACACAATGTAGAAAGCTGCAAGGGTGTCCTTGCAGTAGGCTGACATGGCAGCAAGCAGTGCACCTTAACACTGAAGGTCTGGAAACTTGCACTATTTTTTGTAATAACTTGTTATAGCTTGGTGACAACTTGGGTGATGAGAAATCAGCTCATATTTTCCATTTTACTATGCCCAGCACACATATTAGTTTTTCAGAGCTGTACATTTTTGAGAGCAAGCCTGTGAGGTCACTTCTGAGTCACATCACAATATTAATTGCATTTTATTACCCTATAATTTGAGTCAAAGTATTGTACAAGTCTTCATTTAGAGGGCATGACTCAAATCCAGTTTCTTCTTTCACAAGTTGTACCAAATATTATTTGTCTGAGATGACAAAAAAAAAAAAAGGAAAACTGTGAAGTGTTTGATGACTTAAACACAGAACAACAGCAGAGCCACCAGCTAGCATTAAACAAGTTAGAATTATTTTTCTCTGGTCCTTCTTACATCTCCTGAAACCGTGCCTGGCCAGCATCCCAGCGTGATCTGGGAGATGCTAAGAAAAGATTCAATCTAACATGTATAATTATGTCTTTTATTAGATACATAGTTAAGTATTGTATAGATCATTATTGGTTTGCACCTCAAAGAAAATTTCTGTTTCTTACTGTGGAGATAAAATGAGACAGTTAAAACATGTTGGACTTGATTTAGCAGCATTGGGGAGCTGCCACAGTAGGTTTCTTTCTTTAGGAAGACAAGGAAACCTCTAGAGGTGCTTGTGGAGGAAGCACGGTGTCCAATTCTGTTCCCTCCATGACCTAAGTCACCTTCCTCTTAGAAGACCACCACCACTGCTCCAGTCACTGTGATAAGCATTTGTCCCAGAGCTTAGCTCTTCTGAGTTAGGACTTTCTCATATTTTACAACCAAGGTTTACTCCTGACCAGTTTTACTCCTGTGCTCTTCCTGAGACCACTCATCAAGTAACATAGCTGTTTCTTCACTGAAATTCACAGGAAGTAATCTTGCCCCCTCCACTTTACTAAAAGAAAGAAGTAGCCTGTTTTCTAATACATTCATCACTGATTCAAACCCCAACACTGCCCACTTTCATGAATTTATTGAAACTTTTTGTCTTTGGGGCTTACTTTGAGCTCTGGCTGCTGAAGCTAAAAAAACCCCTCTCTAACAAATTAATGTTTTCCTACTGACACTAATTACAAAGGAAACTTGTAAATATGGCTCAGAGGAACTCTGAAATCTCAAAAATCAGTAGACAAATAATAAATTTTTATCAAATGCTGTATATTTGTGCAATTTGAGGTGTCATCTTGGTAGCTGTACTATTGCAGTAAGTGCATTATTTGAGTGTTACTGCAAGCTTAGGGAGCCCCTGCTGGTCTAGTGGTTAAGGGCGCGGCGCTATCACCGTGGAGACCCGGGTTCCATTCCCAGTCAGGGCCACTCCCGGGCAGGTGGGGCTCGTTAGCCCTTAAAGGCAACCCACCTACGTCCTGAGGACCTCGCTGCCACCGTCCAAGCTCGCTTGGCCCCGGCAGATGAACCTTAGGATTAAAGGGTGGGCTCAGTTCCGCGCACACTGTGTCTCACCTAAAAAATCCAATGCGCAGGCTGGAAGGTGTAAAGACCTTCCCCGGATCTTCGCTCGCGAAGACTGGCCATTATTATTACTGCAAGCTTCAATGTTTTCTTTCAGGTGGTTATTAAAAAGTAATAAATTGTATGAATTTGGTGAACACAGGACTCACTGGGTATTTCTCATTTATTTAGTTTTCCTCCCACTTTTCTAAGACAGTCTCAATTCACCTTTACAAGTTGTCTGATCAGAGCCATTTGTCAAATGCAGCAGCAGAGCACACGAACACAGAGAAGTTCCCCAGCTTGACCTGCCTTGGTCAATAAGGGCACTGCTTCAGACTCACCCAGCCCATGGCTACCTTCAGTCTGTTCCCAAGGAGGAGCCATTGCCCACCACCAGGCCTGCTTAAGCAATGCTGTCCATCTCATCTCAAGCAGTGGCTTCCACTTTCTTAGGGAAAACTTCGAGAGGAGACTGGGAGTAGTGGTGTATCAGGTTAGCTGTTCTTCAGTGCAAACAGCTTCCAGTCATTCTCTTCCTTCATGACTTCTCCAGCTTCCCTGTTCTATGACTGGATGTGCCCCTGTCTTTGCACAGTCAGAAAGCCCTCACAGCCTGGATTATACTGCTCCTCCAGAGCTGTCACCCGTGGCTCAGAGCCTGTTCATGGTGGGCCCAGGAAAACTGGCAAGCTATCCTGGATAATTGCTGAGGCACCTTTGTTTCTGGAGACCTGCTATCAATCTCATTTATTGGTGCAGCGCTGCACTGTAGTGCTGTAAAAAGCAATAAAAGGAAAACTACTTGGATGGAGTTACCTGAAATATGTTTTTCAGCTTGTACTCCTGTTCACTGCACAAATGTATTGCAGAGGCAGCAGTGACAATTTCACGCCATCACTGTCCCATTTGCACTAGGTGCCCTCAATATAATGTCCCCTTCCTCTGCTTCACCACCCACATCTATTTCAAGTCTTGCCTCATAGCAGCTTTTTTAGTAATGATTTGCAAAACCCTGACCATGACAAATGCAAAAGCAGAATCTTTACCAATTTCACCAACATTCCATATTTTCAAATGAGGGGGGCTGATGATACCTCAAGTGGACAAATTTTTGCTGTAGTTACATCACATGACTCAGCACTGGCATTAAAATCCCAGGTTCTTCTGCTGTGTGTGCAGGCGTTCCCTCCTCCCCACCCCTGACTGCCAGCATAAACCACAGCAAGACACAAGCACCTGCAATTTTTATCTTACTTCATGTTGTGTAATGCCTCCTGAGCCACACAGTTACTTCCACCATGTAAGGCCTGGTGGAATACACAAAGCAGAAATCTAAGGGAGGCCTCCACAGACTTGATGTCCTGTGAAATCTGCTGCAGCTACACCGTCCTTTAGCAGCACAGACATCAAAAGGACTGTGATATGCTGGAGACGTGCTAGGAAGAAACACTGCTTGCATGAAAGCAAAGCCGGGACAACAGAGGACAGAACAGCTCTGGCTAAAGCAGGTGGCAGAGAAAGCAGGAGTCATGCTGGAGCAGGACACTGATGGTCGTCCTCATGGACCCAGATACTCAGCATCTCTTGGGATCAGGGGCATGGTGAGCGTGACATAATTCAAATGAGTATTTATAGTTAATTAGTAAAGCAGATGAAATGGAATGGGAATTAGAAGATCCCAACTAATCCTCTTTGCAAATAACTTTCTTTAAGATGTAAAACTTGTATTTGATTTCTAACATTCAGAATTAAAGACAGTTATTTCTGATGAAGTTTTATTAGTACACTCAAAATGAACTTAGTCATGATGAAGTTTTTTGTACTAAAAAGATATAAAAATGCAAATCCAGGGGGATTCTTCAGCTGCTTAGTATTAATGCCCAACTATGAATTCAAACAAGTTAAAATTGAGTTAAGGGTCACTCAATGTGTATTTTTCAGTAGCACAAAAACTGTTAGAACTGTCCTGGCTAGTGCAGCTGTCATTTGAGATGAAAAAAACTATAATCTCAACAGCCATCTTCAAGAAAAGAAAGGCTGCACATGGAAACATCTAAAAGACCTTAGCTTTAAAAATGTATATTTATTGAAGTTTGTTGAATTCTGTTAAACTAATAGTGATTATAATATATCTGGCACTAAGACAGAGCTTAAGTGGCAAGGTTAACATTAATTCTCATTTTAACACTGACCAGCATTTGCTATAAAACAAAAAAACCCCTGTCTAATGGGAGTTCAACCTACAGCAAAAACCCTTATTTAGGGTTTGTAAGTTCTCACACATTGCTCAGCATCAGTGAGGCCGAGGTGAGGCCAGAGAGAGATACAAAATACTGTAGCTTGCTCATCCACAGTTCATCTTGTGACATTATCAGAAATACCAGTAAATGGTATTAATTTTCAAGTTTGCCTTCAAGAAAACAAAATCAACACACTCTCTTGGTGTCTGATTGGTCTTTTAGGGTTTTTAAAATTGTGTTTACTGAGCAATGAGTTACAAATTAAGCTTAGCTTAATTTGCAGAGGTGAGTCATACAGACTTCCAGGAACAAGCCAAACTCAGCATTTGACTGTGTTCTTTGCTTCTTCTGGGCTCTGGAGGAAACCGATGGTGACCAAAAAAAAAAATAATAAAAATAGAAGTGTACATAGAGTGGCAGAGCTGAGGACCCCACATTTACTCCTTTTCTCTGCCTATTCCATGCCATCAGTTTGAACAGTTGCATAAAGAAATGTTTTACACACACATTCACACACAAGCTCTTTTATTGAGAACCAGAAAAGTCTCACATGAAAACCTAAACACTCAGGTTTGAGGGAAGGGGTGTGATGTTACTGAAAACTTGCACTGTCAGACTAGTTTTGTGCCATAGCCAATGGAGGTCTTCATTATTAAAAGTTTCATACAGAACCTGAATGCAAAGCATTTACCATCACCCCTTCGAGAAAAGCATCATGAAACTGTTCAAAACCACTGACTTTCCTCCTTGCTTGTGAAGAAACTTCACATTCACCAACAAATTAACTTCCCGTTTTATAAGACTTGTGTTTAGTTATGGCCAGATAAATTTCACTTGTAGACTGAAGGAGATGCCCAAACAGTACCACCTTTAATCGTGAAAACTGCCATGCACCAGCTAATGAAGAAAGCCAGACATTGGCCTGCTACAAATGAGTCCCCTGGTCCAAAGCACAATTCCATACATCACAAAGTTGAGCCTCAGTTTGACAGACCACTGCCAAATAAAGCAGAAGAGACAGGCGAACATACCTTGCTATAAACATTTCCCTTTCCAGCATTTCCCAGAAACTGTAATTCAAACAGGGACCTGATCTAGCAGACCAGATTCAGGCAAAACACAATTTGCATTTAAATCAGCAAGAGCTACTGGTGACTAGCATGCAGCATGTACTTATTAGCGTCCTAACAGAAATGTGTATTTTAAAACAGATGGTAGAAGCTGAAAGAAAATTGAATCACAAAATAAGATCATTAACATAAGTGCTTCCTCTTCTAATCAGCTACCACTGTGTTACTATCAACTAGTATGTTGGGGAATATCATTCATTTCCTCATCTCAGAATGTAAATATATGAATTGTTTCACTCCCTATTTCCCCCCCAACCCCCGTGCCCATCGCACAGGCACTTTATTTCCCCTCAGTGTTTCCCCCAGTTTGAAAAAAAATTAGAGTGGACCATTTTTTTGTCTTCTCTCCTTCCCATCAGTAGAGTTCTCTGCATCTACTGAAAAAAAATCCCTAGATTTTGACAGAGGGGGATATTCTGGGACAACATTGCAAACTTATTTCTCCACAAAGCTACTCCCACAGCAGAGCACAACCTTTCAGGTGCAAGCATACTAGCTTGGGGAAAACAGCTTGAAAAGCACAATCATGAAACAAAAAAAACAGAGCATGGTCGTTCTGTCTCTCTCAGTTACTTTCATGTTTCTCAGTTTACATAGCAAGTAAACTACCACTACTTTGGGCTTAAACCACTCAACTACAAACCAGCTGATATTTCTCCCCTTCCCCATCACCCTCCTCAACAAAATTTCTGCAACCAGAATTTAACCATCAGCGTGACCACATCAGGAACCAGAACATTGGTTAAAATGCTCTTCACTGGCAACGGCTGCGAGAACTGACTTGCTGGTGTGTGATACAGATACGAACTAGAGCACCAGTAAAACCCAGTCATTACAAGAATCGAGGATGCTTAAAATATACTGGAATACTACAAGGAGTGTCAAAACTACCTCAAAAAAAAAGTCATATAAAAATGGCATTCCCTTACCTGACAGAGCTTTCAAAGGCACTCATGCATTGTAAATCCCCCAGGTGCAAAAAGAAAATACACTTCTATGGCTTCTTTTCCTTGAGGAACACAACAGCTCAGTGCAGTTTTGCCTACCCCTTTGCTCAGCTGTAAGCTGTTAGTCCTGCCAGATCCTTGCCCAAGCCCCAGCTGACAGCAATGAGTAAATTGTCCTGTAGGACCCTCAGGGAAGTGAAATTTCTTTGGTGCTGAGCACCTGGCATGGTGCTTTTTTTTCTTTTGGAAAAGTAGCACAGTCCTGAGATTATCACAAAGTTCCTAAAAGGGCTTTGTGCAAGATGGCTGCTGGGCCAGAGCTGCATGAACACCAGGGGCGTAATTTCATTTTAAGCATGCCTGAGGTGAAACACTGTAGAACTGTTACAGGCATTACTTTAAATTTCTTGGCAAGGCAATCACTGATTTTGCTCATTTCCAGTGTAATTCACAGTGGTTACGTAGGGTTTCGATCTGCGGTAATTTAAAAAGACTGCAACAGGCCATGGAATTTTAACCCCAAGCTTTTGTTTTACTTTTTAACATTAGGTGCTGCAAATATTGCAGCAACATAGAAATAAGATTCCAGATAAAAATTCTCACTGTAGTCACTTTCCTGCTCTTTCTAGGTTGAAGGAGGCCAAAAGATTAAGCATACAATGTTGCAGGTATAGGGCTGAGTTGCAAAATCATTACCACCTTGCCCTGCATCAAGTTATCACCAATTATTTATACACAGAAAAGAAATAGCTACCATTTTGCATAGAAATATCCATGTACTTGCTCTCCCACATATAAAGGAACAAAACTTCTACCTATTATTTTCCCAGCTGGAAGCTAATCCACGCTAAATTTTGCTGCAGTGCTGAAGATTTCTGAAAAGCTTCACAGATAATTGAGTTGCAGCTTCAATACATAGGATCCCTCAGTAAGCAAAAGAGTATCATCCTCTGTTTGTCATAAGCCTTTTTAAAGCAGGAAGAAGATCAAGAAAAGAACAGATGAACCTGTTGAGAGGTTCTGACAGCATTACTTCTCCCAGAAGTGTTCCTAACTACCCTACAATTTTCCACGGTTATTTCAAGGCCTTAAGAGTCTGGGAAGAGTGGTGTCATGCTATAAATGAAAGTAAAATTGAGTACTTCCATTCCCACTGCAAGCCTGTTTCTGTGGAGCTGCTGGTTTCTCCATGCAGCTATTTCCAATGACACCTGATGTTCAAGGTGGGCTAACAGGCTTTCAGTGTTGCAGGACCTACAAGGCAGCTGCCCACTTAATAAGAACCTGCACTAATTGCTTGGGCAAGCTCTGATCAGGCTCATTATGGATATAAACTGAGTCTAGAAGGGATTTGGATTTCTTCTGGGGCTTTTTAGCACAGTTTTGAGCCTTTTGTCCCACTGAAGTAGTGCTTCAACAGAACAAAATGACACATTTGCAGCATAATTGCATGATCTGCTTTTCTCTTTTGTTTTTAAGTTCACCTGAGCTTCTGAACTGGTATTTTTCCATTCTTTTTCTCCCATTAGCTTAAGTGACTCTTTCATGGCACAGTGGTTTGGAAAATGCTCGTTTTATAAAGGTTAGTGTTTCAGTCATCTTGCAGACCCCAGAGACAATTATGACACCGAATGTTATAAAGCTTAGGCTGCTCACATACAGATGGCAAAAACTGTTGGTGCAGAAGGAAAGGGATGGTAAGTGTTTAATCTTACCAGCTGCTCTGAATCCTGTGCATGTGCAGGGGCAAGAAAACACATCAAACCCTTCTTCTTGCACAAGACTAGCTGTGAGCTTCTAGTTGAAGGAAGTTCAGCAACTATCCTTCCAACTGCCTTGCTTGAGAGATCTAAGGCTGAAACAGTCCAGTCCCACCTGTAATCTCTCTCAGTGTCTTCTGACAAGGGATCCCCTCTTTTAGAACTGCAGTTTGAAGCTTTCTCAAAAGACTGGAAAGGTGATAGAGAGATCTCGTGCTCTGTAAGGAGAGCAGCTGCCTCCCCAGGACAGATGTTGCAGATCTCTGCCTGGGAGTTTTGCTGTGCTCACCTTTGCCAGCACTAGATGACCTCTAAGAGTGCTGTCTCTCTCTGGAAGGCAATAGCTCTGGAAACCAAACATCCTATCAACAAAAATCACCTTAAAAATCTGCCTCCTGCTTTTAATAAAGTAATACAAAGGATGGAACAGAATGGAACATTTGCTTACTGATCAAAACAGATTGGAGCCATGATTAATTGGTTTTAAAATCAGAAATGGCAGGTTCATTTTTGGCTAAACAGAGAAAGTAGAGCAGTTGGCTCTCTCCTCCCAAACAATTATGATTGTGAGTTTGACATGATATTCCATTTCTAAATGTTTTGCTTCCCCAACATCCTAAGCTGACACAATAAGAACAACTTACACTACACAGGAAATATTACTGGACACAAGCCTGAATCCTGTGCAGCTCAGGTCAGAAGTCTTCACTTTCCTGAGTGTCTTACTCCAACTGTGTTCACCTGAGGTACCACTGCAGTTCAGTCTTTGGGGTAAGGCACTAAGGAGAAATGAAGCATCTAAAACTGGGATAACAGATTTGTTGCATTTTCCTAGTGAATTGCTTTATGCTGATGCATTACTACTTTCCCTTTTCTTGAGCTTATGGAGTGTGACTGCCATTTAGCAGCACCTTGTTGTCCCAAAGAGACATGCTGATAGAGGGATTTGTTGCAGTAAGATGGCAGTCTTTGTGAAATAAGATTGCCCTTGTTTCTTTTCATGGGACGTTTTGGATAGGGACCATTCAGGGACATCTTTTGTTCACATATGGGATGCTTGGAGTTAAGGTTGGTCTGAAAACCTTCCTGCACTGTAAAATGTCACTGCACACATCATTGCCATTATTATAATTACTGCAGTTATTGGATTTATTCTTCTCATGAAATATAGAGCTGTGAACTATACATGTGTTCACGCTGCAGCCATGGCTACTGCTCCTCTCCTTTCTGCTGCAAAGCAAGCTGTGTGTACTGCAGGCTGCCACCTCCTCTGTGGTGAAAATGTTATCAAGACAAAACAAATGAATAAACCCCTTCCTTCTGGTAAGGCAGAGCCAACAAGGCTGTCAAGACCATGGTAGAAAATTATAGTAATAAGATAATGGAAAAATTACAATTTGTGGAGAATGAAGTCTATTACTTCTACATTTAACAGCCCTGTGGAGAATAAAAACAGCTTTTCTGCAGAAAGATTTGATTTAGTGCCAAAAATCTGAATTTACACCTTAAAATAAACTGCCAAAGGAGAGCCAAAAATAACCTTTCTTGTTGAAATACTGTAGCAGAATTAGCTCAAATTAGTATATTTTAGCCCAGAGGTATGGATTGGGAAAAGTGACTTTTAACTGTGGATTTTGGTCCAAGTTAATGGAAAAGCTGGAGAGTTATTTAGGAAGGATAGCTGTTCTAGGTAATTTGTTCAGAAATTTTAAAATACTCACAAAAAACTCCTAAACCTCTCCTCACATGGGGGGAATATTACTTTCTTCAAGTAGATGAATGCAATCTCATTATTCTGTACAAGAACTTTTTGAGAAATTCTGGAAGGATGCTTCTTTTTTGCATGTATTAAGGCTGGTTTTTTAAGTTATATTTCTAAAAAATAAAGATGAAACAATGCATCAGTTTCTTAATGCCTGAACTAGTCCTTACATTTTGATGTTTAGCCCTGAGATACTTAAAACACCATCAATACATTTGCATTTGACTTCTTTGCAGTAGAGACTCATGTATGTTTTTAATATTGACAACAATACTAAGAGTGCATATTTCTTCACAGTATAACTAAAAGTAGCAATTACAATTACACAGGTTGCCTTTGCATTCAGTGCATTTGCTTTAGTTTGAAGAAAAGTTGGTAAGAGAAGTAGCTGCAGACACAGGAATTAAAATCAAGCTGTTAAGATGTATCAACATCTGTGCTTCCAAACAAACAAAAGTCTGTAAAATGGTACCATCCGAGTCTGATGAGGACTCAGCAGGTAAGTGGATCTGTAGTCTTTGAATAAGGAAAAACAAGATCTTTTGCTGTGCAGGTCATGCCTACTTTATCTTCTGGTGACTTTATCTTCCAGGTATTTTTTACAGAAGGAACATATTTACTTAATACTGGGTCTTAATCCAGTGGGATACAGGAAAACCGAGAGATCTATCAGTGCAAAATTCAGAAAGAAATTAAGTCTATAAAGGTTCTGTGACTGCAAGCTGCTTGCCAGTTTTGCCATGAACGTTCCCAGCTCTCCCCACCCTCCTCAGGGAAGCAAACCGAGAAGCATCTTCAGGATGTGTCCAGGATTGTCACATCTCTGCTGGTGGCTGCAGGAGTTTTGGTAGCACTACACTGTGTTTGAAAGGTCTTCCAGCACACAAAAATCCCAGCTGCTCCATGCAGCCAGACCGTGAGCATTGGTTGGCTGATGCAGTCTGCTGAGGTGCAGGTATCAAAGCTTCACCTCAGGAGAACAGGTCTGAGGAAAAGCCAAGGCTGCGCTTTGGTACAGTCACTTATGGGAGATATCTGAAAGCTGTCTGTGAGTGACTAGCAAGATTTTACCTCTGCAATGGTTTCTTACATTCAGTTGAAATGAAAATCCTGGAGAAGCCATGAGTGGCACTGAGTATAAACACTCTGTTGTAGAGTGTTCTGTGTCTTCACTGAAAGAAGGCAGTTTTGAACAATATTCCCTTTTTCTTTTTTACAACAGGGCTCCTGTTTTCTTGCCATGAATTGATCACACATCCACGTCAGACACCAAAAATCAGTCAGACTAATGCTGGAGAACAGAGTAGCTCAAGAATGGATCCTGGATTTTCGAAAGATGCTTCATGTCCTGACACCTGACTTGAGACCCATCACAAAGCCTCCTCAGCACTTCAGAAAATGCACTGCCTGTTGTAAAATGTGAAACAGCCAAACATCTTTATTGCTATCTGTTGGTTACAATTAGAAAATCTTTGGCAGTTGCTATCACTTAGTAAAACTTTAAATATGTATATAGCTACAAAATCTAATCTTTTGGCAAGAAACTAATATGACTAATTACATTTTGTGATCTGCATTTCCCCCGAGGTCTCAGTATTTTGTGCTTCCTTCCCAAACTCTAACATAAAGCGGCTTCTACTAGTTATGTAATTTGTTATTAATTTAAATAACACACAAGCTATATTTTGGTTTCTCTGGGGAATAAAGCATCACCATCTTCTTTGACATAGTGGAAAAACCCCAAATTTAAGAAATTTAAATTTTAAATCATGTGTTTATAGAAAATCAGCATTAGTGCACAAGTTAGACTAGTTTTCACAAGTTTGGTGAAAATGTTTCAGATGTAAAGTTTATTTATCTGTGTTGTGTTTGTGTGGGAAGGTTTTGGGGGGGGGCTACAGGAGTGACTTCTGTGAGAAGCTGCCAGAAGCTTCCCCCATGCCCAGTGAAGCCACTGCCAGATGGCTCCATGACAGACTCACCTCTGGCCAAGGCCAAGCCCATCAGTGATGGTAGCACCTCTGAGATAAGGTACTTAATAAAGGGAAAAAAACACCAAAATATTGATGAGGGAAACATTAGGACTGACCCCAAATGGGTTTTTGCCTCTTTTAAGTTAGCGTTAGGAGCCCAGAATTGTTCCCATAAGCCAGAGCTCTGCCGAAAATTGCAGCTCTGTGCCTCACACCACAGTGCCCACTGTGACCCCTCGTCTTGGGCTGCACTCTCTCACTGTATGCACACAGATAAAATTACACAGAAGGGTTTGCTGGAATCCAGGGGGCTCTGACATCTCCTCTGAAAAACTTGCTGATGATTTTAAGATCACAAAAAGCTTTGGCAGCTCAGCTGCTATTAATGGAAGAGGCTCCCTGGTGTGCAAGGAGGCAGTTCCTCCCCTGAGTGACTCAGCTGAGGCAAATTCACCTCAACAACAGGCCTGATCCCAAAATTTCCATGACTAGAGAAGTTGCTTGTGGTTTTTGGCTTTTTATTGCTAGAGCTGCCTAGCTGAGCTAAAAGGCAAGCTACTAAAGTCAGATGAGGGAAAGTCTTAAACAGAGGTTGCCTTTGGTGAACATCTCCATCCACAACTTACAAAATATGAAAAGTTTTGGCTGTTGTCAGTCTTCTTAATGTGTGGTGTCTATTTGTTAAGGTCCATTGTTGGGAGAGACCTAAGGACCATCTAATGCTGAGCATCCCTCTGTAATGAAAGGTTTGATTTCTTTCAAAGTACCGCGGTCTTGGAATGACCTACTGATAAATGTGGGAGACCTTTAAGCCTTGCAACACCATGAATATTTTTATGCAAATATCTGAAAGTGGCTTATTTGGAGTATATATATATTATATGAATTAATGTTCCCTTTTCAAGGATTTGCTGCTTTGGCCATGTGTAAAGTTGTGTATGTGATCACACAGTGTTTACAGTCATGACCATGTGCTGTGTTCATTGCCATAAAATTAATATACCTTTAGCATGGTAAGTGCATCGAACTCCTGTGTTTGCAGTGTTTGGAAGATTATTTACAATTTATTCATTGCAGGACTGGGAGAAGAAAATACAGAGGAAGCATACATTTGTTTCCTTTCCTGTAGCCTCCCAGAATTTAATATATTTAAAAAGCAAAGGGTATCTTGCAGCCTGGGGAAAGGCTGGCTCCTCTCAGGTCTAGGTCCCTGTTGACCGTTTTGGTAGAGCACTGGATTGCCACTACAGGGGTAGTGTAAGTGCTTAGGATTCTGTTGTGGAAAATCTAAAAGTGCTACTATTTTTAAAAGACACTATACAAATAATATAAATACTATATAAATATGAAAATGTAGTGTTATCATTCATCATCCTGCAACCATTTAGTTCATACTGCCAAGTCAAATGACTTTTGCATGTATTACCTTCCTGCTAAGCTCCATAAGAGGTCCTATGAAAATGCATTCAATTCTGACAAACCAAACAATCCATTGCCAAGAAACACAAAGAGCTCTTTTAATAAGTCTTTTTCTATCTTTATGCAGTTTAGACAAGAATGGCTTAAATATTTGATTGAAATAGGTCATTAATCAACAGTTCTGCTGAAAAGTGATCTCTGTCTTTGGTAAAAGAGTTTAATTTCCAGCATTTTTTGAATCCACAGAAGTTAACTCTTAACAAATTTCTTGTCCTATAGAAAGCCTTTTGATATCACATTCTGTAAGAAAGCAAAGGGCTTTAGAGTCTTAGTCCAAGGTATAGGCAAAGCCCAAGCCCCTTTGTTTGCCTCCTGCTAGTTGTAAATAATTTTCATCAATTTAACAACAGGGTTTATGTGAGCAGTAATCATAAACCAAACTAAAATGTGGATCTACAGTACTCTAAAGGTTCCCTGGTAACTGCTTGAGTGTGCTCTTGTACCCAGCAGTGCTTGCAAGGCGTGCAACCCACTCCTTACTCTCTTTCTCTCTCCTGAATCTCAGATTTCCACAGGGTAGGAATGGATGAAATCATATAGTCTCTGTTGCCAGTCATAAACAGTTGTATGGGGAGTTCATGTTCTTTGCCCTTGAGGTTATATCACTGCCTGTCATTTAGTTTATCTGAGCCCTTCCAGTTAACGGATTCGCAACATGGAACCAGTGAGAGGTTTAACTCACTCTTGCATGGACCTGTGGATGGATGAGTGGATGGATGGATGTTGGTGGATGGGTGGATGGATTCTGTGGCACTGTGTTGCAGGAAGGGACTGCATGGTCACTCACATGTTTTACTTTAATTGTGATGGAAAATATGCAACAAAATGGCTTAGTTTTCATTGCAGCCCAGACATACTAAGGTATTTTGCCTTATACTAAATAAATATGCTAAATAATATAGATTAAATATATATACAGTTAAAATACCACTGTTTAAATAAATATAAGTATATTATTTAAGTAAAAAACCAGCTTCATTAAACATACTAAATACTAAAGTTTTGTGTCAATCACAGTTGGACTCATGAATCTGAGGACTGCTTGTCTTCTGCTTTCATGTTCTTTCTTCTGGAATTTTTTCTCTTGCAAAGAGCATCTATTTTGGTGTTTCATCAGAGGAAGAATAAACCTTCTTATTTTTTCCTTTTGCTTGTGCGTGCACAAACTTTCACTTTTGATTTGGTAAACTGCCTTATCTCAAACTACAAGTTGTTTTCCATCTTATTTTCTCTCCCCTCTCCAGCTAGGAAGGGGAGTGGGCACCTGGTGTCCAGCCAAGGACAAATCACCACAGGTCACCTTAGCCTTTTGCTGCTGTCAGTAAGTGCTGTGGACTCAGGCACTAGATGGCAAAGTTAGGTAAACTGTGCTCATACTATCAACTCAAAATAAAGGATTTAAAAATAATCTGCAATTTAGTTGGGGAAAAAACCAAACAAGTAAAAAAAACCCAACAGCAAATGTTCTCAGTATCCCTGGGATGCAGAAAATGCTTGGATGTCCTATTGGTAGCCCTTCGTTCTCCACAGCCTCTCTAAAAGGTTAAAAGTGTGTTAGCTGTGCACCCCCTTTACTCCAAAGGCACAGTATTCCAGCAGAGCTTCTGTGCAGAAAACCAGCCATCAAGTAACTCTCAGTGGTGGTTTTCAGCCTGTCTCCTGTGGAGTTTACAGTCTTTCTCAGTAGTAGTCAAGGAAAGCGCTATTGTGATGGAGCAAATGAGGTTATTTAGTGAAATAATCTTAACGCACTAATTGTATTTCCCTTGCAAATTGCTGCTGGACTTCATTTTTCCTGCTGCCTCAGAGGTTTTGAAACTTGGTCAGGAACCAGGAAGAAAAGGTGGGAGCTAGGACTGTTCATTGCATCAGTCCTAGTTGTGCCATTGCCCTCCCCTGCCTTTCCTCTCCTCTGCCTCTTGAACTGTCTGTTAGTGAATAATAGGACATGTAGCCTCAGTATGTGTTGTGGATAGAATCCAGCCTTCACATCAGGAGATTTTGAGGGAGGGCAAGTCCATGAATGTGTGTGAATTGCACAGATGGAGAAGGAGGAGAAAACACGATTCTGCCAAATTGAGTTTTTGGAAACAATGGGAGCTGCTAGAGTTAGTTGAGTGGTTTGAAATTCTTAGTGGTGCCCATGGCAGATGGGTTAGGGACCTCAGTGCAGGTATAGGGGTGAAGAGTAGAGTGGCAAATTACACCTACCTAACATTATCCCAAGGCTTTGCAATCTATACCAAAGATACAAGCACCAGAAATTCAGATATGTATCTGTATTTGTGCATATATCCATATATACGTAATAAACCTCTCGATTTCTCTGATCATTAATGAGAACAGTGATGAGATCTTTTGTCAGAGGCTTTGGGCAAAACCTACAGAAAACATCCTAATGAAGTGTTGGTCCCATGGAAAGAAGCCCTCAGAAAAGCACATCCCATGTTGCTCTGAGCACTGCTCTTTGGCCAGGACATAGGCAGTGAATCAATACCAAGCACAAGGCTGGAACATCCCAGAAACCATTTTGTAAATCACAAGATCCTCATATTCTAGCAGTTGCAGTTCTATTTCATCTGGATGTGGCTCGCTGCTGTCAAAAGCTTAATGCATCTTGAACTTTCAGTGGATTTCTTGGAAACATCCTTAGGACATTTTTTAACGTTTTAGCACCAAGCTTTTTTTCTTCCTATATTTAGACCTCCTTGAGATATACTTTGAGGTATGGCCAGGCCTGATATCATGTTTCTGCTGGAGACATGGGTACAGGAGAGATTCCTGAGGGCCAGTTATTTGATAGCATGTGAATGTGAAAAATGTTGCTATGTCCTTCTACATCTGGAGTTCAGTGCTGTAGTGTCTTTCATGAAGGGTCTGTTATCTGCCTTGGCAGTGTACTGAGCAGAGAGCAACCCTCTAGCAGAATGCTCTAGAGGCAGTTTCTTACTCAATATTTCTCCTGTGGGACTTTCCACAGCTGGAAAGTCTTCTCTGGTGCATGACAATAATTGCTCTGCTTATAGAACAAAACAGAGTTGAAAAAAAAAACGGGAAGAAAACCTTGCCCCTTTTCCCACACTGAGCATTAACTGTACTGTCTGGTCTTGAACCAAGGGCCAAGAAATAACCATGTAACATGTTCAGCTGGGGAAAGTGCTCTGACATTTAAAAGAGATGTTTTAAAATCATCTCATACAAAATTCTGTAGCGGAGCAGGAGGAGCTGGGCTCCTCCCCAGGGGAAGGCAAGCTGGGATATGAGGACAGCCAGGAAGGGGCAGGCAGGGCCAGGCATTGCTGCCAGAGCAGAGTGTGGTCCCATGGCACCAGAGCCAGCCAAGAGCCCTGACAAATCCCTTCCAAACTCCTGTACTAGATTTTTAAGCATCCAGATAGATCCCCAGGCTACATGTTTAGTACTCTGCTATTACATCGTTTGTTGGGCTTCACATGGTGATAATCGATAAATGTGCTCTCTGTCAGTAAAAATCCTCAGCCAGAAATTGCCTGCCACTGGGATCTCTAATGTGTTTCTCCACCACGAGAAACACAAGGGTATTGTAAGCATTTTGTTTTCCTCTCCTCACACCTGACTTCACGTTCATTTTAACTGGGAAGATTGATTTCGGCAGCAGGCTCTCACAGAGGTTCATGTTATATTCTTGATGTAAAATACACAAAAGAATCTCTAGCAACAATTGCTACTGTCAGTGTTGCTATTTATGACATTAATCAAAAGTTGATGTAATTAAGTTGGTCCTAGAAAGACCAGTGTCCAGCCAGTTATTGCTGTCTGCTTGTTTGTTTTTTTTTTCTTAGAGGAGCGAAGTGTCAATATTTATGAAATATTTCAAAGGACTGGCTTTTGTTCTGGCTTGTCTGACTTTTCCCAAGACTACATTAGGGATAGCTAGTGTCACTGGTGTGTCTGCATTGATCATTCTGAGGTGCTTAATTTGGTCTGTGGTTGACCTGTCCTGTGTTTGTTGTAAGTTTTCTTAAGAGACTGCTTTTATGACGTGGGACTGATATTTATTTCCTTTTTGGGAACCATCCCCATAGACTCTTAATTGCAGCAATTCTAATCACTTAACTGTTACAGGTAGAAATACATACATACATATACACATACATGGTTTAGAAATTGTTTAAAAGTGTTACAAAGGATGTAAAGGGCCAAGATTCTAGATATAAACACTTAATAAAAACCCCAAAGAGTTAGTTTAATTAACGCAGTATTGTAATTAGCTGTTGAGTAGTCTTATTGTTTACTAATACATGCTATTGATTCTTACTTAGACAAACTTTTTTCAATAAAAAAATCGTTATGTAAGAGTTAGCAGTTTTAAGATAAATATTTTTGAAGCAATAAAAAAGGTACTGTGATTACTGTGTATGTCTGAAGGAAGTTACCAGTACCTATGAAGTATTTGTAGCCTCCAAAGGCTCCCTCTCTTTTCTTTTGAAAATCGTACATGCATGTTCAGATATTATTAGCGACACTACAATGTCACTAAGTCATTTCACTGCCCCTGCTGCATTTCTTTCCCATGTTAGACCAAGAGGACCTCTCAGGAGCTGGGACCCCAAAGAGATATCAGAGTCTCTGCAGCCTCTTGTGCCAGCCTTGCAAGAAGCCTTTGAGGTGATGTACATGAACACCCACACTTGCATGACCTACACACCACAGCTGCGTGTGTATCCAGCCACAGGAAACCACAGCAGAGCAGTGAGATGGAGATTATAGGTCTTGTTATCCATCACGTCCCCACAGCTGGCGCTGCAGCACTGTGGCTACAACGCTTTCAGAGTAGAGCGGTATTGACTCAGCACAGGACCATTCCTGCTTAGGTTTTACCTTAATTACCATCCACCTTTTCTGAAGGGACAGCCTGACACAGAAGAAGGAAGCAGGCAGAATTCCCAAGTTTGAGGGTGGTTGGTATGTCAGAAGGCACTTTTGCTGTAGACACAGTTCGCTTCCACTTTGCTACAGTTTGTGAAAGTGCTTATTCAGCCAGTCGAGGTTGGCTTCCCTTGTGTGCTGCTGCCACCCCAACACTCTAATAGGTAGCCAGTAATTATTCCTGTGAAAGCAAGATAAAGCAACAGGAAAAATGTTGGCCCCTTTATAACCTTCAGAACATCTAAAGGATATCACTGCTTGAACCACGTAAACAGCATCCACTGAAAGACAAGTCCCTGTAGGTGCTCTGCATGGCAGTCTTTAACTTATACTGTATCTCCAGATACATCCAGGACTTCTCTGTGCTCGTCACTGCCATGATACTCAAGATATTGCATCTGCTGTATTAGGGTCACTACAGGCTTCTGTTGGAGGTACAAGCACGCAAGGAGGGTCTGCTTCCACGGCTCATCTAGGGCAGGGCTTGCTCCAGCTATTGGTGAAGTTAAGGAAAGACTGAATTAAATACCTCTGTGATTCCTCTTCTACCCAGGATTATTTTACAAATGAGCTTGACTCTCTGTCCCCTTATTTTACAAATGAGTCTGACTCTCTGACTCCTCCATGGAAATGAAAGAGTAGAAAAAGGTTTCAGGTTAATCTTTAAAATAAAATAATTCTTCTCCTGGATAAAATGTCATGTTTTACTAAAATACCCTGAATTCTCACTTATAAAACTAACAGTCAAAGAAAAATACCAGAATCCACTGACCATATAAGGAAAAATAAACTGGACATGTAAATTAATCTATTATCTTTGAAAAGATGTTCTAGGGAGAGTGGAATAACTCCAAATCATATGGCCTTATTTAATGGTGTAATCATTGCACCACTTTTTTTCAAATTTCAGTTACATTGCTTCTTTAGTCCAATTATCTTACATATTGTTGCAAAATCAAGTTGCTAACAGGGCCATTCCCTGTGCAGTGATTGAAAGGAGAATGTTGCTGCTGCTCATTCTTATCATAGGAAATAATTTGAAGAAGCAGATCCTTTGAAACATCCTCATACTTTCTCTGAAAAATATGGGTATCTGGGGTTTGCAGGGGCTAGGCTTCAGCATTCCTTTATTTACCTGTGCAAGTCAGAGATGCTAGTCCACAGATCTGAAATGGTATATGGCTCCTGGAGAGTATGAATGAAGGTCCTAAGTTTGGGTATGTATGTCAGTCTTCTCATGGGCATCAGGGACCAAGCTGGCAGGGTGGCTGGGTATCCAAATGTTTCTGTGTGTGAGGTGGCAAGCCAGCAGGCTGGGGAATGATACAGATAAGTTGTTCCAACACATTTCAAACTGGTGATGGAGCAGGGAGATGTTAGTCATCTTTTGCCAGAAAATGTCAGAGCCAGAATCCTCCTCAGCTCTTGGCATAGACAGAGGTGTAAAAATGCCCAGTCTCCTCTCTAGAGCTCTCCAACCAATTATGAATAATTCACATCAGATCAGGAAGGGAGCAGAATTTTGTTCTCAAATACCAAAGTTTCAGAAAATTTGGAGAGGAAAAAACCTGCGTATAAATCTCAAGCATGGACCAGGCTTTTCATAAAGTGTGTTTCACTCCCAAATCGCAAAGCTGAAGAATTTATTTCTCCACCCCAAACACCACATGCTACTGCCATAAAAAAACTGATAACTTCTGCAACAGACTCTAGGGAAGCTGATGGACATAGTTCATTGCTTTCTTCATATGTACTGCTAGAGTATGTAAACTCTCACCCAGGGGCTGTGCACAAACTTCACATCCACACAAATCCCATGAAGCACATAAGAATAGAGGGCACAGAGTTCAGAAGGAAAAAATAATGTCAGCAAAATCATCTTACCTAACAGTACAGTAAAAGTCAATTAGCAAAAGTCATTCCTTTGTAAAGCCTCAGAATAAAGATGACTTACACATTTTTGAGATGTTTTTTGGTAAACTTTTTTTACAGAAGCATTTACTATTTACAAGAACTAGTCTTAAGTTAATTTTTTGTTGGCTGAAAAGAAATGGTAATACTTGCAGGTAAATAACAAGATATTTGAAGTAACATAAGGGAGATAACAAACTGATCCAGGGAGGCATTGCTTTTATTGAGGCAAATGTTACCATCTTTATAACAGCACACTCAGCCCTGAATGTTCTTAGAATTAGTTTTTCTTTTTCTGGTAAAGCTGGGCTTACTGAAATTTTTCATTTTTTTCACAGCAAATGAGCTCTGTGATTATAAGGGTGGTGGTTTTCACGGTGCACTGAGCATACACTGCTTTGCATGCTGAGGATTTGGCCTTAAATAATTTCACACTTGCTGCAGTTGGAGAAGAGGGAGGGGGAAATGTCAGGAGTTTTACTTACTGTGATTCTGAATTTTACGTCTCTCTTTTTAGAATTATCTCTTCAGATGCTAAGTATTATGATT
This sequence comes from Myiozetetes cayanensis, assembly GCF_022539395.1. NCBI lineage: Eukaryota > Metazoa > Chordata > Aves > Passeriformes > Tyrannidae > Myiozetetes > Myiozetetes cayanensis. The sequence continues at coordinate 40,266,026 of NW_026087964.1, read as the reverse complement.
CACTGTGCCAGATTGTGTTTGCTGCTTCATAGCAGTAAGATCGATAGGAGAATTTTATCCCGTGATTCATTAACAGAATCAGTTTAAAATTGAGGTTTGTGGGAAATCTGTTGGGACCAAATAGCAAAACATGTGCACATACAGAAACAACATTATCTTAAACATTGTCTGCCTCTTTGGTCTTTACAGAATTTACGAGTCTGTGTACTTGACAAAAATGGGAAGTAGATGTCATTTGGATTAGCTATCTTCACAGTTTGTATTGCATGTATGTTTGCGTGGTACTACCAATAGAGCTGTTTATCTCTGGCAGTTCTGAAGAATTCCTAAAAGACACACTGAATAGCAAAAAAACCCTATTTGTTAGAAAAGGTTGATGGTATTTTGGTTTTAACCTTCCCTGTGCTAGGTATGCAAATATATGTGCTATGTGGTTTTTTTTATTTGGACTCATAAATTCTTACGCATTACATTTCTTCCTCCATCATAGAGGATGCCTATTTTTGCTGCTACATCTTATTCTCATTTAGAAGTATGGTATTTTGAAAATCTCATTTTGGAAGGTTAATGCAGGTACCGGAATAGCACAGACAGATACTTTTTCCTCATATTCAGCTGGACATGGAAGTACTTTCAAGGACAGACCTTGTTCAGCTGCAAGAACTTTCATTAATAAACGAAAATGGACTCCCTCACCCAAGCCACCTACCACTCTCTATTTTCCCAACATCTTCACCTGCTACCCACCCCTGGCATAGCTGCACCATGTACCTACTCATCTTTTTACACTGTTTTTTTTTGGTGGTTTGGTTTTATTTTTTGGGAGGGTGGGGGGTGGAGCGGGGATAGGGGTGAGGTGGGGTGGTTTTTTTTTTTTTTTCCCCTCCTCCTTTAAATGCCAACTACATTCCAGTTTGGTTGTTACAAAAATTTGCTTTAATCTGACCCAGATTCAATGTCATGGATAGTGCAATGAACATCTTTCAGAGACCACACTATGAAATGAAGTGGTCAACAAGGACTCCACCAAGGGAAAAACTCCCAGGAGTCCCTGCAGCAGCTTCCCAAGGAAGTATTGGATATGTAATGTAGCTTCAGAGGAAAACATGCAAACCCTTGAAAGAACAAAGGTCCTGTAGGAAGCTGAGTAAAGTGCTATGCACTGCATGTTGCTACACCACCTACAAGTGCTCTCACAAGGAAAGACAACAGAATCTCAGTCAGTGTGAGCAAAGAGTCTGTCATTGTGGAAAATATCACTGAAAGGATTACGAATTGTTCACTGAATATGAGAGGAACAAAAATAATAGAGGATTGGGATGTTTTGATGTTTATTTTAACAATTCTTGAATAGAAAATACTACATAACAAGAAATGCTTATATTACTTAGAAAAACAGTTCCTTGGTTATTGAGCAGTGACTCACCTCACAGTAAGAGTTGTTTCATCTCTGAAGTCTCACAGAGACCAACATACAAAAGATGCATTCAAAAACCACTGTAAGCCAAAGTCTAAATATGAAGGAGGAAAAAAAAGTGTTATTTCTGATGATATAGGAAATATATTCTCTATTAACAATTGAAAAACTCTTTCAAATGAAGGATTAGATTATTCACTCACATGAAAGACTAAATCACCCACCAGCACACGTTTTCTGAAATTACCTGTGAAGCTGTCAGCAGGCAAAGTAAAATTGCTTTGAATATTAAGATATTAATTATAAGACACTATCCATCTGCTAAAATAACTACATAAACTGATATGGTCCTTTGTCTCCAGGAACCAGTATCAGCATCAGGCAAGACATGATGTTGAGCACATTTACCCTCAGCTGGCCTTACCTGGAACAGTGGTGGCAGACCTAAGGACAGATAGTTAGACAGAAATCAGTTGAGTGCATAAACAGAACTGCTGCTCAGCCTCCACTCTTTGGATCAAAGTCTGGAAAGACCTGTGTTCATGTTGTGGTAAGTAGAGAACAGTCTGTATTGATGCATCCTGCATAGTACATGAGAAAACTGGAGCATAGTACAGAAGAAAATTCACATACCTGACAAGGTGACATGTGCCTGTCAGACTGATGTCTGAAGACTTCTGACAGACAAGTGTTTGGAGTGTGGGGGTGTTTTGTTTTCTTGGTTAGAGGTTTTGTTTGTTTGTTTTGTTTTGTTTTGTTTTGTTTTCTATATATCACAGGTTAGGAGCCCTAACGGGGAACTCAGTGTTCAAGAGACCTGTCTGATCTTGGGCAGATATGATACTTACATGAGATCCTTTCCTACTACACAGAATTGCCTTGATGACAGTTTTGTTCCTAAAATGCAACGACTGTTTTTGGTGAGGTCCAGGATCTGTTTTCCGTGTCAAAAGGTTCACCAAGTTTCTGCCACAGGAAATATGAAGCATTAATTTGGAGAAGAATGTAAGTCCACTGTGCAGCTGTGCAATGTCAGGAAGTTGTGGCTGATCACAGAATCACAGAATATGCCAAGTTTAAAGGGACCCACAATGATCATCGGGCCCTGCACAGGACTATCCCCAGGAGTCACACCATATGCCTAAGAGTATCATCCAAATTCTTCCTGCACTCTGTCAGGCTTGGTGCTGTGACCACTTTCCTGGGGAGCCTGCTGCAGTGCCTGACCACCCTCTGGATGAAGAACCTTTTTCTAATATGCAACTCATTCCCTCAGGTCCTGTCCCTGGTCACCACAGAGAGGAGGTGCAACCTAGGTGGGCAAACTGGTCATAAAAGGAAATCAGGTGCAACAAGCAGGACTTCCCTTTCATGAAGCTGTGCTGGCTATGACAGACGACTGCCTTGTCTTTCAGGTGTTTTTTCTAGTCAGCTGGGACCTCTCCCAGCTCTTTGAGGATTCTGGGGTGAATCCCATCAGGCCCCATAAATTTGTAGGGATCCAATTGGAGCAGCAGATGCCATCAGGAATTGGGACATTTGATGGATGACTGGATCAGCAGTGCCCAAAGCTATCTCATATGAGAGATGTAACCAATCTTTCCTATCTGACCCATGGGTCTTAGGAGTTTTTTGGACAAAGAGATTTAGGGTTTTTACAGTCTAAAAGATGTAAGGAGTGGATATAACCATATAAGCAATGATGATTCTAATAAAAAAATTATAATAAACCTTCACTGGTTTTTTAGAGTAACATTTTTATGGAGAGAAGTGAAGGAGAAAGCTTTTGTTAGAGAAATAATATACTGGAAAGAGAGGAACAAGTATGGTCAGCACATGCAGGGTCAGAGAAGGACATAAGCAGGGTCTATATGCTGGTTTTGTGGAAATGTTTTGTGGAAAGAATTAAACCACCTAAACTAGGTTAAAGGTGGATTCTTGACACTGAAGAGAGGACTTGGAGGTGTGTATGTAAGGAGAAGGATTTCATCCACAGAGATAAAATCTAATGCGGTAGATGAAAGACAGCCAGTGAAAGGATTTGAAGAGGAGTTTGAAGTTTTTAAGACAGCTGAAAATGTATTTAGTTTGGTTTAGGCAAATAGGTTTAAACAAGGGCAATTTTAAATAAATCCTTCTTCAAAAAAAAGTCAGCTATTTTTTCAGAATAGTCTCATCCTCCTTTGGTTGGAGAAAAAGGTATTGTATGACTTTTGCCAACTCTTTGTACTTTTCCTTATCCATTCCAGATTAAGAAAAGTCTTTGAAAGTTTATCATCCCAGTTGCATTATATATTTTATTTTTGATATGTTCAAAGAAATTCCAATAAAATAGGAAGCTGGCTGGTGGTAGCTAACTGCATCCTAACTTTATTCATAACCACAATGTTGATACCATATTCTATTTTTTAACTACATTGTGTAATAGAATTTCAATGTAAATTGCCTCATTTGCTCTACTAAATTATACATTAAAGTTGAATGTTAAGAACTTTAAAGATATTTTTGCATTTATTTTCCTGTCTGAACTGAAGGGTTGGCTTAAGAATATTTTTCAATTTATTTTCCTGCAGACAAGAGTCCTAATTAAATGCTGGAACACCAGACAATTCCACACATGCCTGTGATGAATTAGGCTCACTCTGAATCACCAGTTTTCCTTTTATTTCCTTCATACAGCTTGTACAGTTTGTGTTCCCCTACTTAGCAAGTTGTAGGCAAGATAATAATTTATGCTTTCCACTTCACTTTTAATTCATGATACTGTAGTTGATAAATATAAGTCAAAATGTCCATCTGATATATATCAAGTAAGGACAGGAAAATGTAAAGCATGCACAAACCATTCAAGAATAATGACTTTTGTGTGATTCCACTCTTATACTGCTACACTTTTTAAAACTTGATTTCTGCAGTGAAGGAGGGCTGCTCAACCCTGGAGGAGAGTACAGTGCTTGGAGCCACCACCTGTGTTCCCTGTCTCTTTCTGGTGTTTACTGCAACAGGCAAGAAACCATTGGAACAGATCAGTGAGCTAAAGCCTACACTGTGAGACCTGGAAGTGCTTTTGGGGTCAGGGTCCATGTTCCAATCACACACCAGGGCACGGCCCAGACCTGTCTCATCCTTATCACACTCTGCATCCAGAGAGAAAAGCTGGACATTTGGGCCAGATGGATGCAGTGGCCAGATTATCAGTCTTGAGGACCTGAATGAGGAATCTGTGTCTTAGAAACGAGCTCTCCCATGCCTTCTGAACCCTTTCCCCGGAGTAGGTGTGATGGTGCACACCATACAGCACGGAGCTACTCTCTCCAGGAAGACCTCTGTTTTAGTCCTGAATGGCTGCAGCTCAGTCATTCACCCTCTTGCCTGAATACAATCCACAGTGGGAAAAAGGAGTCAGGGCATGGCAGCAGGTCTTTGCCCCACATTTTGCATTTGAACGGAGTATGTTACGGATGGTTTGGAATCAGAACATCCATCTTGCTACTCCCACAGCTTTCAGGAAAAAGGAGCACCAGATCAGGACATCTGAGTAGTGGGAAAGCAGAGGTCAGTATCTCCTGTAACACTATCCTTAACAACATATTCCCTAATATAGATATAGATATAGATATAGATATAGATATAAACCCAAATAAAGTATCTTCTGCCTATCTCTTTCTTTGGATTTGCTGTAGGGCTAATAATTTGACACTAATTTGGCATTAAACCTCCTATATGAAGAATGGTCACAGAGAGAAGTTGGATGAAAAGCAGCAACCAGAATATTCATTAACAAGTAAAACTCAAGTATATGAAAATTCTGCAAGATTTCAAACCACACAAAACCTTTGGAGTGGATACCACACTTACAGTGCTGTTCCTTTGTTGATTAGGATGATGGCCTTGTACACAGAAAAAATGACTGGCACTAAACCTGGAAGTTGGTAATAATTATAGTAAAGCAGATGTTTTTATTTTTAATGTTGTACAGAAAGATATTTATGAGTTTTTTGCCGTTCAGTTGCTCGACTTAGTCTTTTGAATAAATTGCTTTTTGTTCCTTCTATGGTGCTTAATTTGTAGCAGTGGGATTTAGTTTTGTATTTAAATCAGTCCTTTTCCCATCTGTTATTTTATATAATGTTACTCAGTTTAATTTTGAATTTTTGGCATTTTCAGTTTAGGCCAAGGCTGCTATGGGTTTTAAATGAATTAGCAAAAGCAAACACAAAGAAATTCTTCAGAACCTGAATTAAATATCTGGATAAATGTTTATATCTTTGATTAAATGTTGTTCCTGTCTCTGCAATATATGATTTGTTTCCATTTAATTTTTACACAGAAAAGTTGTTTTATGCTTACCTTGGACTCTGTGAATGGAATGGATTCTTCAAACTGAAAAGACTGAAAATATATCCATCTCGAAGAAGATATCATATTGATCCTTAGTTTGGCTTATAGCACAGACTTCATTGGATTCCAAATCAGTATAATTTCATGCTGATGAATTAAAACAAAACCAACCAAAAAATAATTTATTCTTTCTGTCTGTTTTTTTTTTTTTTTTTTTCAGAGCAATTTTCATTTCACTGTTTACATACTTCCCCATGGAAGGTGAAGAAATTCAGTTGGCAAAATTTTAACTCTTACTTCTCTAAAAAGAAAGTGCATTCTTGAGGAACATATAGTTATCTTGAAGTACAGTGGAATCTGGCACTTAGCTTTAATTAATGCTGGACATTCAGCTTTCATTTTAATTATTAGCAGAGAAGTGAAAGCAGTGAATTTTCTTCCTGCAAAACCAATGATTTACTGGAAATAAAGCATCCCTTTCACATCTGCTATTGATGTTCTTCACTGGATGGGAGAAGAACTTGTCTTTTGCTTGGATTGCATGGTTTACCAATATATGAATAATGAAGTACAAAATAATTCTGCTGTATATAAAAGCAATGCAGCGCCTTGTGGAGCAGAAAATGAAGTGTACTTCTGTGCTCATGGAAGGAATCTGAACTCATGGCAGGAATTCTTTCCAGCTGCTTTGTTTTAGGTTCCTCTCAGGTAAGGCACTGGGATAAGGATTCACAAGAACTTCTCAAATGTGGTCTCACAGTAGTCAAACACCAAAACGGAGAATTGTCTAAGAGTAGGTGAATTTTCCTGAGTAGATATCAGCACAAGAATTGATTTCTAGCCTATGATACAACTTTGCAGTCTCACTGGCATGCGCAGCTTTCTACCTTGCAATCAGAACCACCATGTCTGATCAGTCTGGCATTGGGCAACCACCCCTACAAAGTTTCAGAATTCAGAGACTCACCTCTCCTCCCAAGTGTAAGTCTGGCAGATAGTGAAAAAAATCAACTCTGTGGAGAAAGACGACAAGTGACTATATACAGTTTCATTCTAAAGCTAAACAAGGCATATTACATTTCAGGAAGATAATGAAGCAGTGAAGGCTAGGAATAGAAAGTTAATAATAGTATTATTTTGGGCTTAATTAGACAAGAGAAAAACAGCAGGTAGGTTAAAGCGAATAACAACTATTTGAATATCTTGGGTTTTGTAAGTTCAAGTGGTAATCCTAATTAAATATGTCTTTTCTCACCTAAATGCCTAACAGTTTTAATGTCTCAGTGAATATAGGACCATCCCTTTCTCGTGGTAACAAAACTTTATGCATCATTTGTGGAAGGAAAGAGAATAATTAATTGCATGATTATATAGCTTTTATCACTACATGACTTGTATCAGATATGCTGAAAGCTCATTAACAGAGTGGAACAAAGTCTCCCTTTGAATTTTTTTCAGTCAGCCTGATAAGTATATAATTGCTGGAGATAAACAAAGATGGTACAGATTAAATCTGAAGTACCTTGAAATGAACGGGCTCTCAAAGACACTCCTGCCAGAGACACAGAAAAGAAAGAAGGTGAAGACAACAAAAACAATTTTTCTCTTCTGTTTCCTTACAAGCTCGTCGAGTGCAGCTCAGCTGAATTTGGGAAATTGATCTAGCAGGTGTGTTAAATTTTAAAATAATTGAAGTATCATTTAAGATTAAAGTGGGTTTTATTTTTACAGTGGTATGCAGAAATCCACAAGCATTTAGAAATTAAAATAGGATTGTGTCAGACTGAAATACATGGTAAGTTCTATTACAAACTCTAAGCAAAGCAGCCCTGATTTACTGCACTAGTTTACATCTCTGTGATGTAGTCCCTTTTTCCTGTGATGCTGTGACTGCATGAGAATAAGAAATGTTTGTAAAAACAAGTTTCAAATCTAGGCTAGGCTTTTGTTATTTTGCTGGTGAAGCTGTAAATATTCAAGATTAGCATTTGATTCAAATGCTAATCTACGGCATCTATAGGTGGGAAACTGTTTGTTTGATTTGAAAATTTAGTATTCCTTTGGAGAATTTCACATCATGTGTTTTCCTTTGTTGAGTCACAGTGAGATAAATTCATTATTCATTTATCAACCAGAGGAGCTTGAGGATATTTTCCTTGTAAGGATGATGGAAAAAAGGAAGCTGTACTTTCTGCAGACACCAGTTGTATTTGCTTATGAAAATTGGAGTTTAATGTTCTTCGTCAGAAAGTACCTTGAGTGGCTGGAAAACAAGTGTGAAGCAGCCACATTTCAAATTGATATATAAAGTGGAGATAGTCTCATTAAACCAGTCTTAACCTGTTCTTTCTCTTGTACATGAATAAAATAACTGAACAAAACTGTTCATCGTTTGCTCCCAACTTGTGGCAATTCTTTTGAACCTGGAGCACTTTTTTTGCTAAGCCCAACTCTATGGAAAAATTACATTTATAATTAGAAAAGTTACTATAGGGTGAAACATACAGTGGTTGGATTGACATCATAAGAAGAAAGGCAAGTTTCACTCTGTTTTCTGGAAGACTAAAAAACCCAGACCTTATCTCGGACTTTGCTATTACAGTTCAGAGAACTCTGCTGAGCCAGAATTCGTGGCTGTAATTTAGTTTCAGCCTTATGATCTCTAAAAATGAATTCAAATAATTTCCTCTGAAATACGGTTGTTCTGAACATGCCAAATATTGAGTTATGTTTATCAGTTTGGTGCTCTGTATCTAGGTTACTGTTCCCATGAAGCAGGCAAGACATAATTAAATTCCCACAACACAGAAATACTTGGTACTGTGACAAGCCTCCCTTACAGTGTTGTTGTGTGAGTTAAATATTGATGGGTTTACCTTCTTTTGTATCTCACCAACATCTCTTATTAGGCTCCTGAAAAATAATATAACTGATCGGAAAGGAGATCTGCTAATTCCTTTGCTCCTATGAAGGATTGTATTATTTCAATATTAGGCATATTTTTAAGGCTTCTTCAAATATAATAATTTGTATTTAGTAGCAAAGGAGATTAGGTTAGGACTAGAGGCCTGACTGTGCTAGGCACAGAACAAAATCTAAAGAAAATGGGGCTTGAAAAAAAGTGACTCATGCTTGAAATCTACAACAGCTGACAATGCATGATGTGCATGAGGAAGATAGAGGAGGAAGAAAAGGAGAAAAATTATACAAGAAAAAATGTTATCAGATCAGCCACCCAGCCAGGGCGTGCTTCTAGTGTAACTGTGGCTAATTGCCTTGTTAGCTTCTAGACATTGAAAAATTTTTAATAGGTAGTTAAAGGGGAAGAATGGCATAGATGTGTTTGTGCACACATCCAAGCAGCAAGTGAGAACCAGCAAGGAGAAAGGCATGAAAATGCTTTTACTGAAATGTAACAGGAGATGCTGGAAATGGTGGTCTTGTCAGGGGCTGGTCAGAGATAGCAGCCAGCATCAAATGAGGAATGTGAGGTTGGATGGGAACAAGATCTGAAAGGTTTTGTAGTAGAACAGGAGGACAAAGGAGACTATATTTGAAATAGTGCAGAGAGAAATTTGAACACAGGGTTAAAGGGTTTCAGTGAAACACCAGCAAATTGTATGTAAGGTCTTATCCTTACCTCTCCCGGTGAGCTGCACTGTGGTGGATCAAGAGGATGACAGAGTCATAGGACTCTTGGGAACCAAGAAAATCAACAAGCTTAAGAGTTCCCTTCTGCTGGGTGCACTTTACGTGGCAGAGTATGACGTGTGTGGAGAATCCATTTTAGAAAACCCATACAGACAACAGTGAGGCAGGACACCTCCAGCTTAAGGTGCAAGGAGCTGTGCATGAGCTTCACTATAGACCAAGCTCTACTTCAGGAACCACTTTGGCTCCACTCACAGGGGCTTCCTGCTAGAAGACAAGGCACCCTGACTGTATCCAGCTGTACTCCTATACGGACAAGGGACTGTACTCCAGGAGCTCTGCCCACAAAGAAGCATGTTGCTTTTTGTCTGTGTAGACAAGGGGATGGAAACGAGTTTAGATCTCTGCCTTTGGAGAAAGCCTGAGTGCAGGAACTAAGGACAGGGATACAGCTTACCCTTGCTGGCATTTATGGGCCAGGAACAGTGCCAAGGTCCCCACAGACACAGCTCCATCTTAAGCCCTCAGAATTTGTGGTGTTTACCTGCATAGGTACGTCATGCCAGAAGGCAGGTGGTGACTGTCCTATTAACTCCCTGCTAGGCCCAGCACCAGGTGTTCTCTTTGCCCTTAGCTGCATGGCAACACTTTAAAAATCCCTCTTCTCCCAGAAGCGCATGCCTGTCTGCTCATTTCCAGCCCTTTACTTTGTAAATGGTCGCTGGAAGAAAACTTTTTCCAATATTGCACAAATGGCTGCATGTTAGCCATTTATCCTCATTTTACCCTGTCACTCTCCCTAGCAACTCTACCTGCTACATAAGGTCAGAGGGTTACAGTGGTGATGTAGAGCTTGGCAAGGCTGGAAATGAGCTTTGGAAGAAAAGGCACTTGGTAATTTTTTCTTCCTTTTCATTAAAATAATAGGCTTTCTTTTCAAGATGCACGTTGATAGTTGTTTTTCTCCTGGTTTAGTACTGTGTTTTTAGGCTATGTGTTTTTGCTGACTTGCTAAGTCTACCATTTATTTCAAAAGAACAAATTTTCCTTCCCCTCAGTAAGACAGTGGATGATCAAGTGGAAGATAATTAAACTTCCTTGATGAAGGGACAACTCAAATTTTAAAACAAATTATTAAAAATTATTATGAAGAAACAAAATTATTGTATAAAAGATTCAATAAAATAGGTCAAATTATTATATGAATATTCATTCTAATTTTATCAATTGCAGAAGTCTGGAAATCTTAAAAATAAAATCTACACGTCAACATAGCATGTTTACATGATTTTACCAGTTCATATACGACTTATTACACTACTAATCCTTATGTGTGCTTACTCTTCCTACCTAATAAATACAGCATTAGCTGTTTTTCTTCAGAGGCAATTATCTTTCATAAGCAGGTCAGTTATCTTTCTTTCATAAGCAGGTCAATTATCTTTGCTATTATTAATTTTATCAGAAAGACAAAATTTACATACTAATATGGTTCTTTTGATCTTAAATTATTTGTAATTTTGCAGTTAAACAGTGAAGTCCTTAAGGAAACTGATTAGAGTTCAGTGCAAAGTATTGATGATCAGTTTCCTTGGAGCTTTAGTGGGTGTAATAGCACCAGGAAATGTTTCATAAATTGTCCCACAATATAGACCATTCATGTCTTCATCCCAAATGGATAGGCTGCTTGTCCTCTTTCTAATAATGATTTAAGAGTGATTACTACTACTATTATTATTATTATGGATCTATGCCCATATCCATATACCCAGAACTGCTACAACCTAACTATACGTAAAACCTTGTGACACAGACCTTTAACGATTTTTCTGCCTTGTCCAGCAAGTACTTAGAAGTGTTTCTTCTCTCTTTAGTGCGTTAAGAAGAGGCCTTAAAGCTTTAGTATCTGCCCTCAATTTTCAGAGCACCGCTAGATTGACACTGTTCTTCCAATGCACACCCCGTGACTACCTGGAGTGGAAGCTTGGTTATTAAAGATCATATTAAAACACTAATGTAATTGGGAAGAAGGCAGACTCATTTAGCTGCTAAGTTATCTTCTACTTACTGTCAGGTCTCAGCAATTGTAACATCACAGCTTCACTTTATGGCCTGTTGCACTGAATTTGGTGAGACCCGTGGAAATTCCTTTATCCTTGATTGTCTGGCCATTGCCTTTGTTTCAACTACAGACAGATTTAGTCACGTGCTATGTGTTTTTGTACACATGGTCAGGTGCCTTTGGGTATCTGGGTATGTCTGTAGGCTGTAGGCTGCAACACCCACCCGCTGGCAAAAGCAGATACAGGAAGCAGAGCCGGCACGGAGCAGAGCTGGGACAGATGGATGTCTGCCGGCCAAGGCTTATGGAACACAGACTGTCAGCTAGCTCCTGAAATCTGACTGCCCCAGTGAGTCCAGAAAGCCTGCCCTGAGCTGTATCTCTTCTGGAAATTTAAATTTTATTCTCCTGTATTTCCCAAAGCTACCAGGGACTTAACTACCTCTGGCTCTGCACAGCTCAGCCCTGAAAATACGACATTTTCCAACTTTCAGCTTTAGTGTGCCAATTTTCTGGTAATGCCCAAACTGAATTAGATGGCTTTATACCTCTGGGTAAGGCCTCCAAGAAAGTGTGATTCTAATGCTGTGGCAAATTTTTTAGTAGAGGAGACCATTCATAAGGAATTTTTACTAAGTAAAAATCCAGTATTATTACAGACACGGTATATTTATGGAGAACTATGACCCTGCAGTCAGGGGTCTTATTAGAATTATTCACTTTATTCCCAGTGCTGCTGTCACTGCTCAAACAAACAGCTCTGTCATCTTCAGACTTTAGTCTCTTGGATTTCTTGTTTATCATTTCTTCAAGTAAAAAAAGAAAAACAACACACATTTCTGAAACTTATGAATTAACTTATTGCTCAGATATTGTTTCTATCAGCCACTGAAGTTCTTCCATGAATTTAGGTGTAAATGCAGAGAAGAACCATCTCATATTTTTCCATACTTGTATCTTAGCTTTAACTGTTATTGACTTAGAACAGGAGGAAAAGCTTACATCAATGAGGTATACTGTGCAGAAATTTCCTTAGCTGCAAGAGTAGGGTACTTGTCTGTTTTCATTTTAATGACTAAACATTTGTAGAAGTATAACTTCATGTATCTTCATAGTATAAAATTTCTCTAACAAGAAACTACATTATAACTTTTTATTCCATTTCCATGCAGTTTGTTTTTAGCCTTTTATTCCTAGAAGCTCTAGGGGTGAACGAAAAAATAGGTGTAGATTCTTGGAACTGCCCCCCACAGTTTTTGCTGAGGTGACCCTAGGATTACATTAGAGTAGTAAAGGCAAAGAACTGAAAATCAACAGAAAAATTTGCAAGTTGGTTGTAATTTCCACCAGACAGTCAATTGGGAATTTATTTGGGTCCAAATCAGTAAACAGCACATAGCTGGTAAGCAGAGTGTGTTTGCAATAGAGAGCAGAGCCTCTCTTTCATTGCTCTGTTCAGCTCCCTTGCTGAAGCAGTGGGGCTGTCAGAATGCTGCGACTCAAGTGGCTTGACATTATTTGCACATCTTGCAGTATCTACAAGGCACCTTCTGGCAGCAGGATAAGCAGACCTCTCAAAAAGAGAAAACTGCTGACACAAGAGAGATGAACTGAAGAGTTGCACATGATCCTTTTCTGAGACTTCAGCATGTTTATTTTTTGTTTCCTTTTAGTAAGAACTTCATTCAAACTGAACCCATTTATTAATTTCTAACTCCCTGCCTTTTTCTCTCTGCCTTCATAAATTCCTCATGTGTCAGCTTCATTCCCAGTGCATCGGCTTTGAAATGCCTACTTTCACAGACCAAGGTTTGTGACTGGGTACTTGCTATGCCAGATTTTCATGTTGAAATTCAGGTTTTCAAAAAGGCTTTAACATAAACTTTAGGCCTGTAGAAGCAAGACTTCAAGCACCAGTGTTTGCTTAGAAATACTGCCATTCAAAATTCAATGGGAACATGTAAGTGTTTCTACTGTGCTTCTACTGTGTTTCTTCTGGTTTTACATACAAAATTCCACGTGTAAATGTTTAGGTCCAATAAGCAGAGGCCATTTTAGGTTTACCATGACTTGAAGTTTTGCTGTGAAAGGGCACTTACATTCACCAATTTAATGAAATGGCACTTTTCTGGAGAAAAGATCTGAAGCTTACCCTGACTCTCAGGTCAGCTATGGGTCACCAAAGTCATATTGTAGTGAGCAAGGCACACACTACCAGGTACTGTATAGCTGAGGGTATATTCAATGTAGCATGTAAAAGAATCCTTCCCTATTCAGCACATGCTGGACTCTTGGTGAAATAGAGTACCTGTTGCTGAATGTCCAGATTCCAAGAAACAGATGGCCAAGTTGTACAAAGCGTAGACAAGATCTCCGAGGAATCAGTGTCTTGGAGAGTATATTCTTGTCAGGAGTGACTGAATGGGGGGGAAAAGAGAGGAAAGGGTTGAGAACAATCTTTCAGTATATGAGGGGCTGCAGTAAATAGGAAAAGAAAAAGTGGGTTTTAATAATAGATTTTTGTCCTGTCTCTGATAAGGACAGAACAAAAAATGTTGGGCTTTAATTGCAGTGAAGAAGACTTGGCTTACACATTAAGCCTTTCTACTAGCAAGGATAGTGAAGCATAGGAGTATGTAGCCTGGTAGGGTGGAGGAATCCCCACCACGAGAAGTACTCAGCAAATAAACATGCAACAAATGGCCTAAGGATAGTAGATCCTGGCTTTGAGGCAGTGGGTGCATCTTCTATATTTGTGAGTCTGTAACCATCTCTCGAACTGTATAAGATGGTAGAAAAACAAGTGGGAGGGAGCCTAAAGGAATTAATTGTATTTTTCTGAATTGTACAATAATGATGACTTTCACAAAGAGCATATCAGACTGTATAATTTTTGCTTTCATTCCAAACTCATATCAAAGGGACAGGAATACTAGAATCATTACTTTGTTTTGATTTGCTCTGTGTTCCTCATACGCCGCTGCCTATTCCTGTCTGCATATATGTATATAATTAGGAACACGAAAAGAGGTACTTTTGTCTTCTTTCTGCTGTCTAAAAGGGATATAATACACACAGAATAATTAGGTAGTTTGGCTGCTGTACTATCTACAGAGTAGGACTCCTGCAGAGCAACAAGCTGTGGGATGTGGAAGAAATGCTGAGATTGGCTCAATTGGTTAGAGCCTGGTGCTAATGGCGTCAGCGTTGAGGGTTTAATCCCACTATGGCCCATTCACTTAGGGATTGGACTCGATGATCCTTATGGGTCTCTTTCACCTCAGAATATTCTGTGAATCTGTGATATTTCATGAAACTCAGTGACAAAGAGGTCTCTAGGAGAAGGAAGCCATTTGCTAGAGGAAGGCAGTGTTCTTAGTGACTGAATATTTAATTCTGTGTTAGATAAATCAAGGATGGTATTTGCTGCAATTAAAGAGTTGAACTAATTGCCACTGAACAGAGGAGGTTTTGAGAAAGAGCGTGGTGTTTTCACATGATATTTACTGCACCGTGTTTGAAGAAATGGTAGAAAAACAGTAACACAAAATGGTTCTGTTATATACTTTTAATGTCAGGCAAATCCTCTTGAATTCGAAGGGGGATTGCTATACCTAGAGGAGATGTCATGCATGCACTCGTCCAGCAGCCACATCCTTCACATTTTTACTTTCTTGCGTTACATGATCTGCTTCCTATCATCTCCAAACTGTAACAAAGGAGCCTTTCCCTTCCAACTCAATACCTCTCCTTCCTTTTTCTCTACCTGCTTTGGATGTGTCAGTTTGACCACCAAACTTTGCGCAGTTTTCAGCAAAGTCATTACATGCATGATCAAACAGACATAATATAGTAGTGTGAAAGGACACTCCAGTTGTATTATGAATTTGCCCATGCATACCTTCACACCTTTTTAGATGAAAAATGCTCACATCTCCTGTATGCCAGCAAATGAGGAAATGAAAAATATGCTGCAATGATGCTGACTGCACAAAAAAATGTATTAGAGAAAGAGTCATCCATCTTCAAAACTGTTTCTCTCTTGTTGGTTATTATTTGCCTGAAGGTAGCCAGTAGGGCAAGCAATAAATGCGTCCTCTTGTTTTCTTTCTTTAATACAGTGAATACCTCCTTTAATCCTTACACATAAGGACTTCTGAGGACCTTACACAAAGGAGAAAAAGGGAGTTCCTCCAGCACTTCAGGTTTAGATTGAAAGTGTGGTTTTAAAGCAAATTTCCTATCATCCCTATTTATTGCTTTGCATTGTAAAGATTTGGTCTTGATTTTCAAGACACACAGTCAAAAGCTGTACATAGGTTTAACCATGCACATGTTCATGGGTTCTCTATGTCAGCTTCAATTCTACTATTAAGGTGAAAGTAGCTGTCATCTTTAAAATCTATATATTATACTAATCTCATGAGTGGTTATCTGCATTTGTATTTTGATGGACATTAATTAATGTGTAATTTTTTTTGTGCCAAAAGCATATTTAAGTGAAAGTCTCTTTATGTAGGAAGGATAGAGGATGCTTCCTTTCATTGTATCATCTTTTCTGAATGCCCTGCAGATAGCTGAAGTGTAATGTCTCCATTTTCTAGTGTCTTACAATTACTAATTAAAGTACTGAACTTTGGTGAGAACCAGGAGAACAAGCCATGCTCACTTCTTGCTGCAAGTATGCATGCATTGACACATCCATACCAAGCATTTTTGAAGTTATTGCTGCTGCACATCTCAGTGTAACACTTCCTACAGGGGACTCTCTAGTTAACATACATTGGTTAACAAGTTGACTGGAAGGGAGATACCAAAATATAACCCAAGCCAGATAATCAGGTGGAGGGAAGGTTTTTCTGGGTTTGCCTGTGAAGATGTAGGAGGCCCTCAGCTGGCCCGTTAGCCTACTCTGAGCAAACTGGGATGTGCCACTATGGCCAGTTCTCAAGGTTTTGTTAGCAACCTCATGACCCATGTACACTTCTAACAAATTCTGCAGTCATGAAATTAACGACTCTCAGATTTCACTATAAGGAAGGAAATTTTCTAGTCCTCAGGGTCACAGGGGAAAATGGCTGAAGCCATGCAAAACATTAATCTGGAAACTCAAATCCAGGAGCACACAACATCTGTGTGGGTTTTGTTTTGTTTTGTTTTTAATTTTTTTTTAATTGAGGCAAAAATGAGATGTTTAAGAAATTATATGACCTGGAGATTTTTGAATGTTTAAGAAATTACATGGTGTGGGGATTTTTCTTCAACACTTGGGAAATCAAAGTTCTCTCAGTCACATTAATAACAATTTTTACCAATGAGCCACGCTGTGCCTCTTAAATAGTGAAAGACAGTCTTTGTTATGATGTTAGGTTTCTATTTTTAAATTTTTCAATGTATACAATAACTGTAGAAAAACGTATGCAATAATTGTAGACATAGATCTAAGGGGTGCATTCATACAGATGTTTAAAATTATATATGCAGATAATAGACAGTATATGTGCATAATTTAATGAAGGAAGCCAAGATAGTATTTTCCTGTCTTCCTCCTTTTTATAAGAAGGGCACAGTTGCCTGCCTTACATTATAAGCCTTAAATGATTTAGTAGAATAACAATTTTTAGTTGTTTCAAGTTCATTCATCTGCATAAAGTTGCCATTAAGCTGCAGAGAAGTTATCTTCATTAACACAGAACCAAAAATGCAGATTGTTATTTTAATGGAAACTAAAAATAACATGCCCTTCTGTGATACCCCTTCTTCCTTTCATACTAACATACTTTTCTTTAAATGACTGCATGTCCCAGTATGCTTTCATAAAGCTTTCAAAGGATCGTCTATTTTTCACATTCCATTTTGGCTCACTGAATTCATCTAAGGTTTAACAAGCATAAAGAAGTGATAGACAGCTGAATACTTGATACCTTTCTGACATAGCTGGGTGGGGATTATGCCACACAGATGACTTGATGACAGACTGCACCAAGTGGTGGGTTGCATGTCATGTCTATTTTTTAAGAGAAAAGAGAGCACTTTACAGCGAGCTGTCTGGCTTAGGGTAGAAGAAGCTTTTGTAATATGGTTTGACTGGCAGAATGTAAGAAGAAGGAAAGTAACTGCATTCAATAACTTGACTTAATTGCAAAAATATTAAGTTGGATTATGTTGGAGGCACCTGAGGAAGCATGTACAATGGAAGCTATTTAAATGAACATTTCCCCCAAAGCAACGTGTTTCTATTTTGTTCAAGACAAATTAGTTTGGCATGGTGCTTGGAGTATTCTACCTCTTTGTGATTAAAACAGTGTAGATTAGAGACTGGATATAAAAAGTTTGCTCTCTGCAGATTTTCTTGCTAGCAATTCTGTGTTTATCAAAGCTAAAGTTGTACTTAATATGCTGAAAACATCTTTCATAAACTTTAAAGTTCATGAAAACCCTAAGGGTTAGTAGTTTATGAACAGCATCTTTAGGGTCTAGATGTACTTTAGCCTTCAGAAATGGATGAATGTGAAAAATAGCATAATATCTATATTTCTGGCTGAAAAAAGTGAATTACTAACTCAAGTTCAAAAAAGCAGAAAAAACCTGGGAAACAAATGGCAGTTGGACCTCAGTTTTAAACAGTAAATGTACTGAAAAATGTATCATACGGAGAAAATAATTTACAAAAAGACTTAAATTTCTAAGAGAATGGCACTAACGCTGTATTTTTAAGTACAAAATTAAATCCCCTGTACCCTAAATCAGTACCACCTAGAATTTTGACATTGGAAAGCTGTAAAATTAGCCAAGAGCATGCAGTGCTGAGCTGATTATATGCTGGATTACTAGGGCCCAGAACTGTCTGCATCTGGAGCAAGATGTAGGTGTACTTAGTTGCCTCTCAGGACAGTGCCTGACCATTGAACTATTAGTTCGCTCTTAGGTGGACTGCAGTTTCTTTTGTCAAAGCTGTGCCACTTCTTTTAAGTTTATAAATGTTTGTTTGGCAGGTGAGCATCAAAATGACACTTTGATCCAATGGTTATCCTATTGACCATGAAGGCTTGGTCTAAATTCTTACTTTGGGAATATTTAAGTATTTTATGCAAAGTAGAGTAGCTTTAGTAGTGTTTTCTTAGTAGATGTAGAAAAGATTCACAGAGTTAGTTAATTAAGAAGCCAGTTCTTCCCCTCAGCAGTGTTGAGTGAAATTAAATCAAGATGAAATGAGGGTGCAATGGGAATTATCAACAGATTGCTACACTGGTCTAAACAATCCCCTTGGTGTGGGTGTAACCGACCTCTCCAGTAATTTACTGTAAGCCAGGAAACAAACAACTGAGTTTGGAAGACATAAAATGTTAGAAGAATCATAGGATATCCTGAGGATATCATCGAGTCCAACACCTGGGTCTCCACAGAACATCCCCAAGAATCACACCTTATGCCTGAGAGTGTTGTCCAAACATTTCTTGACTGCTATGAGGTCTCCCTCTCAGTCTTGTCTTCTCCAGGCTGAACAGACCAAATGCCCTCAGCCACTCCTCACACGGCTTCTCCTCAAGGTCCTTCACCGTCTTTGTTGCCCTGCTTTGGACACTCTAAGAGCTTGATATCTTTCTTATACTGTGGTGCCCAAAACCACACACAATATTCAAGGTGAGGCCGCCCCAGTGCAGAGCAGAGCGGGACAATCCCCTCCCTCGACTACCTGGTGATGCTTTGCCTGATGCCCCCAGGACACGGTTGGCCCTCCTGGCTACCTGGGCACAATGACTCATATTCAACTTTCCATCTAAGAAGCCTCCCTTACATCCCCCTTACATGGGAACTGCAGTAATCAGCCTTTAAAAGAACAGATGCTGAACAGACATACATAGGAAGAATTATTTCTGCTGACTTAGTTCAGTTCAGAAGCAGCTATGGCTGAAACAGCCTTTACTGCTTGTAGAAAGTATGAAAACTTAATCCCAGCTGTTCTAGGTTTTCTACAAATTATTTTACTTAATGTTTAAGATATGAAAGAAAGCAAAAATACATCATTGCAAATGATAGTTGTTTCTTTCAACACTCTGACTTTAAATGCCTCTTCTGTTGCCATGTCACATGCAAGACTCTTCTTCCACTAAATGTAAGAATCATAGCCTTTGTGACATGCAGTTAAGAAAGAAAGTAACACATGTTTTTCAAATCCTGCAGCTCTTTCTCAAGAGTTCTCATGCTAAAAGCAGTTATCTTCTTGAAAGAAAGAAAGGAGATCTTTTACATTTTTGGTTATATTGAAGATATATATTAGGTTTCTTCCAGCTCTTAACTTTCTCCCCCACCCCACCCAATAATATTCACATTGTATGTATCTTCTAGGCTGAGTTTATGCTCTGAGGCACAGCCTGTCTCTATTGTGTGTTATGAAGTTATTAGCACGGTGGTACACATTTTAGGTTACTTTTTGGGCACTATCATTACACAGTTCTGTACTACTAATAATAACAATGTTATCTCCAAGAGTAGGTGTGTAGGCTTGTCCTACTGAAGCTTTTCTGGTTTTCTCTAGCTCTCCCTCCCATGGAATAATTGTCCTCTGGGGAAAGGAATGGACAGAGATAAACGTGCTGGTTACCCTTCTGTCTCTCATAACTGTCAAGTGGAAGACTAACTTAAGATCTCTGAAACACCTGTGATGCTCCATTAGGACATGAAGACTCTCACTCTAAACTGACACCCATCCACCTAAGAGTAACAACTGCATTTATCAGCTCAAAGCTTGGAGGCCAATTCTGTCTCTGTCGGGCCTTGTGTGAGAGATAATCAAGTGAGAAGGTGATGAAGGGTGAAGGATGAAATGAAGGATGCCAGGGAACTGTGGAGTCTGAGTGAAGATACTTATGATGTGCAATTGAAGAAAATGGAATGTTTGACTGTTGGAAAAAAGTGTATGTTATTCTTTTCACATTCAGTGAAAACTATAGAAGATGAATTCAAAAGGGATTTATGTCTCTTGAAAAAAAAAAAATCATGAGGTGACAGGATTCTCAGATACAGCTGTATAAATCCAAATAAACATACCAATATTCTGTCTGTGAATTTTTTTTCTGGCTGATAATTTTTGGAAGTTAATCCTATCCAAGCACTCCCTCTGTGAAAGAATGATTAAATGAGAATAGAAGTTGTTGGAGTCTTATTTTATTACATGTACCAATGTATGGTAAATTTTGAACAAGTGTCAGGCTTCCTTTCTTGTTAAATTATTAAATTATTGCCCATTAAAAGGGTGAGTAAATCAGTAAAGTACACTTCAGCTGTAAACACAAAAAGATTAACATTATATTTTAAACAAATAGGAACTATTATTGCATCATAATAAAGTATAAATATCCAGTTGCAGACTTTTCTTTAGGGAAGCAGTGTTCCATTGCACCGTTCCTGGAGAGATGCTATGAGGACACAGAAAGCTTGAAATACACAACCCAGAGACATCCACAATCAAATAGCTCTGCTGCTCTAACGTTGAGGTGCAGGAGATTTGAAACTGGCCTGTGTAACAGATGGGCTCTTTAGTGATGCAAAATGAAATTAAATTGGATAAGAAATTTCTGGTATTTCCATGACTCATTCTGGAAAAAGCCAAAATTTTAGCCAAACGAATGTATTGCAGGCACAAAATGAGCAATCTAGGAATCTAGGAATTGCCTTTATTTTAGCTGTGCACATGAAGCACCATTCTATTGTGTTTCTGTAAAGTCTTAATATTCAGTTAAATTCCATAGTAAAACATTAATCTTACACTGCAGGTTAGTTAGAATGTGAAGTGGATTGCTCCACTGCTAGGCTCTCATCCTGCTGAGATCTAGAGGTCAAGCGTTTCTGCATGTTTGGGGATAGTTGAAGGGTCTTTCACCTGCCCTTGGCTTGAGCCCAAGACGCAGGAGTTCTGTGCTTACTGCTGGGGCCACGTTCTTAAAGCTGTGTTTCCAGTCAGGAAAAAGCTGAATTTTTGGCTACAATTTGTATTAGGACTTGACTTCTAAATACTTTATAAAATATAATTAAATTATTAATAGGTGCTAGAAGTGTGCTACAGATATAAATAGGACTGTATGGTGCCTGTTAAAAGCGCAGAGCCAAAAGGGGAGAGGGACTGGATAATCTCTGGAGGTCCCTTCCAATTCCAACCATTCTGCCATTCTGCACTGAAGAGGATTTCCAGGAGTAGCCAGCTGTACCTCTTAAAAAGAGCTTATCAGCTTGTACCAGCAGATATATCCTAATTGCTGATTGACAATGCTTGTGAAAAGAGCACATTGCAAGGGAGACATCCCACAAGGAGCCCAGGGGGCATCACTTCTGTGAGGATGAAGTGAGTTGTACTTACTGAATGTTCCATCTTTTTTTGCTTGCAAAAAGCTACAGTAATTTTTCCTTACATGGTCAAGATATTTCCAGACAAATGTTCCTGAGAAAACATGATAATTACAAGTTGCAGTCACTGCAGGTCTTTCAGGCTCTTCTTTTCATTCTTTTGTACTGTGTATATTTACATTTTTCTTGAACATTATTCCTTAAAACCCATAATTTTCTATTTAGCCATTCCTCAGCCTGTATTTTTGAAACAGGTCAGCCAGCCTGGGCTGCACATACAGCAGTTAGTCCCAACTCCTCATATACTGTTTTGGCTCTGCATATTGAGTCCCATTATGTGGTAGAAATTTTTTGTGTTACCAGTCCACAGTGTGTGAAAAGGTCAGCTTCACAAGGATATCTGTTTTCATGGTAGCACATGCCATTATCTTTCATTCAGAAAGGTGAATTCTTCAGCAATTTTGGTGTCAGTGTAACTCTAAAGGAGCTGTATGGGGAACATACAGGGCAGTAAAAACCAAAATCAGATGAAAAATTATGTCTAACAGATCAGAGAGAAATTCACTTCACTTCTTTCAGGCCACAGGAATATGCATCATGTTCAAAATAGGTAAATGATTTTGATATTCTTAGGATTAATCTGAATTATTTGCACTGCACCATCAATTATTGCTTAATGATGTGTAAAGGAAATATCATTAGGCTGATTACAATGTAATCAAAATGAGAATTTGCCTCTTCTGTCAGAGTTTCTGAAAATTATTTACTTAATAAAATAATTAGAATTTTAGATTTATTGTAGGAATGTAAGAACTGTGGTAAGTAATGCAATTAACCTCACATTTGTTACGTTATATTGGCATGTAATTAATCATACACTGACATACTTACTGTATTTTATATGCATAGTTGATTTACCATGATAATTTCCCTCCTGATTTTTTAATTTAATCATGATATTGCATTTAGAAAAACAGATCTTTTTGAAACTGAACTATTATAATGGTTACTTGGCACTTAAAAAAATGTATTCTTGAATTGGTTTTTGCAAGATTCATTTCAGCAATGCACAGTACAATCATTTCACTGAAGTTCATTACAGAGTTCTGTGAAAAGACATAATTTTTTCCAGATAGCTATTTCACTTGGATCAATATATGATGGTTAAATTGTGAAAGTGTTTGGTAATTAATAGATGGCAACTATGAGATACAAATTGATTTCTGTCACACTGATGCTCTGCTTTTCAATTGTTACAGATGTATACTGAAGGATGAGTATCAACACAACTCTTTTTATTTTGGCCATATTTGAGGGAAGATTATAAACTGTTACTGCATTTCTACATTAATCTAAGAGTGTCCAATTCAGTTCTTTTTAGATTTAATGCCCTTTGGGAGAGATAATTGCCTTGCTTTCAGTAACCTGGGTTTAATTTAGCCAGCTGGCTGAAGAACAATAAACAGTCTTTTAAAGGAAATGCATTCTGTTATTTTATAAAATTTGTGAATGCTTGAATATGTCAAGAAATATACCTGGATGTGTAAATGTGGTTTTGTGTGCACAAATATGTAATATTCATACTTGTTTTCTGATTTTCCCTTTCTACAAAGTACCACTATAAACTATGCCTAGACTTTAAGAGGAACTGAATACCACAGAGCCTATTCACTTTTAGGGAATTCATGATAAGACTGAAATTCAGGCAATAGAAGTGTATTTTATAGCTATTTGTGGTAAAATGCTACAGTATTTTACAAAGTATCTTGAGATGTGCACTTTCAGTATGTCTTGGGTCAGTGGAAGGGTAAAGGCCACCTTACTCTTTTACTTGATAATCGTATTCAATCAGGTGTCCTGCCAGCCCTCTGTACAGGGAACACAATTCCTCAGTCTTATCTCTACCCGATGTGTAAGGGATAATAACCCTTATGGCCTGGTCCTGCCCATCAGCATTGCAATACACTTTGTGCCAGCGGAAAGATAAATGAGCACATATAGTAGTCCTTTTTTTGTCCTATGTCTACCTGGATTTTAGCTAAGGCAGTGTTACATAATTACTTCATTTGGCTTCTTGGCTTAGAAGTCAGACTAAAATCAATACATTAATGGAAAGAGCATCTTAATATGAACAACCATGAGCACGTGTGTGCTGTTACTCCCTTCCTTTCCACTGAGCAGCTCTCTGTGATCCTGAAGTGCTGTGCCAGGGAAGAGCTTCAAGGTGCACAGTTTGCAGCTTAGCAGCGAGACAAAAATGCCAGTTCCAAACCTGACAGTGTTGGAGGGTATTCAAGGGCTCTGTGGGAAAGTGAAATACTTGCAGAGGGGTTGATAGACTGATGTTTAGAGAATACAAATTTCAAGAAATTTTCAAGGTAGAAGGCTTGCTTCTGTTCAGCTTAAAATGTTAGATAATGTTCCAGAGTCCACCTACCACTCTTACACACTTGCACCCCCATGTATCTGCAGGCTTAATTTACTTTATTTATTTTATATATATCAATATATACACATATATTGATTTGTTACAGGGAATGTATATGCAAATTAATCCATAGCTTAATACTGGAGTAACTTATTTCTAATTAGTTATGTTATAGAAACATTTTTTTTCTTGGCAGAGAGATGAAACTTTATTTTGCTTTTCGAAGTGTAACTTTGACCCCAGTCTTTGGCATAACTTGAATTTTAATATTCATAGTTAAAATTTTCCTACCAAAAAAGAAAATATTACAATTATTTTCAATGAAATACCTCGCGTTGGAATATACATCTGGAAGAAAAATCTTTAAACAAAATTAATGCACTGTTGTTGCTTACTAAGTGCAGGCAGTCATATAGTTAGTGTGTTCCAAGTGATAACAGATCTGCAGAGTATCTTACAGACACAAGATTAATGTTTTTGGTATTAGACAGGTCTAAATGCCTGGGGAATTCTGATTACCAATCTGAAAGTATACTGCCATGTGCTGGGCCAAGATAAAGCTGAGGAATTGCTTTAGAATGTATCTTTACTCTGTGGCTTTCTCATAAGTCTAAGACCAATCTTTACCCGATTGAGGCATAATGAAGGCGCACTTGTCTGCCACATCGGTATGACAAATATCCATATGATTAACAGAACAGAAGCCATAATCTCTGCAAACTGTGAGGTTTTAAAGGAAAAGTTACAAACTTGGGGCTAGGTCCCTGCAAGTGTTGAATATTCCTTAAAATAAGCAAAATTGGCAGTTTCGTGAAGGAATTGTGATTACCCAGTGCCTGCCAAAGAGGTGGTTGAGAAATCTTGGTCCTGTATCCTAGAAGTGCAGTTCCTGTCTCACTCCATCAGAAGGGTTGTCAAAGGGGTGCTCACAGGTTCCCTACCTTTGGTCCTCACAGCAAGGTGAAGGGATCCGTACCAGAAAGGGGGGAGCTAGGGAAGCACAGATTTTCTGTCTTCTGTCTAGTGTCAACAGGAGCTGGAACTATAAGATATGGATGCTAGATTCTTTTGTCAGCAACAGATATGATGTGAAGATAATGGGGACACAGTACGGAAATTGTTCTTGCCATAATGTGTGTCAAATCATTATTATTACTGTCATTACCCATATCTGAATAGAAGAAGAAACTCTTTTCATCTCTATGTCGTGGTTTAAAAAGAGGACACTGAGGAATAGCAAATAGCTTTTCCTCTGACGTTTTGTATTTAGTTTGATTACAGGCATTGCAAGCATCCTTCCATACATCCCTCACATTCAGCTTCCAAAGGCA
The DNA here is from genome assembly GCF_022539395.1 of Myiozetetes cayanensis. NCBI lineage: Eukaryota > Metazoa > Chordata > Aves > Passeriformes > Tyrannidae > Myiozetetes > Myiozetetes cayanensis. The sequence continues at coordinate 40,240,452 of NW_026087964.1, read as the reverse complement.
TCAGCCCAGTGATTGTTATTTTTCTCTTTCATCCTTCCCGTCTGTCCGTCCCCTGTTTTATCATCAAACAGAGACTAATAAGAAATATTCCTACAGTAGTTTTCTACTGCACAGTAGTTTTCAATGCTTCCTCAAAAATGCTTCCTGGAAAAGATCTCAGTGAGAGCCTTCTACCCTGTCACTCTCAGCAATACCGAGGATAAAGGAAAGAAGTACACCATGGCCCAGATTCAATACAACATCTGCACTCTTAACTTTTATTTAGGTGATGACTAATTTATTTTAGGAAAAAAAGCTGAAGCGCTTTGTTGAGTCTGATATTCAGATACTAGAGAATTCAGCCATTTCAGTAGCACCCCAGAGACTAAATACTGGATACATGGTCTCTCAGTCGTCTGTGTATACATATGTTTCAGTCTGGCCTCAGTATTGACAATGAATTAACAGCTGATTGTCTAATTTTCCAAGCAGTGCTCCTTATGCCTCCTATTACCCAGCCAGCATTTTTCTGCTGGTCCACAATTTTACGCTGTGAATTAAATGGGCTTAGAAGAACAAAGGAACAAAGGAAGGAAGGAAGGAAGGAAGGAATGAATGAAGGAAGGAAGGAAGGAAGGAAGGAAGGAAGGAAGAAATCAATTTGATTTTTTTATGCCTGTGAATCAAAATCTCTATCTGTGGCAAATTAATGAAAGTACATTAGTGCCAACAGCAGCAGCCGCAGAAGTGTCAGCTTCCAAGGACTCATTTAGATTTCAGTGAACACATGCTGCACTGCGTTTGGTGTGTTAACCCTTGTTCATAACAAGGTTGGTAAAAAAGTATGGGCACTCATGGCTGGTATAATGTATTTGTTGACCTTATCTCTGCCAACTTTGTTCTGTAATTTTTCTTCATTGGAAAAATCCATTAAAATCGCTGAACCGAGGAAACTAACTGAAGGGGAAAGTTCAGATATAGTACATTAAAAAATGACACTATTTTGGTTAAGATCGTGACTGATGAAAATGTCCACCAAAGAAACCTATGAAATTCAGACAAAATGTAAGAAAATAACCTAGCTATGACCTGTGTTAGATCATGATAATGTGTCTAACTATGTAACGTGTTTAGTATCTTCTGTTTAATCTGGGCCAAAATACCCATTCCCTTCTCCAGCAACTTTTTATTATATTTCAGCATATAGTTATTTAAGAGAAAATTGTCATTCCATGGGAAAAAATTACTAGTTTTTCTTTTTTTTTTTTTTTAAATAAAATGTATCAAGAATCTTAGGCTGTGTCTCCCATGTGACCTAAGACAATCTCTGTGTTGCTGTCATATATATCTTTTTCTTAAAAGATACTGATGCATTATTCTGCTGCTTGATATTTATTTCCTCTACTATAGTGACTAAAATGCAATTCTAGCTTCCAATAAACAAGTCTTGGAATTTCCCTCTTCTCCATAATTACCCTTCTCTGCATTTTTTCCAGACCAAATTAATTTTTTAAAGGACTAATGCCCATATTTTCAATAAGGTTTCACTGGAGCTTTCTACAGTGTTTTAACAGCCTCTCTTTACTGAAAATCTATACCCTGGCACATTCTAGAGTTTCATTAGTCTTTGTCATGTTTGTATCATCTTAGTAACTCAGAGGGAAGAATTTCTTTTTGTTAACTTTTTAAGAACTGTCGAATATTCCTCAAACTACTCAGAAGTAGCTCTCCCAGAGCTATCTAGTCCATCTAATCCAGTGCTCCAAATGTAATCTCTCTTTGTTTATACAATTAATCTACCCTGGTTTGTTCCTATGATCCCAGCTCATTTGATCTGGCCTAATTTAACCTATCTTTTCTAGCTCACGTTTCCTCTGATGTCTCATAACCTCTTGCCAACACAGACTAAGTTCCTCAAGGATAAGACTCAGAGATGAGACAGCTGCTTAAGTATAAATGTTTGTTTTTCACTTTCTCTCCTTGCATTCAATGTCGAATTTCAAGGCCACTGATACAGGTGCAAAATTAAGACTTTATTGTCTCTTTCAGATATCTCAGGAAAAGCAGGACAGGTCTGGCCACAAGCAAGGGAATCTATTCTTCTTCCTGAAAGACTATGAAAACTAAAGTGAGAGATATTTAATATTAACTTTAATAGGTTCTGTCTTATCTTCTTTTCAAAATTGATTTGGAAAACCTGTCAGTGACAGGAAACATTCAGAGCCAAGAGGGAAAAAGGCAAGCATTGCTTTATGAATCAGGTGCTATACTTCTGTGACTTTAGAAGCAGAAGACTCAAGGTTTTGATACTTTTGACTACTTGGAAAAATAATATGATTCATTCTTCTAAAAAGCACGTGAGAGACACATCGATGTTCACACAGAAGAATCAGGAAGGTTAGAGGATATTATATTGATGAAACATATTCTGCAGAATTTTTAATCTCTGACATTAGAAGAGCTAAAAACAGCTTGACAGACAAGAAATGGGAGGAAGATGGAAATTTTGAGAATATTCTTATATGAAGTGTAACAAAACTGAATATTTTTTTTCTATACATAAACTCTTACCTTTGGAAACTCTGGAAAGGAAAAGCCAAATAATCATAGACTGACCATGAGAAACTGGAATGATGTGTGCCAGAGATGTTCCAAGATGCATCAGTTCCTACCAAGAGAGAGGGGCAGCTGGAGACTGACAGACAACCTGGCAACCATCAGCCCTGTTGCTCAGGTATCACGTACCTTGCATTCCCCTTCTCTCAACTCGTTCCAGCCGGCTCTAACCCTTTGTAGTCAGCACTACCCACTCAGGATTTTCATGGCATTGCCTTACATGGCAAGGGATAAATTCAAGGAAAGGAGCAACTATGGATGGTATTGCATTTGCATGGGATTTAGTGCATGAAGGCTGGATATTTGTGCAGGAATTTGTATTGTGATGGAAAGCACCAGGGAAATGCATATAACTCTTACCACCGCAGTCAGGAATGAAACAAAAGGCAGGATGACCTGCAGGATAGAGAAGCCAGGTCATGAGCCTAACAAGCATAGGAGATGCCTGTAACGCTGAGGGAAGAATTACTTTAAGTGAATGGTAGTCTTGGCATAAGAATGGATGGATATAATTTAGTCACAGATAAAAATGGAGAAAACTGAGAAGGGAGGCTAACTATTAGAACTATCAGTCTTCCAGGATGAGTTCCCTGAAGGTGGAAGTGCTAGGGCTTGAAAGATAAAAGTTCCAGGCCAATCCTTCCATATTTACTGTTTGCTAGCAAGAGGTGGGTGTGTTTTCCCCAGCACTACAAGAAATCCATAGCAAATACCTCATTCCAAAGAGATTTCTGCCTTGCAGCATTGTCAGGGATTTCACTTTACACAAACAAGTTGTTCTGGTATATCTGAGGGATTTGCAAAGAGCTTAAACTCCATGCACAGCTGAATGGCATGTGATTAAAAGGCAACATTCAAAACAATGTGGAAATAGATCCACCCACACTGGAAAAAAAGAGTATTATAATCCTTTGAGGGTTGCTCATAAAATCACTAAACAGCAAGCACACAATAAAAAAACCCACAAAAAATGAAGAAGAAAATGGAATAATATTTATCTTTATTACTCTACACTGAACTGTTATCTTTCCTATTTCCACTTTGTGTGCTGATATTTCCTCATTCTCTACTTACTAGTCCCTACACATCTGCAGGGCTACATGTCTCTAGAGAAAAAAAAAAATCTTTCCCCATTCCATTCCCCATGGAAGTGTCAGAATGAAGAATAAGTGCTAAGTTACCTGGACTATCTTGGAGACTATTTTAATCCTTTCCAAGGTCTTGTAAAGTTTTTTTGTATCCTTGCTCACAACTATAGAAGGTCGCTCCTTAAACAGGGAAAACAAGGTTCTGTACACTTAGTCACTGGTTTGGCAGGAGTAACAATGTGTTTGCAAAGGACAGTCCACATGGCTGCAGCACAAAAAAAAAGCCTTTTGGCTACTGTCATCAAGGGGATGACTTGTACTTGCTGCAGACAGAGCCAGCCTGCATCCAGGATTCAGCCTGGTGTCTGCCAGCTGGACCCTACAGTCCTATATCCCTTACCAAGGGACATTGGAGAGATCTGATTTATAGCAACTGGTACATTGCAAAAATCATCAGCTTGTGTGACAGAGAGGTATGTGACCTTGCAAATACATCTACAACAGGATCTCCTTCTCAGTACTCTCCCACTGTATCTGTGTGGATGTCTGTACATGCTGCTGCTTCCGTCTATACAGCGGAGAACAGAGAAGAAAAGAGTTCCTAGGAAGAAGAATGAATTTCTGTCCCTATCTGCATCAAGTTCAGATAAGCACACAGCTTCTGATTATGGACAGGAAGCAGATAGAGAAATGAATAATCTTAGAGTTGCTTCTCATGGTGCAGTGAATATTAAGGAGCAAACAATGAAAACTGGATGAAAGCCACTGGCTGAGAATTTATCTGGGGCAGAAGGTAAATTAAAGAGGTAAATTACAAGAAGGTAAATTACTGGTGGCCAACACAACTTGTGCCTTTTTTTGATTGAAAAATTACCCCTGCTGTCACAATGGCCAATTTTTCTTTTAAAGAATATGCAAAACCCAGCAGCTGCTTTAAACAGAAGTTAACTTCCTTTTGGTTAGTGGAGAAGAACCCTTCGGAATATGCGCTGGAAGAGCAGCAAGGAGCAATGAGGAGCGGGTGGGAAAGCTAAAATGTCAGTGGTCTTCGGGGCACTGAGTCAGAAAGAGGGCATGGGAAGATAAGCAGCTGTGGCGTTCGGCTGGGAAGGAGGTGTCAGAGCATGTGCCGGGTCAGTTTCAGCAGAGTGGAAGGCAGCTGGAGAGGTCATGAGCTCGGAGTGAGGAAACATCACAGCCAGTGAGGCAGCAAGTGAAAATAAATGGCAGGGCTGCTTGAAGAGGAGAGGTGGTCCAGATCTTTTTAAGAGGAGAAGTTGTGGTATGCTACACATAGACTGACAAGTGCTAAATAAACAAAGGTGGATGGGTAATGCAAACAGCAACAATGATCAGTCAGGATAGGAAGGGTGAGAAAATGTGTTTTTTAGTCAGTCAGCAAGCTGGAGGAGTGAACTGAAGATGACAAAGATAGATGCTATTACTAGCTGGGCAGAGGAAGGAAATTCACTTGTTAGAAATTGTCATGGTCTTCTACTTATAAGATATACTTCTGAAATTATCCACTGCATTATGGAAATGTTTTAGAGTTTCATTTTATTTTATTTCATTTTATTTTGTAGTGCTGTTGGTGCTATGAATAATTTGTTCCTCTCCTCAAAAATAATTTTGCTCCTCAAGATGGAAAGAGATTTGCTCTGAAAACCCTATTCTACTCAAACACTGCATTTCATGATTTTGCTATGACTAGGGATGTCTGAAATAAGATATCCATATATATCCATTTCTCCAATATTTTCAGTTGCAATTTTCTCCTTTTTTACTTGTTTTTAAGATTGTACTTACAAATGGATCACATGGTATTGTTAGGTGATTCTTACCACAGTCATCTTAGGAAGTTTTTAATACCTGTAAAGTGTTGATTTTCAAGTATTGATTGTCAAGTCTTGATTTGTTATGCTGGAAATAAATCATAACCATGTTCTTTGATACTTTCTGCTTAGGTTTTGTCTATGTTGAAGCTGGGCCTTTCAGTGAGACAGAAAATACTTTACTGTTCAGGGAACCTGATTTGAAACACTTCATAACCCCATAGCACGTAGAAAGAGAAAAGTTAAGAGATAATTCATTACGTTGCCAATTTCTTATTAACAAAATAACCTCTTTGAATTAAAAAAAGCACATTGTTCAGTGAACAGAGCAGCTGATAATTGCAAGCAATAACGACAGCCTTCCTAACGACTGCAGATTTCCCTCACAGTAAAAAACCCATCAATCTCAAAGGAAAGACCGGGTTGTATTGAGCTCAGTTCCTTAGAGGTCACTCCTCACAGTCACAGAGCAGAAACCTTTCAAAGCTCCCTTCTTTTCTCCCCTAAAGATCCAATATATAATAAACATAACAATATAATATAACATAATATAATTAATATAATATAATTAATATAATATCTATGATGCACATCTGTTTAAAGGGAATGATCTTTTAAAGCAGGATCCCTAGAGAAAAAGCTTCAAGTATCCTGGTCTTCTGATCTTGACATGTTTCCTCACTTTGACTGGGGTAGGCACCATCTTATACTTGAAGCAGAATTTCTACAAATGCTTGTAGAAAACATTGTGAATTGTACCAGATACTACTTATAAAACTTACTAAAACATACCAGGCATGTACTGGTTTTTTTTATACTTTTGTTCTCATAGAAATACTGGCTGGAAGGGACTTCTGGCATCAAGTCATTGAGTCCAGCCTCCAACCTGAAGCAGGACTAGTCCCAGTCTAGATAAGGTCATATGTGACTTCTTCTTGCCACATCTGACAATCTCTATGGACATATCTTTATAGCCACATTAGCAGCCTGCTCCAGTGTTGCAGTGAAGACACTCCTAACCTCTAATCCTCTCCTCTCAAGCTGCAATTTATGGGCACTGTAAATTGTTCAAGCATTTGCTTATATCAGGATCCATTTTCAGAAGAGTTTGGATCCTTTTTAGTTGTAATGCTCCCCCAGGCAACTAGGGACACCAGTCCACTTCCTCATCTACATTGGTCTGCTTGTCTCCAAAGGGAAAGAACCCAGTTCCTTAAAGCCCTACTCTCTGGCCATTCTGCTGGACATTCTTCAATTTCTGAACAACCTTCTTGGACCCACCACTGAATATGAATTCCAGGTGATCTCTCCAAGACTTGAGTGTCCTATAGTTGCCTGTCCAGTTCTTCTGTTCCTGTTTTTTTTTTTCTGTCCAGAAAGAACCTGTACAATTGTTTCTGGCCTGGGTAAAAAAGTAACTTCTTGTCTATTGAAGATCATTGTGAAAACACCCCAGAAGCTGCTAAAACACAATAATATACCCTTATTAATGCACACATATTACTTAGATCAGTGATGCTCAGCACCATATCACAGTCATTAAGTAAAATGCACTTTTTTTTCCTCCTTAGAGTACAAAGACTTAAGCACTTGACATGAGACAGAAATATTATCAAATCTGAAGTATTACCTAACATGTGAGAGAGTTTCTAGGGTAGTTGTCTGCATTTCTTTTCAAGACTTCACTTGCTCTTACCTCAGGTATTTCTTTGTCTATTAGGGATGTTAAAAGTCACATCATTTGTGATAAAAATTTCCCTTTATTAGGGAGCATTTCCTTTTTTGGTTCTGGAAAAGAAAAAGACATGACCTAATTCTTGATGAGGCAAGGTTCCTCCTCAGATCTTGGTCTGCTTGGGGATATGTGTGTCATAGTGTTGAGTTTTCTGGGTGGTAGAGTAGGGTAGACAGGATTCAGGGCAGGGAGAAGGTTATGTAAAAATTATTCACAATGAATCAAGAAAAAAACGATGCCATATTTTTACTGAACACTGGAAGATAGTATTTCCTTAAGAAAGAGTACGTGACAAAAAAGTAAACTTGTTTAGGGAGCATAGGACAATGCAGTGTCTCCAATAGGATTTTTACAGAACCAGTAGCATTCTCTGTAGTTTAGAAAAGAAAGAGGAAACTGCCTCAGTCCTTGCTGGTGCCTCTTCAGGGCTGCATGGAGTGCAGTAAGTAAATCAACCAAAACTTGCAAATTAAAAATTCATGCTGAAATATGTTTCATGACCTAACACTGAAAGAGCAGGACATTATTGATGAAGTGTTTGAACTACATACTGTACAACATAAGGTGCTCCTCTTTCATACTGTATGTAATAAGACAAGTTTTGATATTTTTAATTTTTAAAAGGTTAACAAAACCAAATGAGAGCCCCCATTCCATTGTCGCAGGTTCAAGTTCTGTCACAAAACACACATAATATTTTCTTGCATATAAACCCAAGACTTGAAAGATAGTAATATGGAAAATCAATCCTGCAGTGGCTTGCATTCCTGGATAACTCTCACAGATTCAGTGCTATAAGTGGGCAGGGAAGGGAACACAACTATGGGGTATCAAGGAGAAGAATCTTCTACATAAATAAATTTCAGCTTGTATTAACTCTACCTGCACAGTAGATCTAACCTGTGCTAGATCAACATCATGTTGCTCCCACTCCGCATTTAGAAGCATGGAAACATGCCACATATTTTGGCAAGAAATTCAGTGACATGCATTTCTGATTAAATCTTCTGGAGAGGCACCTTTGGAGATAGAGGCTGCAGTTTTCATAAACCATCAGAAAGATCTCAATATTCCAGAGGTCTTCATATATAATCTAATTAGTAAACTACTCCATACTTAAAATTGCAGGAACCGATCTAGCCTGGGAACTGATGAATACTGCATTACTGCTAAGTACCACAGAAGAAGACTAATGTTATAACTTATTTTAGGTCCTTCCCTGACCCCAAATTTGCATGTTCTTTCTTTTGTTCTGTGCACTGAGGCATAGAGATTACAATAACTCTTTTTTTAATCTTTTCAGAAAACAGCTTTCACTAGCTAAAACAGAACATATGGAAGAAACAGAGGTTATTTAAATGTGCAACTCAAAAGAAATAATTCTGAAGATACTGGATATTAAAATGGGATTTGGATATTAAAAATATTTGAAGTAAAATTTCTCAAAATCTATCACCCTTCAAGATAAGAAATGTAGACTGCGTTTTTACAGAGATGTTTAATTGTTTTGTCTCATTACCCATACTTATTCCTGTTAAGGTTCTTTGGTCAGGAGTGAGAACAAAGATCTGGTGATGCAATTCTCCATTCTACAGGAGAAATTCTGACACTTATAAAATTTAAGCTAAAGATCTGATAGATTTCAGGGATTGTATCTGTGCTGTAGGGTGTAACCTACTCTGTGCAGACCTAAGGACCTATGGCTGTCACTCCAGTGGAGCTGAGTTTTGTAACCTTGGCTTGGACTTCTAAGGATATTTTTAAGACAGGAGGAAGCTGTGAAACTCTCTGCAAGCCAAAGGAAAGGTAAAATTTCAAATTGGTAGGATTGTTATGGAGATGGTCTTGAGTAGCTCAAGATTTCAAGAGAACAAAACACTAGATTGGAGAGGTATGAAATACTGAGGGAGAGAAAACAGAGGAGGTTGAAGATGGCAACTCAGTAATGCCAAGGGTTTGATTATAGAAGAAGTGGAGCGTGGCCGTCCTCCTGACTGATACCTGCCCGAGTAGCAGAAAGCCCCTGGGAGTCCTCTTGGAGGTGGTGAGCACACTAATGCTTAGTTCATTAAATCTGAGCTGTCTTTTGTTCACATTTGGTAATAAATAATTATTGTGAGTATTTAAGCTGTATCTGTACTACATGCAGAATGTTGTTGTTTGAGCTAAAGATGTTTGAATAAAGCGGTCCAAGCAAAGAGGTACCTGAAGGGGGCCTACAAAAAAGCTGGAGAGCAACTTTTTGCGAGGGCACATAGGAAGAGGAAAAGGGGTGATAGCTTTCAACTGAAAGAGGGCAGGTTTAGATTAAATATTAGGAAGACATTTTATACTGCTAGAGTGATGAGACACTGGAACAGGCTGGCCAGAGAAGCTGTGGATGCTCCATCCCTGGGAGTGTTTAAGGCCAGGCTGGATGGGGCTCTAAGTAACCTGATGTAGTAGAAGGTCTCCCTACCCAAGGCAGGAAGGTTAGAACTGGATGATCTTTAAAGTCCCTTCCAACTCAAGACACTCCATGATTCTATGACATGAAAACTGTCAGCATTCGCTACTGTCCTGCTCCCTGGCTGTCCTGCTCAGCCTGTCTGAAGATGGAGGAGGAGGGTATGGTGGTCTTTGGGTCCATGCAGTGTTGAAAGCAAGCGTCTGAGCCCAGAAATGGTGTTCCCAATCCTTTAGGTTGGACATAGCCTATGGCAAAAAATGTCAGTGGCATGTAACAGCAGTCTCTCCATCCAGAAATACCTCCTACAGTCTCATGCTGGTGAAACTGTTTCAATCTGACAAATTGCAGATAACTACTCCTCTGCTGTGATTGGAATGTTTATTCAGAAAGTTGTGAGATACTTAACTTGGATAGGATGTTGGATAGTGACATATTATTTTAATATTATAATCTATAATGATAATGTATTCTTTCAGTATTACATCTTGATAGATGAATTTCTCTCTCCTTGCGCTTTCTCTGCCATTAACTGTGAATGAACTCTTAAAAACTTTTGGAATACGTTCCATTACTGCACATTCATTATTTAACAAATAAGATTCATTGCCTCCTCTTCGAGTAGCAATGAGACAAAATAGCTGTTAAAAAGAATTAGAAAAGCTTAAAGTTTTATAGAGAGCCTTAGAAGCTGGTCTTATCTATTTGTTTTTGGAGTTAAACAAAAGCAACCTGAACATATCATGCTACAGGTAAATATTTTAGTAGAAAGAGACCTACACCTTACCACAATGTCACTGAAAGTCCCTTCAAAAAAGGCCGAGGAGAGATATGAAAGCAAATTATTGGCTAGCTGAAAATTGTTCAAATACACACAACCCCCCATTTTATTATTTCTGGTATACTTACTTGAATTTCTGCCCCTGGAATAAGTGACAACTTACTTAATATTCTAGGAAAAGCCAGGGTCCAGAGAACATTGTGTAAAACATGCACAGTTAACTCTCAGGAATTAGTCTATAGAGGCACAAGAGAATTTGTTAGTAGTTTTTAGCATCCTTTTCACTCCATTTCTTCGTAAAATGCCCTCTGAGGAGCCATACCAATGTATAAATTTAGAACCCCTAAATACAAAATGTTAAATACTAGCATGTATTGAAAACTGATGATTATGAAACACATGTTCAAAAACAATAATAAGAAAGAATGAACTATTTGGAAAATGTTTGAGTTGTGTATATGGTGACCACTATTACTCATAACCTTTAATTTTAATTATAGTCACTAGTCTGCATTTCACATGACTGTCATGAAGAATGCAGTTAGTATTTTAAAATAATGTTATTTTTGAAGCTTTCTGTGGTAGCAATTTTATTATCTATACCTGCAGGAGTCTGCCAGTCTTTTTATATAAGGTCTGAACATCCATGAAATTTAATTCTTCTATCGTTTAGGCTAGAACTTGTCAGCTGTTTTGTAAAACACACTGTCAGCTTCTGTTCTCAATAATGGCAGACTTAGTCCATTTTGTACTTGGAAAATCTCACTGTAACTTATAGATCTTATAAAAGTGTCCCCATCCCTGAGAGAGCTGATATGACTTTGAAATTACTTGCTCTCTTTGGTAACTTACTTATTCTGAGTATCATTACCATCTAGTAGCTCTTAAGAAATCACAGGAGGTGCTGTCTTGTGACCTGTATGGCTGTAGCTAATACCATTAGTGCAATAGATAAAATGATTCAAAGAGCTTCAACCCGTTCTGGTAGCAGCTGTTTCAGTGAAAGAGGCATGATAACTCCAGCACTCCCCGTGCTTCATTTAAAATTGCAGCAGGAGAGGGAGAGTGTGAGTTTATAAGAATAAATGAAATTGCTGTAGTGGGAGGTTTGCTTGGGCTTGGATTTAGATAAAAAGTTCAGAGGAGTAGTACAAAGAAACTGGTTCAATTTAAATACAAAACACTTAGTAAATCCACAGATTCAGAATTTGGAAGATCTTGGTAGGGCTGTTTGAATAAAAATTGAGAAACCTGGAAGAAGTTAAGACCCCTAGAGAAGTTTTTCTTAGTTACAGAATCGTTAAGCTTGATTATGGCAGCTTAACAGGTCCATCATGACCAAACTGACATTACCTAGCAATTTATCTTTAAAAACCTCTTCCTTCCAGTGGTCTTTATAGTTATTATGGAGACTCTATATACCCTTGAAAAACAGTTGCTGAAGCTCATCTTACATGTCAAGTTTAAGCTCTGATAACTGATGGAGGGTCAGCCCATAAATAAAAGGAAAACAGATTCACTCCTATATATTATCACTGTCAAAATCCCACATTATCCAATACAGCCAATAGCCTGCTAGCTGCTGAGTAAATCATAGTGTGTTATAATCCCCACTGAAGTAAAGTGAGAAACTTTACCAACTTGCACAGCCTCTAGGTCAGAATCTTATTTAACAACCTAATAATTATCTAAATAGTATAATGAGACACACAGGTTTGATGGTTGGACTCCTAGGATAACGAATTGGCTGAATGGCACACTCAGAGAGTCCAAGGGAAGACCATCGATGAGTGGCATTTCTCAGGGGTTGGTATTGGCAACTAGATGATCTTTAAGGTCCCTTACAACCCAAATTATTCTATAATTCTTTGCTTGAACCATGACTAGAAAATATTACTGAAATAAATAGATTGCAAGCCCAAATTAGTTAGTTGAGCCCTCTCCTATATTTGAAAACTATTTGCAAACAGTTTTTAAATTAGTGTTCTATTTTACCAAATTGAAGTTCCTTTTGAATGGGAATTCTAATATGGATATCGAACAAGGGGAAATTGTGCAGCTATTAATTTTGCATATCTGGACATCTACCTGAAAGCCAATAATGTGAATTTGTACAACTGGGGCAGAAAAAACCCAAACAAATAAGGCATAAAATTAATGTTTGATACAGTCTAAGAAACACTAACAAGCAAAAAGTATTAAACAGTTGGTTATTAATTTCTAATGATTAGCTGCTAAAGATACTGTCCAAGGAAAATCACACCAAAGAATTAACCCCTCAAGCATGTTGTTTTATACTCTCACTTCGTTTGCTTTGCAAACATTTTTTTAACTGTTTGTTACCCCAACTACATTTCTGTTGGCTAAATAACCACTTATATAATTTTTGCATTAAGATAATTAAAACAGTTATGTTGATACAGTTTAACCTTCCAGTCTTCTTATCATAATATCCCTGTGGCAAAATAGCCTTGAGATCTAGCCCACAAACAGTCCAGTCCAGCATGCAATCAATTGAATTGATTCACCCCCCTCCTCAAATGGGTCTATTAGTCTTCCTTAATCACCCTATGTGTAATGTGCATACCCAGTACACCCAAGTAACTAGGCTTCATACCTTTAGCATAGACAACCACATAACATTTCATCTTTGTTGATAACATTTGGTGTCACTTTTCAAAGGCTGGATTAAATTAGGTGTCTGTCAGACTTCCACAGACAATGTACCTGAGCCATCTCCTACCTCTGAAGGACAAACAGTAATTCTCAGCTAATTACTCTCTGTTCTAACTCTCTGACTCATAGCTGATGGCAAATGAATCAATGGAAAAACACAGGATTTAAGGGACAGGACAGCTTCCCAAGTAGGTATCCAATGCTGCTTTAAATTCCTAGGGAATGCTACTTGGCATACAGCTGACACTGCAGAAGGGCATAGGTCTCCCATATGTTCAGTGTCATACCTGCCATCTCCTTGCAGATGTCTTAGGCACTCAAGGGAATCTAACATGTCACTGGGTACTTCAGTTTAGCCACTCACTTAACTTTGATACCAGAAAAATCACAAAGAAGTGGACAAAATACCTTTCTAGTTTAACATTTTCAGGTATAACTGTTTCTGCCCATCAACTAAGTTTTAATACTAAACTCTTCAGAATTTCTTACACATTTTCATGATGTTGTATAAGGTATTAGTTTTAAAATATATCAGAAGTAATGACATTGTTTAATCTCACACACAGTGTTTTGAAACTTCATGGACTGACATTTCACGGTACAGTAACTCCAAAACCCCAACATGTTTTATGGTTTAGCTGCTAAACCATGTTATTCTGGCAGAGCAATGACTGGAAAATAAAATAAAAACTAATTTCACATTTTAAGGATGCAAAGCTGGTTTCCAGGAAGATACATCAGAAATTTGTTCTATCCCAAAGGCATAATTTTTTTGTAGGCTAAACTCAGGATGGGAATAATAAATATAAGTGTAGATATATAGGATTTAATTTCTCAATTTCCTGTTATCTACAGTGGGATTTATGCTTGAATAAAGACTAATCATATACAGTCAATATTAATCTCACTGAACTCAACCTTCCTATATGTAAATAAAACCATAGTATAAGTGATCTGGGACATCAGGCAGCAGCTCTCTCTGAAGCGTGACTAAACATGCAAGGTTTCATGCAAGAGGCAAAGGTAAAAAAAGGTGCACGTGATGAGGAGTTGTTCCAAAACCAAGGGAGATCCAATGGAACTTGCAAGAAACTTGACATGGCTGTAGCAATCATTGTAGAGTCACAACGCCATTTCCTACCAGATCTGAGCAGCAGGGACACCATGTGTACAGACCCGCAGGGACTGCTTGGATACCCCTTTCTTGTTGCTTCTGCCACCCTGGGAAGCTTGTACAGAACTGTACCACAGCACAACAGTCTCATGGTTACAAGTACATCTATATCAAAATTACTTCTGTATTGCTGTTTGTCTACAAGGCAGTGTGGGTTGCAGTATGGAGTGCATGCAGTTAATAGACAGAATGAATTTGGAGATGATTGCATGGATTCCTATTACAGACCAGTCAGAGAGGAGTTTCCTTCTTCCTTATCCTTATGACACCAGTAAGTCTCCCAAAACAAACTTATACATTTCTTTTCCCATAACACATTTCGCTGGTTTTTTTCTTCATTTTGTTTCTGGTTTTCTTGTCAGTTGGAGCAAAAATATAATTTTGTGCATGTTCCCATGCATAGTTTATTTCCTCTTCACCAAACAAGTGATGTTCAAGCACTGCATGAGAAGCCTTTATTGTCATACAGTTAACATCAATTACATACCATAAGTTATTAACAGTAAGTTTTCAGGGTTCAGAATAAAGTGACCCTAAAGCAATGAGGGTGTACTCACTAAAAAGCTATGCTATCAGGTTCAATCTCCCTCTCAGACAGCAAAGAACATGATGAACTTGGCTCATGAACCCAATAGAGTAGAAGGGTCTAGGTTCAGGTGAAAATGATGTGAAAGTTATATATTTTAAGAATTTAAACCACAGAAGTGTCTACATCAATCCCATATTGCTTACATTTCCATAAGTCTACATCATGTCTTAAATTTCTCATACGAATTCATGTATACTTGAGAATCAAGTTACTCTATTGTTCTCAGAAAAATCAGTTCTGCTGTATTCAGTGAGATGTCTCTTGGTATGAGAGATAGTTTTGACTCTGTGACTTACCTGCTCCCAGACATAGGCAGAAATAGAAAGAAACCTTTTAATTACCTCCATAAAGTTCTGTATTATATATCTAAAATGATGGTAAACTACAATAGGAGCCAGCTTTTGCAAATCCTTTACATTTTTGGCACTGCATGATTGCTTACAATATGCAAGTTTATGAAATGGTGGGTGCACCAAAGTTAAAGTCTTATTCAAGCCTTGCTAAAATAACAGTTCTGCAGACAAAATTCTACTTCCACTCCTGTATTTAAAACTTTTTTTTTTTTTGGAAAAGGAAGAGCTGCACTTACCCAAAATATAATCCATTATTTCCCACTATAACTGGAAGATCTGTTGTTTAATGACTGCTATAAATTATTGTCACCAAGATATGTAAGTGGCGTTTTCTTTTGGTTAATTAAGTAGCATGTAGTGAAACTTTAGGGCATGCAGCTTTCTTCCTCTCATCCCCTGTGATGTTTTTAACCTAAAACAATTAAGTCGCCAGATATGTATAAATAGGTCTTTCTGCTTTAACATTATCTATTAGAACTCCAAAACTGTTTGTGAAACAATTATAGGAAAAGCTGTTTTATGCTCTAAATTTTGCCCAGTGGCAAGGCTCTGTTCCCTGTGTGTTCTGGGTGCTACTGACTGCTCCCAGATCACCTATGAGATAACACTTTGTCCGCATGGAAAGAAAACTAGCAAAATCACGAACAGGGAAGATATTGCTCCTTCTAACCCCCTGGAATAGAATTCAGAGAGGGAAACAGGAGCTGAAGGCTTATTTTTTCTGGAGACAGAAGAGGCCTTGCTTTGACTTCAGTGTCAAGAGAGAAGAGGCACTAACCAATTCTGATTAAGCCTCGAGTTCTTTACAGGCTCTGAATAAATCACAGGAAGAAGCATTTGATGCTGCAGGATGCTGAGAAAGTTTAATCATGAGCTATTCACAGCAGATTCGGGAACACATCACTCCCAGATATGTGTATTTGCTATACCTTCTACAATGAAAAACTACATCCAGACCTACTTACAAGTGATTGTCTTCTTTTCCACCTTCATCCCAGCAGGGTCTGACAAACTCCCGTCCCACCTGCATCCCAGCACCATGGTACCCCAGTCTTCTGGGGACTGTCTGCTGTAGGTGCCTTAGCAATCCAAGAGGACTTTTCACAGCATCCAGTTACTCAGGCTTTATCCTGGACACCAAGGCAGCACATCTCTAAGGGGTCATGAGCCTCAAGAATGAGAAGAGGCAGTCTGCAGCAGCTCCCCTCACAACATCATGAAGTCAGCCATTAAGACCAGCATTGTTACGTGATCTGTCTTACAGTTTTTAAATGAGTCTCTTGATCAAAGACATTGAAGTAATGGGTTCAGCGCCACAGAGGATCTGAAATCCACTGAGAAAAGGAGTTTTGGTTATAGCAGGGGCACTCCCTCCTGCCCACATCTACACTTGCAGTGATTAATACACCTGTGGCTCCTTACCCATACATCAGTCCAGCACAGCTGCTACATGTGCCTGCTACTTTCTGAAAGCTGCCCCAGTCAGATCAGGATGCTAAACCATCTGCAGCTCCCAGGGGTTTTTTTATTTTCTTTTCACAGCAAGGGGCAGAAGGATAGCATACCATAGTTAGAAAAAAAAAAAAAAAAAGGATAGCAAGAGTTGTCTGCTATTTACTTATCATACATCAGGGAAAAACTAATTAGGTTGCTGAAGAAATGTTTTCTAGAGCAGCTGCAGCTGAGACTCTGCAACCCTGGAGGTATAGGTAACCGTTAGAGTCTTCTTCCACATGGACCTAAAATCTCTGAGTACATTTGCATATCTCCCCTCATCACATCAACAGCTCCAGCTGACATCCTTTCCCTCTGGACAGTTCCACAGGGGCTGGCAATGTTCCCTGTGCCTTCAGCTTCAGATACTCCTAGTTAAGTTGCTGTTTGATGTTGATTGCATAAAAGAAGGTGTCTGGAACCGGAATTCTGGGGCTCTCAGGCTGTGAGTATGCTTGACCTATGTGTCCCTAAAACTGGCTATCTGTAAGCCAAACTTGAAACTTGGTTTGAGGGCAGGGACAGTGGGGTTGCAGCTACAGGAATTTGGACCTAACATTAAACTGCTCCTGGATTTCAGGAGATAAGTACATGTAGCAGTGCAATGAAGTATGATGGCTTGAAATTTGAGGTGACTGACTCAGATATGTCCACACTGAATTTCACTGCAAAGGAAGTTATGCTCTTTTACTTTGAGTTGTGTGTGATGGGAAAACCTGTGCTACAAAACCTGTACCCAGTGGTCTTGTGAAAGCTAATAGAGCTAAAAGTTCATGCCTTTGTCTGGAAACCCCTGCAGAATCAGCTGTGAAAGGAATCACTCCATGCTTGAGGCAGACAACTGAGGATGTAAAGTCCTGCATTGAGAACCCAGGGCTAGACAAGCTGGCTGAAGCAGTGGTTCTGGAGGTCTGCTGGAGCAGGCTTGGGAAAACATCCCAAGTCCAGAGAAAGCTACTGCTAATACTGCTTCTTCCTTTACAGGAGCCAGTGAAACAACAGATTTTCTCTTGCCTTTAAATACCCTGTACTTTTTGACAGACCTGCTGCTTATAATAGGTAATAAAATGTACACAGTAAAATTTCATTCTCAGCTCCCAACTATTTTATTATTCATAAGACAGCTGAAAAAATCCAGACAGGGGAAGATAAGTTTACTCTGACCATGACCAGCTAGCAAATCAATGGCTAGCTGGTCTGATAGTAATCAACTGAGATAGTAACTGCGTGTGCTGATTCACAAGCAGTGATCGTGATGTCTTTCAAGCTAACTGGGGCTATTTAAATTAGAGGCATGGAACTGGAGTAAATGATAACTTATCTACGTAATAGCCCTGAAGAACAGTGTGTTTCAAAGCCTTTATTCTCGGGTGAGGACCATTAGTGAAGTCCTACTTACTGCAGGGAGTGTTTATTGAAAAAATTCACCTGAGGATCCAGTCCCCACTCATTAATTTTACCTTTTAATTTTATCTGTAGACAGCTTTAATTTTTAATTGCTAACATATTTTCTTTGATTGTTTTTGAGGTGATGAATTAGATGTGACCAATTCTTACTTGTTGAAAGGACTAATGTTCCTGGCCCTTAATAAAATTATTCAGTAATAATTTAACTGCTCCTGGAGCAACCATCTATTATGTATTTCCTGCTTTTAGAAAGATCTTCTTTGACTTAATATACAGGAAAGAGCCAAGTTACAAGTTACTCGAGGCATCTTTCAAATTGACATTACAGTTCCCTCTTAAAGCTAACACAGTCTAAAATCTGAGGTAATTCAGAACCATTTAAATATAGCTCATGCATTGAGCCAAGTCCTGCCCTCTCCACCAGTGACCTACAGATGCATATTAGAAAGAAGTTCTTTACAGAGAGAGTGATCAGGCATTGGAATGGCCTGCCCAGAGAGGTGGTGGATACACTGTCCCTGGAGGTTTTTAAGATGAGGCTGGATGTGGCACTGAGTGCCATGATCTAGTAATCACAATGGGGTTGGATTAAGGGTTGGACTTGATGATCTCGAAGGTCTCTTCCAACCCAGTTGATTCTATGATTCTATGATAAGAAAGATTTTTGTATGTCTTTCAGTCACCATGCACTCTGTAACTCTGGCATTAGGGCTAGAGTTTGGTGTCTTTCCCCTTGCCCTGTAAGTTACTGGAGCTCTTTATCATGGTTAGTTTCACACAATGTTAGAATATACACCTCTATTTCTTCTTCTGTGATATAAATCCCAGAGTTACAAAAACACATTTCTACCACTGAGATGCTCATGATATTGACCTTTACCTCTTCTTATTTCATAAATTCTCAAGAAAGGAAAAGTTTAAACAAAATGTATTTCAGTTGTGGAATAAGAGAGAGAATGTGCTGATTCACGTCAACTTGTGTGACTTCTCTTGCATAGTCTTCAGTGGATAACTTCCCTCATTAGTTCGGGTATTTTAATTGTTTTTCACCCATAATTGTAAATTATTTTTAAAACATCTTAATTCCACTGACCTATTTTAATAAAATTTTATATCTCCTACTACTTATGTATTCCAAAGAACCTAAGAGATGTTTCTGATTGACAGAAAAGCTTTACATCTGCAAATAAAGACTGCAATTCCCTCTGTCTAGTTTGGTTGTGAAAGATGTCCTTAAGAGTCACAGTAGTTCCTATTTGATATTTGAACCAGCTGTAGATTGACAAAAATCATAGGCATTTGCACAATATTAAAGGTGGATTTCATGCAAAATGATGAAAACATTAACCTCTCTGGTACAGAGGACCAGCTATTTATTTGGAATGCTTGGTATTATCTTGCATAAGTGTTCTATAATATCAGATATAATTCATTGTTTCCTTGAATATTTTCAATTGATATCCTGGAGGGTAGTGCTGCATTTTCCTGACTAGCCATCTCTCTTTATGCACTGAAAGGTGTTCAGCTGCTGACAGGAATCAGCAATGTGCTGTGTTGCCAGGGCAGCTCTGTGCAGCACTGCCCTGCTCTCTATTTCTAAAGATAGCCCTGTGATGATATAAAAATCTATTGCCTGTTATTTTAAAATGTCATTCAAAATATCTATGTTTTGAATATTTATATTCTGAACATTTTCTCCTCTGGATTTAATTGCCAAAAAGTGACCATTTGCCCTTTGCTTCTGTCATGCTGACTTAATTAAATTTCTGTTAAAAGATGTATCTGAATTTATGTAGAAAATCAGCCCCTAAACTGTGCAGGAGACTGTGCCGAGTTACACTTTCTGACAAAAAACCCTGGACTTTATGAAAAGAAGAAGTTCATCTACATTTAATCACTGACTTGGCATGTACTGAAATGCCAATCAAGAGAGTGTCTTTTTATGTTCTGTAATAAATGCACTGTATTTCTGCGTTTAATTGGATTCATCCTGCTGAGTTGTTACTGTTGGAGGCTCTTGTGGAAGATAAAGCTTATCTAGTGTTGATCTGTGGCACCAAAGCAGTCCCAGTGTTGACAGAGGAAATTATATTTCACAAAGGTAAAGGTGAAGCGAGTTCCCTCTATCTAAATAAATTCATGTGATGCTGTGCAGAACTTCTCCCTTTCATGTTGCTAGAGATGAATAAATATTTCCTTCTAGAATGACTTTATCCTAGGAAGGATAAAGTGATAGTGCTTCAAAATGAATTACTTTGGTACCCCAAGTCACTCAGTATATAAGACTAAACGGGCAGATTTTTATGTAAAGCATGGATTTAGTTTGTAGGAAGTATAAATAATTGTAATACTAAATTGCACTTTAAATTACAGAGGCAACAAGAACACCCACAACAAGGAAAATAAGAACAGCAGAAAGTAAACATTGAAAAAATGCTTGAGGATGTTGAAAAACAATAACCTAATGCTGAATAATACTAAAATCATTCAGATTGAGACTTTTTTCCTTCCCTTTCCTGTAAAGATTAATTATCATTTAATAAGAAATATGAGATGCAAAAAATTCATGTCCTGTGTTTATGATGGTTCACACCTGTTTCTGCTGTATTATCCAGAAGAAATAAATTCCTTTCTCATAGAGTCTACCACCAACATTTTCATTGTTATACTTTATTCGAGCCTGTCTCCTGATCATGACATTTCTTGGGTGACAAGGGCTCGGGATATCATTCCATACCGACTGTCTTCAAGAACTGATAGTTTCCCTTCAGTAGCAATTACTAGGCCTATATTTTGAAAACCAGACATCAGAACTGTATATTTGAGTTACTTAGTCCAAGCAGCTTAGACATATCTTATTTCTAGTGGTCAGGTTAGCCAGATGTTCTCAGACTGTGCTGAGATTCACACAGAAAACATTAGGGACAAGGCCTTCTTCATGCAAGTACTATGTTTTGCTAAGACTCAATGTTTACAGGACTGAGGAGGTGAAAAATCTTGGTTTACAGCTTCATTTTGTCTTATGTAAAGTAAGGAGCTGGATGCAGAAATGAGCAAAATTCTCATTCATTCAATCACCAGGAACTGTTGTGCTAAGAGGAGGCAATCACAATCTTTTCTGGTGGAGATGGTTAACTTTCTACTAGTGATTACATATGCATTGAGTCAGATGAAAAAAAAATATCTGCAAGGAAGAGATTGAGTCTGTAGACCAAAGAGTCGTGTTCAAGCCTCTGACTAAATGAATGTCCAATTATTTTCACAAAGTAAATGAAAACTCCAACAAAAACAACGGACAGAGCATTTACTCTGACTGCCCCAAAAGCATAGGTGTAAAGGGTTCTGCTGGCATGTGGGGACCAATGGCTAGTCCTGACGCTAACTTAAGTAAAGTGAGGGCTGAAAGAAGGCTTTCCATCTCTGAAACGTGCCTCCATCAGTGTCTCAAATTTTCTTAATCATGTCCTTTCATGCCTCAAAGACAAGATGGTCAAGGATTCTCATCAGATGCTTGTCTCTCCTTATGTTGCTGAGGCCCACCTGAACTTCCATGGCTTCCATGATGCCAGTTCTAATGAGTCCAAAGCTACTCATGTAGGGAGCTGGGGTACCTTATGCAAGTCTGTTCCAGGGGAAGAGGGACATGGACCTCACATGGTGCAATAATAACATCATCACAGAATATGATGAGTTGGCAGGGACCCACAAGGATCATCGAGTCCAACCCTTAGCTCTGCACAGGACCATCCCCAAGAGCTTCCCTTTGACTTTAGACCTTCCCTCTCCAAGACGGAATATCTTACCTAAAAAATATTTTTGACATTTATTTTTTCCCTTAAGAGATGGGAATAGTGATTACTGACAAAATAGTTATAGGAAGGGAAAAACAGCTGTTCCAAAAAGAACCTACCTGAATACTATGGTATATACATGTAAACAAACATAGGGAAATACCTTCTGAATAATTTAGCATATGAAAAAACTCTTTCAGAATAATTTTGGATAAAACATAACAAAAAAATATGTTGCATAAAAGCAACATTATTTAGCTATAATTTTCTGCTATTTCTGAAGAATTCAAGTTATCCACACTCGTTATTGTTTGCAACCTTTAACTGGAAGCTAAGAAGTCAGTTATACAGAAGTGGAATTTTAAAACTGCCTGTGTAAGAAATTACTAGGTTTTTTTTAAGAACAATCCTTAGCTAGTCTCTGCTTTCCTTATGAAGCTTACTCTTTAATGCAGATGAAACACTAATGCTGCCTGGTTTGAAAGACTAAAGTTATGGACATATGTTTAAAGAAAGATGACTTTCTAAGAAGTTATTGTAAGAAGTTCTCAGTTGTCACCATAACAGAAATGCCTTGATTTACAGAGAAGCAGTTGACAACAAATCTTTATCTTTTCTTAAACTACATTTATAATTTTGTATTTGACAGATAAATGTGAAAAGTATGTATGTTTTATGCATTAAATAAGACCAAGCATGGTCTGAGCTTTATTCTGTAAACGATTTGGATGGAAATTTGGAAGAAGGATGGAAACTTGAAGAATATCTTCCCCATAAAAACATTGCAGTTACAGTCTGACCCTGAAGAAAGAAACAGATCCTTAGAGAAAAACCACAGTTAATATATCTCCAGGAGCACACAGTGGCAAAATGTAAAGCTTGGGATTAGTATTTTGCCACTGCTCATTATCTGACTCACCTAGAAATAATTCGGTGCAAAACCAATTATAATGTCAAACGTATGTTTATATGCAGCTTTGTGTCTAAGTTATTAGGCACTACTAGTAATGATTCAGATAAAAAGTTCCTTTGGTGTGCGGTGTTTGTGGTCTCATTTGCAAACAGCATGACTCAGGAATAAGTCGTGAAGAGCTGTATTGCAAAGCTTTGAGCGTTTATTTGGTGAGATTACCTCAGCTACACGCACAAGCATGTGCCATTGCAGGAACGGTGGTACGACATTATGCTTATCAAAGCCAAGAGAAAAGCACACACGCTAAGCAAATATAAAAATTCAGGAGTAGCTAATGGAATGACGGTTTGTATTTGAAGAAAGATTTTTGACCTTTTCTGAGCCATTCGTATTCTTTCTACCCAGATTTACTGAGTGAAGCATCTTGTCACACTTCCTTGTGTGATACCATAATTTTCTGTCAGATGACCTCATATTTTCATTGTAGGAGAAATCCCTGGAACTGTAGATGAAATCATGGAAGGCGAAATCGCTGCCATGCTATTGCGATCCTTATGACTTAATTGTATAAAGGAAGTAAAACCCTGAGTCTCATGAAGTCAGAGGGATCTTCAGAGTCAGAGTCAGACTTCAGAGGGATCCAAACAGCACAATACTTTAGTGTTTGCTCTAGCAAGCCATACATTGGCAGAACAGCTATGGTGATGGTTGGAACCAGTTGTACTTACATTTAGGCAGCTGTTCTATCTTCACATCTCAGTGCCTCTTCTGAATCCCTTGTTTGAACACTACCCACTTTGAGGATGTGTCTGCAAATGTATTTCTAGTTTCTCATGTGATAAGGCGTTGAAACATGACAGCAAAGAAATTGCTATGATAGCTTATGAACTACAAAGGATATTTACCAAATTGTTTTACTTGCTAGAGTGCCCATCTTAACTAAAAATAAATCCACTAAAAATTACTAATATGGAAGATCTGGACAATACTTTTCACTGATGATGAAATTTAGAGGAAAAGTCATTTCAGGTGACCAAAGCTTTTGAGAATTTAGAGTAAATGGAACAGTTCTGGCCACAGATAATGAATTTTTAAAAAATGTCCTCAGACTTCCAAATTTATTGAAACAATCTTTTTTGAGTTTAGATATTTCACATATTCTTTTGAGATTCATCTATATTAAAGACAATACAGAAAATTATACATTTCATAAAACTATCTGTTCAAAATGAAATAAATTGTTACTCTGAAGTTAAACAATATATGTTGGGTTAACTCAAAACACTTTCCTTCCTTGATATTTTTTCATATTTCCAAGAGAAAAATGCCACACAATTACTTTTGTTTTGTTGGAGAATATGAACGTCTATACCTTCCCATAGATTTCAACTCAATGTTTCTGTAAAAAAAAAAAGTGTTTCCCTTGTGTTTATGATTCAGCAACTGAATTGAGATTTGGTTATTTCTATTTGTGATGCAGCACCTCTGGACAGTTTAAAAGCAATCATCGAAACAGACATGTGAATGTCATGGAAACACAGTTTTTCTGAACCATAAAAAATACATTATTCTTCACAAGTCTTGCAATTCTTCACAACGTCTTCATTACTCTTTAATACCAAATCTCACATTTAAAAGGTTTCCAGATATTTTTTCTGAGCTACATACAGGACATCTTCCACCACTGTGAAGTAGTTGCTCTGGGACAGGTAATGGGCAAAACTGCTGTAGCACACAGCCAACTGGATGAACAGTTCAAATCCTGAAAGACCTATGGCCAGGTCTCAGTGCTGGCTGGTTGGTCTGGTCTCAGTGTTCTGCTGGGAACTTTTGCTCTGGAATGTCTCATGAAGCACCCCTGGCATCAAAAACAAAGGTGGTGGTGAGAGCCCAGATATCTACAGTTACTGTAAAAACGTGGCTCACCATTCACATACACATCAAGCTCTCTGGCCCATGACCCTCCTTGAAATGATGCTGGCAGGGAAAACCAAAGGTGTGACAGGGCACATCATGCTGAAGGCAGCTGCAGAAAGGGAAAGAAATACTGCGGTGTAGGAGTTTGCTTTTAGAAAAAGAAAGTTTGAAGAAGGAGCTTTTGACAAGCCTGGTAAAACTGTATAGACTCGATCCCTGATCTTTTATTCTCCTCACTGCTTTATGCAGTCATAACATGAAAGCATCAGCTAATCAAGGCTCCCAAGACTGTTCCTCTTACAGAGTTTGATTTTCTTTACTTATGTTTAGATGGCATGGCCATCTTATGATGGTGAACAGAAACGCTGTTAAAGCTTACAGGTCTGAGAATTCTGGTGGAGTGTCAGCCTCTGGATTTAACATTCAGTAGTTACTTGCAGGAGATTGAGAGTCAGGTCAGGTGCCTCCTCATGTAAATGCCTAGTGTTTTCCACAGATAAATTGAAGAGCAGTCACAGCTGCAGAAACAGGACTGTAGAGCTGTCACTCATGACAAGAGTTGATTTAAAAGCAACACTATGAGGGCAAGAACACTCCTGCCTCATATTTTCTAGGGAAGCTACTAATAAAAGGAGGATTAAAAAACCATATTTTTCCCTTCTTGCTGCATTATTAATTTGCTTGGGGCAGGATTTCTATTAAACAGTAAACATGAAATGATATATACATGATCCACAGGCACAAATTCATGCTAAATATGCTTGTACTGGAAGGCAGAAGCAGGTTTGAAGCTATTTCTTCTCTAAGGTTCCTGTTCACTTCTCCAACAGACAAGCCATAGAAGAAGGAACCTCACTTCCACTGGGACCAAAGGTATAGTTCAATGCCAGCATTTTCTCTCTCCTTCCTTACACCATGCAAAAGTGTTGATTTATCACAATAAATAATTAGACTCCTTCAGCTCTTGACAACATGATGATTACTGTGGAGAAATGGCTAACTGGAACAATTTGTGGGAGTATCAGCAGCAGCAGTTCAGGAGCATCGAGAAGAGGGTATTATGGCTGACAAAAGAAGAAATACGGTTTCAGGTGGGAGTCATACAGAAAGGATATTTTTCTACTGGTACTTGCATGCTTCTTTAGCACCTACATGTGGATGATAATTAATCTGCTGTCATTAACTAATGCTTACCTACAGCAAGGTTGAGCTGGTCTGAAGACACCAATATGAGAAAGTAGCACTGGAGAAAAATTGTTCTATTGTCTGGAGTGATGCTAGCTCTCCTGAAGACAATGTTCTTAAATTTAAAATACATGTGTTCAGAAACATATAGAGTATTTGTAGTTTTTCTGGGCTCAAAACATGAGCTCAACATTTATTCCATAGTCTTAAAAAAGTCACAAAATAAAGCAACCTCCCCCACCCCCAAATCTCCCCAATTAGTGACTGTCAGATTTTTAGAATACACCTTAACTTTTCAGAAGTAGAAACTTAAATGTGTCCATATCCTCTAGTGACAGTTCCTGACCTGCTTTACCTTGCTGCATGCTGAAGCACTTTGATCTATTCTGTAGCACAATATAGGATCCTCCAAGTGCTACTGCAGCAAGAGATATATTAAGAAACAGCTAATTCTGTCTCGATCTTAATACCTTGCAATTTTACATCCTATCTCGCATGATAAGTCATAAATGATGGACCTGGGAGTCAACAATGAGAACATTACCCCTGTGAAGTTAATGGTAAGCAGGGATTTAAATTCCAGTTCATATCTGCAGCCCTTGATTTTCTTCACCACATCCCTTCCCTCAGCAATACTGGAAAGTGTTTACAGACAATTTAATTTCACTATCTGGAGACAAAACATGTTATGCAACATCCAGATTTAGCAATGCTTTTTATTATTATTCTGGTCCTGCAAAATTGCTATTATGACTTTGCAAAGGCAAATAAAAGACCCACTCCTAGCAGGGCAGGACAGAGTTTTTCTTGTCCAGTTTGTAGAAATGGAACTGATACTTGCTAGAGTCAAAGACTGACTGAGGTGAGGTGTACAGCATCAAAAGGGGCCTATCAAATACCTCTCTGAAAAACTGTCAGATAGATACAGCACAAGAGAGACAGAAAATCAAGTTACTTTGGACTAAAATGTTATTTCATGAGAGTATCATTCAGCACTTCTCCATCAGGTAGAGACAGGACAAACTCTTGAAAACTAGAAAGAAGAAAGCTTTTCAGTGAGAAAAAAAAGTCAAATACACAGTTTTTCAGACATTTATCCATCAGCTCCAGGCTGCATAAAACTTTCCCTCCTCTTTCCTCAGGTTTTCTGCCTGGTGAATCTTTCAAACTGAGAACTGGAAAATAGCTGTGAAGTTATAAGTCATAAAATACAATTATCTTTTAGTAAACTCATAAATTGTAAGAAGCATAAAGTTATTTGAACAGGTATACAAGCATCGCTATTATATTGGTTTTCCTCTTTAGAGCCAAGGAACTGTAGAAACTGTGCAGTATGAAGCAGTGAGCTGCTTTCAGCACAAGCAGTCAGTACATGATGTGTTCCTGGGCATTTATTTTTAAGAAAATACTTAGCTGATGTGTCAGAGCATTTGGAAGGACAAACACACCCATAGGTCCAAAACTTCACAATTTGGAAGGAGTCTGAATCAAGGTTTGTATCCCTGTTTTACAGCTGGTGCTCACTGAAATGAAGAGGAAAATAATCCCAAACATAACAGAACACTTTCCCTACCTTCAGAGAGAGCAGAGGGAGCAGGGTTAGAAGCATTGGCTCCTTTGATGCAAGAAGCTGTCGGATCCAAACAGCCACCAAAGCAGTGTAAATGTTGTCAGTCCAAATCTTGCCAAAATCTCTCAGGTTTTTCTTTCCATTTCAGGCTCAACATGTAAATCACATCTGAAAAGATTCTCAGCTCTCGGCCACTGTTTCATTAGAAACGGATTATCAAGGAACTGATTTGGGATTGTGCTTTGAAATTGCCATGTACTTGCATTTTATTTCTTTGTTTTGGACATGAAAGCAGGTGAAGCTTAGTGGTTTTACCTGGATTTTATTCAGAGATCCTTTCTGAATCTAAAAGAAATGCAAAGATGCAGTTGCATAAGGTTTTGTGAGAATTTTTACACCATTGGAAATATGATATAACAAAACTGTTATGTAACATGTTATATTTTGTGGAATTTTCTGGTACTGCAAACTCATAGTTTCCCTAAAGTCAAGAATTTGTTAGTATTCAAATCACTTTGAAATAATTGCAATTTGCAATAAACCAAGACATATGCTTAGTTTTCCCTTGCTTCAGCAGAAATCTGCAATCTGTCCTTTTCCATCTGTAAAGGACAAAAGCACACTACAATGGAATTAAAAATACCACGTGCTACTGACAGAAATATGTCCATAAAATGTATTTATTCTGTCTACTTAAACATGAAAACAGCAAAAGACTGTCATTTATACATTTCTTTGATGATGCATGTCGTACATTAAGAACTTATAAACCACAGCATAGAGTAAGAGATTTCAGCCTTCAGTGGTTCATTAGTTGTTCTGTGTGTTTAGGATTCAGCGAGCATTTCCCTATCAGGATTCAGCAAGCATTTTCCCTATCTATGGTTCTAAAATAGATCCTTGGCTGCAGCTGGGATCCCCAGTGCTAAGGCAGGGTGGGATCAGGAATCTCTTGTGGATGCTTCTGGGCCCAGGTCTCAGTTTTGTCATTGACCTGACTTGTTAGCAAGTAAGGGTCTACTGGGAGTGTCTGAGACAGTCTCCTGCTGTACGTGCATTTGCATGGCATTGCCCAGCATGATGGGATTCTAGTTCACTTGGCTTTCTGAGTACTAGTAGATAATAGTATTGCACTAAGATAGGGTGATGCATTGATACGTAATACAGGCAAAGCTCTTGTCCAGGCTACATACCTAATGCTATTTATCTACCCCATGAGAGACTTAACAGCTAAACTTAAACAAAAGTTTCTAATCTTATTATTGACATTACACTCATTTCTTCTGAAATAACTTAAGCAAAGTACTTTGTAACTCTAGTTTCTGAAGCTTATATTTTTTATCTGTTTATGCATTCTTTCGCAAAAGTTAGTTGTTCACGATGAGTCATGTTCAGTGATTGGCATGATTAAATTAGCTTTTGCTCTATGACAGTTCTGATCAGTAGGTTTAATTAGTACCTGTGTTTATTGCAAAGATTTTCTTTGATGCTGTGTACCTACTCTCCCATGCAATTACAGTGGCATTAGTAATGAAGATGATCCTGGCAGGAACCACCCAGGAAAAAGCAGCATCGTGAGGCAACAGAACAACTAACTGACCTTTCTAGATTCCAGCTCAAATCAACAATTTCCTAAGGTGGTTAGCATCAGAAAATAGCCCCACTGCACCAAAGTTAATATCTCTTTGATGTTACACATCACTTGCCTGACTAGCTTTTAAGTAACAGTACCAGCAGCCATGATCACTGTTTTGTCTTTTTTTTTTTTAAATCTAAATTAGACACTTCTGATTTATATATTATAAATAGATGTGTTGCATTCCTGTCTGTTGCTATGCCAGAAAACAGAAAGATCACTACCTCATCAATAAAAATAGAAACAGCATAGCTGTTCAAATATCTCAACGACTATTGGTGGAACAGCCGTCATTGCAACAAAGGCACCGAAGTAAGTCTCAAGAGAACTTGAATAAGATGAAAAAGGTTTGTTTTATTAATCCTGACTGTTCTATTATAAAATGGCAATGTAGCTGATGGTAAAGCTGTATGAAAAAAGGAACATGCTAATGAGAAGAAAATATGTCTATCAATATCTGTAAGAAAAAGATTATTTTAAATAACAAGTGAAAAAAAAGAAAAAATAAATACAAAAGTAGCTCTCCAGAAAAAAAAATGGGTTTCTATCCTCAGGAGGATTAATAATTGACATGTAGCAGCTTCTGTGGCAGCCACTAAGCAGATGGATAGATATGGTTATTCCCTCCCATAAATTTACTAACGGAAAGTTCCCAGTATAAACATTAATGGAGTATAAATTGTTTTATGCTCTTGAGATTTTTAGTTCCATAAATATTTTTGGCAGCTTGGATAAGGGGATATAATTCCTTGGCCTTTAGTTAATTTCATACTTTTAAAGCATAGTTCTTACATTTCCCACACAGCAGTACACTGAAATCACAAACCTAACTGTTACCTCTTGTCTGAGAACACTGTTTGTGCTGTCTCACTTCTTCACTGAAGAAACACATCCTATGGAGATTTCCTGACTCTACTTGCCCATGCAGTGTAAGAGCAGGATTTCATATAATATCCTTGATTTGATGGAGCCTCAGCACTTGTATTAAATACATGCCTATATTTTTATAATGTTGACATTTTACATTTTGCCTTGCACATTAGATTTTTCTATTGTGGTCTACGCACAGGTAAATATTATTCTCCAGTTATTTCATAACACGTACTATTATTTCTATTATATTATATTTCAATTGAAAAATCTGTTCTAGGAGTACAGAACAAATTGTTTGTAGATTTCAGTCTGCTTTTGTGGAAACCCATACATTCAGGGGAAAATACAGAGTTTTGGCAAAATTCTGATCTCTTGAACATCCTCTTTCTCATATACGTATGTTGTTAACCAAAAAAAGATGGAAATATTCTCCACTTCATTAATTACAATTAATTTAGATAGTATTTGATTATTTGTAAAATTAATATGGATCCTACCAAATGTGATAAGTTTCCCCTCTCCAAAACAAAAAGTTGAACCATGTTCCAAAACTCTAGCTCAAACAGCCTGATAGAGAAATAAATAATCTATCCCTCTAGAAATAGAGGTCTTACAAAGCAGTCTATACTTTGGCTCCAAGTCTCAAGTGTATAAATACAAACCACAAGACTTTGATCTGTAATCTTACTGTTTTCCTCTTGACGGAAACAGAGATGATAAGAAACCACTCTCTGTTCTCTCAACCCTCCCGATACATCAATCCCTCTTTCCATGGTCAAGTTTTCTGAAATACTTCCTAAGCAGTGGATTATAAAGTTATAAAAAACCAAACATGGTGTGCAAGGGCAGAGTTGTACTCAGTTTCCCATAAGAGCACAAGATTACCTTTTTTCCTGGTGTTATCCATCTGGTCAAATATCTTGTGGAACTATAAGATGAGCAGGAAGGAGAGACACAGCTCTTGGGGCACACACAGCCTCCCAGTCTCTAGCAACTCATTTTGCAATAACCTCACATACTAGAGATGTCACCTGGACAAATACACATCTTTATTTTTTGCATTTGACAAAAAAATTAATTCCTTCAATCTCTCTTTGAAGCACAACTTCTGACTCATTGGATTACCCTTGTCTCTCTCTTCTGTATAATTTCTAATTTGCCCCACAGGAGGAGACATATTAAAATGTTTTCTAAACTATAGGGAGTTAACATGCAAATATATATAGGACTTTACCAAAATCACATGTGCAACGTTTTCTTTTGTTAAGTTTAATGCATTTTCTTCTGTTATATAGCTTAGAGTGTCAACAAAGTGTGAGTGTTCTGAAGATAGGAATTTTTAAGCTTATTGTCTAAACAAAAAAGAGGCTCAAATTAAGCTGAGAATAATTTATATGATTACAAATATGAGAATATCGATTAGAGCAAAATTTTTCTTCCCTCCTTCAATCTAAGAAAGCACGAGATTAATTCAGTGAGGGGCTATTACTCCGGTACCGATTCAACGGTTTCTTTCCCCTTACTTTCACTCTTCAGCCCAGTGTTCTCAAAACATACACTGGTGAGAAAAGTTCATACCCTGGAAGTTCAGTGTTTCATGTTTGGCCAAAGCAAAGTTAGGCTATTAAAGTAAAATGTCAAGATAATTTGCTTTTTAATGATCTAACATAATTGGACGCAGGGCTTCAGATATGAACTAACTTCAAAGCTGGTAGGAAAAGTAATCTCAGCACAAAGGTGCTGTTGACACATTTTTACTTTCAAATTCTTCTTTCAAATACTTTTCATGAATGCAATAATGATGATTTGAGAGTTTGTAGGGATTTGCTGTAATTACTCATTAAAAAAGCATGGACATAATGGCTAATCTGTGACCATTGCAAAGTCAGGTTGGCCTCCAGTAACGGGTAACTATATTGCAAAACTAGGAAAATATGGGAAAACCAATATTCAGTTTCAATTCTGTGCATTTTCACTGTTTCCAATTTTTCGTACTGTTGTTGCAGTAAACTAGTAATTTATGTACATGGTTCTTGGCTTCTATTGAGGTGAATGAGTACCTGAGAGAGAGGTTTTGTTGTTGGCAGTCAAGTAATCCTTCTTAATAGATTTTGGTTTTTTTTGAGTGTCAATCAGATCCTGAACTCATGACAGATTCAACCACATTTGTTTGTTTGTCTGTTTATTTCTTTATAAATATTGGTCTGGGTTTAGTTTTGTTTGGTTTGGTTCTTTCTACTCAAGAAGTAAAAAAAAATTGGAATAATAAAATCAGACACCTTTGAAGCAAGGAATTCTTCCTTTCCTCCACATTTTTTCACTCTTTTAATAAGCTTTTATTGGTTTTACATAACTATATATCAATCTGTGACTCCGAGGATAAAGCTCGATTTGTTGGCTCAGATAAAAATATTTTATTATTTTCTTCATTGTTGCTTAGTCCTGGTTTGGACTTCCACTTAGACCTTCCAGTCTACTTCTGGCAATAATGTACAGAACAGGTGGCATTTTCTCACATTAGTGGCTGGATGGGAAAACTGTCAGCCCTTATTTTTTTGGCAATTTTTTAGGGGGAAAAAAAGGTACTACTAAAACCCCTTTTATGCAGTCCCCAGTCAGTCTTCTTTCTGCTGTAGGTTCCTTTTCAGGAGGAAAATTTTATTTCTCTGATTTTCCTCTTAACAAGGGCATTGTTTGTGATCTAGTAACAGATCTAACTATCCACTCTATTACCTTTCCCATGGGTAAAATTCTTGCGGATTGATAATCCCTTTAATTTCCTGTTTTTTTAATGAATGGATTTTATATAACTGTTCATTAGTGTAATCGTTGTTGATTTTTATTTTTCACTTCATTATTTCTCCAACAAAACTTTTGCCACTGTTACTTTCTTAGCAAAACAGAGTAAATTAATCTCAGCATCTGGGAAAACTCTTTGTAGGTGAGCATAAATAAGGTGTAAGACACTCATGTTACAAATCTTGATTATGCTCACCTGAAAACTGAGCTCAGAATGCCTGAGGATACATTTAGGGGGTATTTAACTGACATTTAGAGACATCAGGCTCTTTAATCTCTACAAGATACCTCTTTGGCAAGACACTCTGTTCATGCTATTAGTGTTCCCTGAGTCCTAATTTGATAGAAACAGACTGAGAGCAGGAGAGCTCTGTTGTGCCACTAACAAGTTTGAGCTTAAATGAGAGCTGAAATAGCAGTCCTGAATTAGTCCAATGCTAATAACCTCGGTTGTTCATTCATTTCTAATTGATAGTCTTAGAAATGGCTCCTCTTAGTTTGAGCATCAAGCAAGTACCATAAAGAAGCACTCTGTGTCCCTAAAGGCTTGTTACAATTTTCCCACTTGTTTTTAATTTACATATCAGTCACAGAGACACTGGTGCTGATCTCCTGAGCAACTTCTATGCAACTTCAGAAGAGGAAATAGGGCTGGAATAAAGGCAGACACTTCAAAGCCTGAATGCGAATAGCTGGCAGACCAATAAGATGAGGATGTATAATAATCACTTTATGTTAAGAGGTGCTTAAACTTCTGTGACACATTTATTGTGCAGTTTGAAATCCTGGCATGAACCTCGCATGGAGATGTTAAACCAGCAGCAGAAGCTCTATTAGAAGTTGTGGCTGTTTACTCTTTGTCAATAAAGGCCAGTCACAAACACCATGAATTTCATATTATTGCTCTTTCTAATCTGTAGTAGGGGATTTAAGAGTTTATAAATGAAACCAATCTAGTGAGGCTATTACAATAGAAAGCAGCAATATTTTCCTCTTTATTTCTATATTTTCTCTATTTTTCTCTCTATTTTCTGTTTCCACTGAGTTGTTTGCTTATTATTTATTCTGTGTCAGTGCCATTTACACAATGCTATGCTGTATCTTTATTTGGATATCACACAGCATCTGATCCCAGGCCCAACTACAAAAAGCTACAATTATTTAAAGCAAAGCTAACATTTACCAGAATAAGATTGGTATTAAAAATTTGAATCTATTCCGGTCTAAAATTTCCATAGGCACTTTGTTAATCAGGATATTCATCAAAATTGGATGGTTAATTTCAAAGAACTTCCAGCTATTGTAAGGGTATGGTTAACCCTATTCTTGGTGATCACTAAGTAGAGCTATAACATTTTAACTTTGAAGCCGAGTATCAAATAGAAGACTATCACAAAGGCAAGAAACAGAAGAAACACTTGCCTTATGTAAACTTTACAGGATGTCATTATTATGGGTTTCTTCTCTGTAAGACCACAGTGACAAAGAAGGGCAACAATGAAATTTTTAAAGATTTAAATACTGGAATAATCATCTTTGCCCATAGACTTCTACAGGTGCAGAGGGAAGTGTATTGGTTGCTTGGACCCTGAGAGAAGTGAAGTGTATTGTAGTGCTGGGACAGAATTTGATTATGTACTCCTTGATCTCTGTGGTGAGCACTTACACAGGGTACACAGAGCACTTCAAAGGGCTGTGTGCAGGAGAGAAAACCCTCCCCACCAGGAGGAAGGTTGGAGCAGTCAGTGGAGCTCACCTGAGCACAAGACTGACAATCCCAAGGCCCTTGGGTAGGAAAGACTGCCAGGGTGATGAGGAGGGACTAGGGAGGTACTACATGAGGACTGTAGGGGCTGTGATGAGGATGGAGCAGAGTGCTTGGGGTGGAGAGGAGGAATGGGTTTGAGTAGATGGAAAGAGATCACTAATGACCTCAGAGGTGTGTGTGCTACTGGAAGGGGTCAGTGGAGATTTCAGCTCCTTTGAGAAAGAGAATGACAGTAAGTAAGGGGCAGTGAAGTTTGAAGAGCTCTGAGTGGATGAAAGCAAGTTATCAGAGAACTGTGGAAGCCTGGCAGGGCAGGCAGATCTCATTCCCACTTTTTTATCCCCTCCTCACCCATGTATTCCACTGTATATCTTTTTTTGGGATCCCTGTCTGCTTTCCCTCTTCCCTAGACTCAGAAGCCATACTCCTTACTCACACCCATCCCAGCACCTGGCCGCAGGCAGCTACCCTTCAGTCCTGTAAAACACAAAGGTTCCACTGCTTCCCTGCATCTGGGCCCTCCTTGATCTGCTACACCTTCTGGCTTGGAGGAAAGGGATGGAGCAGGGATGGTCTGCTGGATGGAGACTAGAGAGTGAGGTCTTTCTGCTGCTGTCATTCCCAAAGACTAGGTGCAGTAGTGACATCTATTTCTGCTGGGACATCTATTTCTGCTGCCTCAGTCTTTGGTCTCTGCTTTAGCAGCAACATCCAGAGAACACAAGAGTTTCACAAGCAGGAGGTGGGGATTGGCACGGGCAAAGTGTAGTCTGTTGGCCACTGAATCTAACCATTAACCAGTAATGATCCATTTCAACAGAAATCAGTGATCAGTGGGAGTGCATTACTTACATGGGGTAAGCGTAAGAATGGCAATGCAAAAACCTGTCAATCCTAAATTATTTTTCTCTGTATGATGCTTGCGCTTACTTGGTTGACCATAGTTAACAATGCTTGGGTATCTCCTACAATTTTATTTTATGTGTGGGAATGCCCAACCCAAAGAGTCTTTCTGATGTTACTAAACTCCATTTTTCTGCTTCGTGCTAAAATCTCTCTACTGAAGCAAGGTAATTTCTGGCTGTGGAAAAGCTTCACACCAGCATGGTTCAAAGGACTTATTGTGGCCCAGATTAGAAAGGCATTCAGTTGCTTACAGATGGAAACTGGCACATAAGACATCAAAGCCCCTAGCTCCCACTGATTCACTGATACATTTTTAAATACCTTCAGATCAAAAAGGCTAAATCCACCAAGGAACCTAGATCCTACTTGGAAATTAGGATGTGTACTTTCAAAATTAAATTGCTATTAGAAATTTCAGAAATTCAGAGTAACTGCTTTGTTATTCCCAAGGTGCTTAAATTCTGCTGATTTGCATCCATAACAGCCCCTCTGTGCCTCTTGCTGTCTGGCATTTACAAAATTCTGGGTATGCCAAGGAGATCCAGATGTATTCACAAACTAAATACCCAAAACACCTCCTAGACTAGTCATTCTCAGACCACACATTACTCAGGCAAAAGAGAAGGGGATGTGCACCTTCCACAACAGCACACCTCTGAGGTGACCTAATCCCCTTTGGCACATAAGACCTTCCCCTGCAGAACTGGAACAGATGCTGCAGCTGCATTCCTCTTCACTCAAATGAATACACAAACAATGTGTTCCAGTCTGTGGTGCTCTTGGGCTCAGTGGTGATGATGGGAAATTGACTGTCCCTCACTGCAATTTCTTTCTGATTTTTGGTTGACTTGGGGCCTCCTAGGATTTTCTTCTAGGTGCACAGTGTGGTTCCTACAGGTCACTGCACTGTTTAAAGGTTAGGCTTTGTCATGCATATTACTGAATTTTCCAAATTCTCTCCAGGCATTTTCCCAAATGGCCAATTTTAGCACTTTGGCTGCCTGAACTCCCAGGTGACTTCTTCCAAGTTCACTAAACCTGTGTGTGCCTGGCCCTCTCCCGATTACTAGGGTTATCTGTCTGTGCTGACACAGTGACAGTGGAAGCCACTCACTTATTTCACCTGACCCTTTCCAAAGAGTGAGACATGCAGTATGGGAAACAGTGCTTTGCAGCAACCCTCAGCATCCTGTGGGTGTGGGATTTGGGGCTTCCTCCTCAGTACCTGTGGGGTTTGTCTACAACACGTGAGAACTGATATACATTTTAACCACTGCAGCTATGTCCAGCAGGGATGATAAGTCGAGGTGTTCTGCTCCCTATGCTCATAGCCCAGCTGATCAATAATGTGAGCTGAAATCAATGTGTCAGGTCATGAGCAGTGCACATGACGTGCCAGCCGTTCAATTGTCTCGGCTGTGGGAGCAATAACCTCTGGCAGAGAGAAAGGATGGGCAGCTGGGGATGATAACCTTCCAAATTGCTCTAACATATGCTTGGAAAGCCTATAAATCTGAATCCCTGAATACAAATTCTCTGCCATGAAGAGTAACTGCAAGTGCGTAACAGAGGGGTTTTTTCCTGTATTGCAGATGCCAAAGGCAAATAGATCACAAGAGGGACAATCGAGCCTTTTGACCTGCGGCTCAATGCAGTATGCTTGGAAAGAAACTGACAGTGGTCACTGTTAGGACTACTGAATGTGATAACAATTTAGAGATCGTAATGCTCTCTGCAGGCAGCCATTCAGTGTCATGTGCCATGGGCCAAGAGACACGTATTTCCTTCAAGTCAACCAACCCACAGCTCTTTCTCTCATCTTCGCTCTTTTGAGTAAGAGCAACTGAACTCTGGCTCTGTAGTCAGGTGAATGGCTTTTTTGTTGCTCTGGCCAAGACAGAGGCCTGATTTCTGTCTAGATGGGGAATTCTGCTCTGGAAATATTTTCAGAATGTACTTTAATTGAGGGATGGAGTAATCCAACTTCATTTTGACCTCACAAAGTCTGAGTTTTCGTATCTATTAGACATTTTTTGTTCTCTGCATCTGATGCGTATACAGATGTACCTGTATTTATAAAAATGAATTGTGATGCCCTGACCTTATATCCCTTGAAGCAGTTTAACATCTCTTACTCAGATGTAGTGGTCTTCTAAAAACAGTGATCAGTGACACTTTAAGCCCTACAATAAAAGGATTAAAGTGTGCAGGATCCCAATTTTAATTTCATTTCGGATAAGACCCAAAGAAACTGTTCTTTAACGGGCTCCACACAATCTCCAACAATATCAAGATTTTTATTTTAGGGCCAGTTCAATAAATCAGAAATATCAATGTTTCAAAGTTTGCTTCATAGCTGTAAAATGTTAAAAAAAGTGTGGATTTAAATAGTAAGTTGATAAAACATACTTCTTTATAAAATAAAGAATAAGAAAGTAAAGGTGTTATTCAAGCAATAAGTCTATTACTTTCCAGCTCCTTGACACTTTTCATATCCAAGTGCCCACAGAATAAACACACACTATTTTTTTGTATTTAACAACCTCTTTCAGCTACGTGTTTAGGAAATTTGGGTTCATTTATGTTGTTTCCATTTCATTTTATTTATAATTAATTCTATTGTCAGACAAATGTCACTCTTGCTTTCCCTTGTCATTACTTGTTCCCTTTGGAGTTTTATGACAACTTTGTACTATCTTGTTTTTGAAAGGCCCCACTTTTTCCTGACTATATAAAGCATTTTTGTGATGAAAGACCTGATAAATTAATTGTAAGACAAAGTTAAATCAGTGGGAATCCACTCTGATTGTAGACTACTACAATGTTACTCTTAACAGTTATGATTTATTTGATTTTGGTTTCTCTTGTGCAAAAATCAACTAAGCTATTTTCATGCTTCTGAGAGTAATTTTGATCTTGACTTACTCTTGTCAGACACCATGAAGTGCAATAAACACTTCTGATATGTTGCCCAGTCTGGTGGAATTGTTTCTGTCTCTACTTTTATAGATGTTGATCACCTCCATATAACAAAGAGCAAAATAACCCCATTTATGAAAGGTATAAAAATGGCCTTGTTGAGTCCATAAGGGCAAGCCAAACCTCCAATAAATGTAATGTTTCCCAAAGGCTAGAAGGAAAAGCACAAGCACAAATAGGAAAGATTGTATTCCACATATCTCACTGCTGGTAGCTACAAGAATGAGTCTGAGCCTATTTCAAACGTCCATGTTCATAGACATTTCTTGAGGAGGGATGAGATGCCTGGGGCAAGTCTGTTACTGTAAATGAAGAGAAACTCTGCTACCAGTATTTACCTCAGTATATGTCTCCTTTAGTAGCCATCATCATTGCTGAAACAAACTACAATTACTATTGTCTTCAATGGGAAACACTGCAGCTGGGAGGATGACCCATTTGGGAAGGGTTGTAGAACAGGGGGTAAGGTGTTATCTCTAAGGTGTGCCTTACAAATGCTCAGCATTCAAGAATAAAGTAGACTTCACCTCCACTGATAACCTGAGGGGCAGTCAGGAGTCCTTCTTCAGAAGAGGACTAGTGCACTGCATGGCAGTCTGTTGAATATTTATTTCCCAACTGAAGGCATCCTGAAGGAAGAATCTGGGAAACAGCTCAACTGAATGGTTAACGCTTCTCAAACTGCAGAAAGGAGAACTCCTGCCCAGAAGCAGCTGAGAGTAGCAGCAGCTGATTGGCAGCTTTCCTGGTGTATTGGATAGGGGTCATTCCACGCTTATTTTTTCAAGGTAAATAACTTCTTTTGGAGTCTTGTTCAGGTTGTAAACATAGAAGGGTCTTGAATCAGGACAGTACCTGAATATAAAAGATTAAAGAAATTCTTAGTCAGGACAGTGCTTTCCTATGTTCTAAGCAGCACACCTGGCAGGTCTATTTTCTTTAACTGGATTAAGGCTATGATGCACAGTACTGCCAATCCCATCTTCAAAATTCATGTAATTGGAAAAACATCAGAGTTGTTTAAAAGTCACAAGATTGTAAATCTTTCATTTTTTATTTACTTGCTATTTCATTCTTTAGGCTACATTTCTGAAGCACCTTCAAACCTTTCCATGAAATCAGAAGGGCTCAAAATGTACTCAGAAATGAAGATTTCTTTGCAGTTTCTTGCTGGTAGCATTTGGGACTTGAAGAGAAAGCATTAACAGTTGCGGCACTTGCAATAACTTTACAAGAATTGGCAGAGTTGCCTCTGCCTCTGTCTAAATTTCAACTTCCATGTTTCAAAATTTTCAGCCTAAAAGCAAAAATAACTAGAAAAAAAGGACATAACCATTTCACATATGTGGGTGTGTACAACCTATGTCATAGGGTTTTCTTCTGAACACTCTCAGCAACCACAGCTGTCTTGGCTAATGGTTCTTTTTTAACAGAACTATTTATTACCCTCCCCCCATCTGCAAAAACAATTTTAGATGTATCTTTTCTTTCTTCTTCCAAGATACATAGAGTATCTCACCCTATGAGGGAAGCAGATCAGCTAAAAAGAGACGAAACATGTTATATCTCATGTAAAAAACCCTACGCTATTTGACAAAACCCGAATATTTCTTTGGTCATCTAAAATTAAAGCAAGAATGACAAAAGACAGCTGCAGTAGAGGAGAAGATACAAAAAGAAATCAAAGAAGAGAACATGAGGTTGACTGTACAATGGATATATATTGACAGACTGAGAAAATTTGGGCTCAGGACTCACACAGAGAAAAAAGAAAGGAGAATCAAAGTGATTGTAAGGATAATACAGTTTTATCAATCTTTCCTTAGGATTCAAGCTGGGATTGGTGCTCTGGACTGCATCAAGGTTAGATAGGGAACAGAGAAATGTAAGAAACTCACTGATGTCCTGTTTGACTTACTGGGTCTATGAATAGGTGCATCCCAAGAGCCAGCCACCACCCTCACACAATGCGTAGTGTTGTCAAGGATTTAAAAGTATCTGCTCTTGACAGCTTCCTAAGGCACTCTGCCAGTATTGCTGGTGATATAAAAGCTGGAGAAAGCTCAGAAAGTGTATGAGGGGGAAATGTTCACCAATTGACTTCAGCAAGCTCACTCAGGTCCCTGCAATGATGGTTTCAGGGATGCTATGGCTACTGTCAGTCATACCTGAGAATCTGAAGGTTAGTGAGCCTCCAAAGGCAATTTCAGTACTGGATGTTATTTAATTTCCCCTCGGGGATACCAAAATGGGTATTTGTCAGTACAAATCCCCAAGGGGATTTGCGAGCAAAGAATGTGAGGGGTAAACATTTTGCCTTCTACAGCACTAGAGTTAAATAGTGGCTATTCTGCCTCTGGATTTGCTCCTGGACAGCTTAACTCTTCTCTCTCTCTCATGTTTCATGGCAATGCCATGATTTATTTGGAATGATGACAGAGGAAGATTTATGATTATATTTCCGGAACATCCAGTGCAGAAAAAACACTGAAAACAGATTGGAGGAGTTGAGCTGTGCATCTCAGCAGCCTTTAGTCAGTCCCTCTTGAAACTGAAAACAGACACAGAGAACAGCTGCAGTTGCTTCAGCTTGATTCACTGTGAGATGTAGGGAGTGCTGTGGGAGGGGAGTGAGGTGCTTACCCTGGTTTAAGAGAATACTGGCTTTCAAATTTTGATTCCTTATTTCGTGCTGGGCAGTGATCCCTCTGTGCTAGCAGTGGGAAATGTCAAGCAACTGAGATCAATCAGGCATGATCAGCATTATGATTTGATTTTTCTAGAGACAATGTGAGCAGTGTGTGATAGGAATTCATCAAACAAGAAAATAAAAAAAAGTTTATGCCTTGAGGGACAGTTCCTCAACAATCTCCAGCTCATCTGATCCCAGATTTCAACACTAACACATTCTAATATACCCTCTAGACACCCACTAAATTTCACAGTGTTTGAAATAAGCAGTGGATTTTTTAGCACATTTAAACAGAAACAATTTCCCATCCTTAATTACAGCAAAGGTTTTGTTTGTTTGTTTGTTTGTTTGTTTGTTTGTTTTTCCTTCCTGTTTTTGGTTACAAAAGACCAAGTTAAGGCTGATCCAACTGAAAATTAAACTTAAGAGCTGTAAGATAATAACTTATTTTGGTTCTTACTATTGCTGTTATATATAGGGACATACAGAATGTAAATTATATGCAGAACAAATTGTCATCCATTAATTCAAATACCAGATAAATAGTCTATGAGATTTCCCCCCACACACACACACCCCCATTACTTACTTGCTCTTCTACTCTCCAGGGGGGAAAACAAATATAAAAAAAATTAAAAAATAGACCCCCTGATTTCAACCTTTTACTCAAATATAGTACATTTCTAGGGGATGTGATTTGCCTTTCTTTCTCTCAGCATTATGACACAGCAAATGGACATCAAAACTGCAACTGATAATTGTCTCAAGAGGTTGTGATACCTGATGAAAACAAGTAAGTAGTAATAAGCATGCCTTGGAACACTTAACAATATATCAAAGAAATATCTTTTCAGCATTTTCTGCAACACAAAATCACCCTCTGATGAGGGAGGGTGGAGAGCTCTTCCACATTTTTAGCCTCTTCTCTGAGCTGGTAGAAAGAATGACAAGAAATAGGGAGCAGTGAAGAAGCACTCTGCTTCTGCGGGATATTTAGAACATGGTGGACAAGGAAAGATAAAAAGGTGCAGCAGAAAATGTTGAGTAAGGAGAAGGCAGAGAAGGTTTGATACTTATGGAATCTTAAAGGTGAGAGGGAATCTCTGCCAAAAGGGACTATTTGGCAGAGGGGATTATACAGTCTCCAGGACTTTTGTCCTTTCATTATTTAGTGCCAGCTTAATACCTTTATTTGAGTAACTCTTCATTCCTGAGAAAAAGTACTTGCTCACCATGCAAACATGCAAAACTCAACATTCACATCATCAGGAAACCTGGTAACAATATTCAACTGTATAAACCCAACTCTGATCCAGAAATTTTAATGACTGTAGCAGAACAAAGCCCTAAAAATAAGTTCATTAAAATAATGATTTTTGCGACTGCCTAATGCATTCTCTTAAATCAACATATTTCTTATTTGACTGAATTTCAGTAATTTTTGAGTTCTATAGATTTATACAAAAGATCCATAACTATTTAACATTGTTCACCTTCTTTCATTTTTGCAAAACCCCATATTTTCCTTAACTCTACTGAAAAAACTGGCATGGTCAAAACTACAAAAAAAAAAAAAAAAAAAAAAAAAAAAAAAAAAAAAAAAACCCTGCCGTTGATAATTACCACACAGTTCTTCCATCTGACAAATTCTGCACCATTGACTGCCTACTGAGATGCAATCAAAATTAAATGGGTGGAAATAACTCTGAAGTGGCAGCTTTAAGCTCTAGCAAAGGAGCACAAAGCCTTATTTTCATGACAGCATAGAAAATTGCCTTCTGGGTCAAACTAATAATCCATTTCACCTCCAGCAGTGGCAATGGGAAATGTTGTTTGGGGACAACTCATGATCCTGCCTCTCTGCAGTTCACCCCCTTTATATCCCTCCACTACCTGCCACCACACCAAGGATGCCAGCAAGTATGTTCCTACCTCTTCATTTTAGTGTCTCTTTATGGATTTGCTGCTGTGGAATTTTTCTGCTTTCTCCTTTTTTTAACTTGATGGTACTGCGGACCTCCACAGCTTCCTGTGACAGCAGATTTCAGAAGGTAGAGCAGGTAGTGGTACTAAAAAAAGGACTTTCTTTTGCAGGTTTTTAACTAATGTCCAACACTTTCAGTGAGTGCCCATAAGACACGACAGGACTTGGGAAACTTCTGTATTTTCTTTACACACTGCTTCCATGATTTTATAAACCTTACCCATACCCCACTTAGCCTGGGGGAGGAATAACATCATAAAAAGTCCCAGCCTTCTCTGATTCCCTGTAATTCAGCTACTCCATCCTTTAATCATCTTAGTTGCTTTTCTCTTCATTATCTCTAATTTCCCTATGTCCCTCTTAAAACATGTAAATCGGATTGTACACAGTGTTAAAGATGTGGATGCACCAAGGTTTTTATATTTCCTGGTTTGCTCTTACTATCCTTTTTGAGAACATCCAAAAACTTTTTGGCATTTTTGGCTGCTGTTGCATGTCAAGCAGTTAAGTTCGGAGACCTGCAGGTCTCTCCTGAGCTTCAGCTGCCAGTTTTCAGTTCAACACTGTGTAAACATGGCTTAGATTATTCTCCCTAGATGCACCATCTACACAAGAACTCATCACTTTTTACTGCACTCACTCAGCTGTGTATCATCTCTCTAGAGCTCATTACCATGTATATGTCATTTGACTCTCTGCAGGAGTTCAGTATCATCTGTGAACTGAGATGTACACCTGTATCCCTTCCTTCTGCAGGTTATTGATGAAGATCTTAAATAAAACGAACTCCCTACAATATTGCTACCGCTTACTCTTCTTTATCCTGAAAAGTGACAAAGAATTCCTTTGCTCCCTACTCAGCAGCTTTCAAATTGTATAAGCATCAGTCCCATGGCAACTTCATTTCTTTAGTAGTGTTCTGCTAGGCATCTTATCATGGGTTTGTTGAAAATCCAAACAAAATATATCTTTGACATATAGATAACTTGTAGAACTTCAGAAAGCTAGTGAAGCAGGATTTCCCTTTGCAGGATTTCCCTTTACAGGATTTATACAGTGCAGTGAAGGCCACCACTGGTATAGAGAAATGGTATTAAATCCTGCACTAATCCAAGTGTTGGCTGCCAGAAGCTGTTTCTGAGCAGTGAAAAGATGAGAGGGATGGCTTCTTTCTATATTGACTTGATCCTTTGAATGTCTACCTAGGGCTGAAAAGCTTAGACCAAAACAACCCGAGGGAAGAGATGCTACAAAATTTGCAATAAACCAAAACAGATCTGCTTTGGATAGACCAAAACAAAGTCCAGTGCCTGTAGAAACCTTCTCAGTGTGGACACTTTCTCCCCTACAGGCTCCAGGCTAGTTAGTTAGTAAGGAGCTCCAATTTTAAACAATAGTGACAAGATCAATGTCAGAGTTTCCAAAACAGAAGGTAAATTTGGAGTGGATAACTCTGATAGGGTGGATGTCCTCTGACCCTAAATATCTGAAAAGCAGAAGACATAAAGGCTTTCCCTGC
This sequence comes from Myiozetetes cayanensis, assembly GCF_022539395.1. Taxonomy (NCBI): domain Eukaryota; kingdom Metazoa; phylum Chordata; class Aves; order Passeriformes; family Tyrannidae; genus Myiozetetes; species Myiozetetes cayanensis. The sequence continues at coordinate 40,195,750 of NW_026087964.1, read as the reverse complement.
AGAGCTTCTGGACTGGCCCCTCTGGAGCTATTTCTGCAATCCCAGATCCTCATATGTTTAGTTTCACTGGTTTCTTTTTGACTGGTTTTCTACAGAAGAAGATGCCATTCTTGAAAAGCAGACAGCAATGCAGCTGCAGGTTGTCATCAGCCACAAAGGTGAGTCTGGGATCTTGACACTTTTCCCCCAGACTGAGTACCTGTTTTAAGCTGTGGGCCTTGCAGTGAAGTACTGCTTAACACCAAAGTCAAGACCTCTTTCCTTAAAACAAAGGTGGGTAGCAGAAACCAAGCCCTGATTTTAAATCGGCCTTTCTTACATCACCATCCCAATACCTTTTGAACTATAACACATGTATATGGCATAAACTTTCGGGTAAAAAATGTGGATTAGATCTGGAATTGATTAATAATTCACCAGTGTAGCACTGGCAGATTCCTTTGTACTAAATCAGAAGTTTCTGGGCTAAGCCCCCCTAGGATTATTAAAATAGCAAAAAGGTAAAGTCTGCTATATATTCACAAAAGCCTAATTTTAAAGTTTGAAATTCTTTTTCTCCCCTTCATTTAGCTTGGTATTATTTATTAATTTATGATACATTAAAGTTTTACTAACATGAACCCTATTCAGTATATATAGATGTCTTCCACAGAAAGGCAGATTATTGTTCTATCTGTATTTATAAACTGACAATTAAATTTGATATGGGAATTTTTTTAAAATAATGTTTCATATTAGTTCACTTATACCTGGAATCATACTTATAAATGTGTGATGTAGCATTAGTGCCCTGTTCTACTGAGCTTTCCAGAAAAAAGAGAACTGTCATCTATATTAATTTTCTTAATTAGGAATGTTTTTTCTATTATCTGCGTAAAAGTTCACACAGAAACGTAACCAAAAAGGGACTATTTCTCACTAGCAGCTATTAGTAGTTTATTACAATATTGCAATAGTAAAACTATCGTAGATTTCCTTAAGAGTCAAACTAAATTGTACACCTCCAAATAAAGATGGTACTGGAGATGCATGCATTTGCTGCATTTGGTAATAAGGTGTGAGGTGATGGCTTGTGGATTCTGTGAGCCACTGTTGTAGCAAGAGATTAAAACCTTACTTTACCTGAAGAGAAGTTTGAGTGTGGTGAAGCTCTTCTGTGCTCAAGCTCATGAATTTACTGCCTTGTGCTGCAAAGTATCTCTGCAAAAGAGTATTTGATACTCAGGTTTCTTTACAAAAAAAAAAAAATGTTTTCACTGCAATAAAAGTAAGGAGGGGATATATAAGGATATGTTTAAGCTCGGCAAATTCCAGGTTTCCACAAGCAACAGATTCCAGGTTGGTAGCTCCTGAAGGCAGCCTAGACCAACTGCCTTCATTAGCTAGAAGTCCTGTTCTGCTCTGTTCAAACCTCTGATTTCAGTGGGAACAGAGTAAAACCTTTCACTCACATGTTCTTCTAAGGAGCTGAGGTTTGCTTAGCAGCCTTTGGCATTTCAAGGAGTGAACTGTAGGCTTTATGCCTCCTGGCAGAAGGTACTCATACAACTCCAAAAGAGCAAATAAATGGTTTCCAAGGGAGACTCAAGTTGTTTTACACTGATGATTTTTATATCATTTTAGAGTATACGACCTCAGGCTGGCCTGAAAATATGGCACAGAAGTTCCCAACAGCATCTCCTACTTATTCTTGGACTTCTGCAGAGTTAAGGCAGATTCATGCTTATTTTTAACCCAGAAATACCTTTTCAGGGGGCTATGTTTTGCCTGCTTCATAGTTTGAATTTTATTTTTAAAATCTGAGAGAATGAGATGAGCTATTGAAGTAAATCTGTTCTGGGGAAAAACATACAGAACACACAAAAATTACTGTTTGGGGTTTTTTGACACAGGGATGTCTGTTCTCTTCAGCTGCTGGTCAGAAATAATACTTACCCAAGAAACTATCAGGTGCAAACCTCTGCCAGAGTACAAATAATTTTAAATTGTGAGGTTAGGATTTTCGGTGGTGGCTGAGAAGACAGATACAGAATTTCTTTTAGGTTTAAGGGAAAGGTTTCCAGAAACCTGAGGTGTAACACTCATGCTAATACTTAGATGCATAGTATAAGATAAAATGTTAAGGACCGTTTGGAGAAAAAATTGTGTTATTTTGTTCAATGCTTCTGCCTTTTGTCTCTGACAAGGCAAATCAATTAAACCACTGACCTTTCTTAGGTATGGTAGAAAATGTGGTAGAAAATCCAACAAAAACTACACAAGGACTTATCAATTCCTTTAATGATATTCACTACTTTCCCACTATGTAGGGCAGATATATTTGCACTATAAAGAACAGAATTGTAATGTTAAAAACATGCAAAACTACATGGCAATTAATCTTTGCTGAGGAGGGAAATGGGGTGGTAAAGAAGCAATGTGCTAAATTTTGCTTTCAAACGTGAGGCAAAAGTAAAGACTCAGATAAAAAAGATCTCTGTTCTTCCACACACAGACATTAACCGCATTTTCCTCTTTTTTGGTGGTGAATAAAATTTTCTATTAGAAGAGAGAAGAGTGCATCTGATATTCCCAGGAGGAGAAGTTAACAGCAGAAACAGGTACATACAGAACCTTGTTGGTGAGATGATATTGGTAGGAAGGTGCTAGGGATTAAAGAAGACAGGAATGGATGGCAGTGTCCCATGTCCTGACTTGCAGGAATCAATGCTGGAAGAAAGCTAGAATCACAGGGAAGGCTTCACAATAAAGAGGGAGGGTGAAGGGTTGAGAGTTACAAACTAGATCTTTTCTACATAACAGAAAAGCCAAGGTAAGACAGTATGTATGGAGGTACACAGAACAGTGTGGTCTCTAGTCACTCTACAAAACTCTGTTGCAGAATCTATGGAGGAATCTGCTTTTTCTGAATCTCCTCACTGGAACCCATTAATAGGAAGATATGCTATTAATTTCATATAATGGCAGATCCATCCAAACCTGCCATCATCTACACTGTTAAGTAAGAATTAGGGTGCTGTGTGAATGTGTAAGATTGACAATACAACAAAAAATTTTATGGATATTAATATGTGTTTACAGATGAAAACCACCATTTCCACCCCCCTTTTTGGCAATTTTGGTCTTGCCATTTGATATTTTGGCCTGGGATACAGAAAACAGGAGAAAGGAGGTCTATACCAGGAACTTCTCTGGGAGAGCTACTTTGGCCAGTTTCTGCATACACATCAGCTCCCCAAGTCTTTGTGAACAACAAGAAGAATATCACACAGACATTCTGTAAGGACAAATTTGATACAATCTGCAAAGCATTAAGGCCCCAACCCTGTATAAATTGTGTACCTGGAATCAGTTGACACTGGGTGTTTAAATGTCACTGAGAGTCTGGGAAACAACTACTCATATACTGGATTCCAGTCCAGAAGCTGGTGGTGAGAAAATTTACTCACACATCCTCATGATACCATTAGTGACACGTGGAATTACTTTCACTCAAGTTTAGGTACCCACAGTGTACAAAGAATTAGCTGCTGAGGTTCCCACTATTGTTCGAGAAGGTCTTGTAAACAGTTGATGGTGTTTAGTTGATGAAATTCATCCAACCAAACATAACTATTTGTTTTAAGAGGGGATGAAGCAAGTTTTAAACCCCACTGGTTAGACTGAGTAGCTCTCTCCTAGTAGGATAACTAGCTCGAGTGCAAACACCTCCACCATAGACAGCCACACAAAGCCTCTTGAGATGTTTTTACATTTCTGTGGGGGATCATATATCTCTTACCATTCCCCAGGACCCTGGAATGATCATTCTGCAGCTTGCAGGGCAGGGAGGTGACACTGAAGAGCAGATGAATCTTCCCAGCTCCAACCTGTGAAAACAGCACTGCAGAAAGAGCTTCTTGCTGAGAGAAGGCTGTGGCAGTCAAATGTGCTGGGTGAAGGGAATAGATCTTCAGGGAATGGTTTCAAAATTTCACTGGAGCACGAAGGAGGCTTTCAGCTGATCTGGAAAAGTGGGAGCTGACACATTCCTCTGTGCCGAGCTGGCAGGTATGGATAAGCTGTGTGCACAGATGGTGCTCTGGCTGCTGGTCTCCTAGCTGTGTGCAATCACAGAACAGTTAGCCTTCCAAACATGCCAAACCCCTACCCACTTTTTTCCCAAGCCTATTCCCATCCCCTCTCCTCCATCCTAAAATACCCCAAGCAATTAAAATGCCATCACTCTCTGCAAAATGTGGGTGTGAATCACAGGCAATTAACAAAGGAAAACCAAGAGTGCATTTAGAAAACTGCCAGTTCAGTTCTGAGTAGGAGGCAGACTCTTTGCAGTCAGAGCACTTTTCCAACGTTGAAAAGCTAGGCTGACAAGCTTAGCTTGTTCACAAACAGTGCCATCAGTCAAAAATGAGACACTGAAGTTTCACTGTACTAATAGATGTGACACCTGTAATGGAAAGTATCCTGTTGGTGTATCAGCAAGGAAGAAGATGAAGCAGTTGAAACTCCTCAACATTTCTGTATACTGGTTTTAGTAATATGATTACAGTTTGAGAAGGGGCCCATACAGATTTGCTTCACTTTGCCTAAAATTTAGTCCTTCAGAAGTTCCAAAACTGTGACAGAGTGCACAAATGATAAAAGGTATGGAAAGTGCTCTTTTTCTGCTTCTTCAGCAATTTCCTAAAAGTAATTTCTTAAGGACAAAAAATGCTTACAAAGGAAATCCATTAATTTAGTGCCATGTATGATTACCAAATGACATTATTCCATAAAATGCCACACAGAGGTACAGAATGACTCTGGATGAAGCCAGTGAGTGGTTCAGCACAGCTTGCAAATGTGTAAATGTGGAAAATGAACCAAAATAGTGTGCTGAAAACTTAAGAGAATTAATTCACTTTTAGCAAATGGGGGAAAGATACTCACTTGGATCTTAGCAATTTTGTTGCTGACCTACAAACTGCAAGTGAAAAAGCATTTCTTTATGTCAGATGACACAATTTCATGAATCACTGAAAACTGTTTTTAACTGCTTCTTATATTTATGCTCACAACAAAGATTTGTGTTTTACATGGCATTACATGTCAGACAGCATTATCAGAAGGCTGTCTTCATTCATGGATGCCATTATTCATCAAAATAATTAAATTTTTGATAGGTTACTCTCTATATATTTATTCTCCCAAGCATTTCTTCAGGACCTAGATGCCAACCACACCAAAAAACTTCTGCATCTTAGTGCAGGCTGGCTGAGCAAAGGTCAAAAGATGCATACAGCAAGCAGATATAGTTGACTCACTTTTGGAAAGCGTGTAGATATACACTGCTTCCCCTGCTATTAGACACTGGGGACTGAAGTGTATGCAATATTCAAGCTGCTAAGCTATATGTAAGAATCTATTCTCTACAATGAATGCTCTAAAATAAACAGTATGCTTGCCTTGAGAACATATAAAACCTGTAGAAATGGCAACAACTAGTTGTATGCCGAACTTTCAATACCTTAATGAAGTGTTACTGTCCACATTATATTTTAGAGTTTACAGAAATCTCTGTGCTTAAAAAGAAGTTGAATTAAGGGAAAATAGGATTTTATGAGTTTGAAGAAAAAACTGCCTGAAATGCAAGCAACAAAAAAATGCAGTCAAAGGGTTTACTGCTTGTATTTTTAAATCAAATTAAATGTTTGGTCAGCCTCTTTGAATTCAGATGACAGAAAATAGATCTTAATACAGGCTAAGTATTTCTAGCTGAAATCTAGTTGTGAAAAGAGCATAGAAAAACTTGTGAAGAAATGACAATTTTTATATTCTCTGCAGAGGAAGGATAGCATGTTGATAAAGAGAAGGAATAAGATAGCAAAATATATACTGAGAATATGAAGAAATACATTCTTTATATATGTGCTCATTGCACAAGCATTGCCAATTTTGAACACTGAATGAAGCAGTGGACCTTACAGAAAAATAATGTGTCTATTTACTCACAGGCTATATCATAGGTATGTAAATACAAATAGCTGTGTTGGTGTTAAATGGACAGCTCTAAACCTATCATTTCTTGGATGAACTAGAGAGCCTCCTTGTTCGGCCCTGTCCAAAAGACGGATTACAACCACAGGTATAAAAAAAAAAAGAAGGGTAGTTGTAGTCGGTGACTCCCTTTTGAGGGGAACTGAGGGCCCTATATGTCGCCCAGACCCATCCCAGAGAGAAGTATGCTGCCTTCCTGGGGCCAGGGTGAGGGATATTAGTAGGAGACTTCCTGAGTTAATTCAGCCCTCAGACTATTATCCTCTGGTGGTAGTCCAGGCTGGCAGTGAGGACATTAATCAAAGAAGTGCCAAGATAATTAAAAAAGACTAAAGCACTGGGTCAGTCAGTTCAGGGGACAGGAGCACAGGTGATATTTGCCTCAGTTCCTGTACTATCTGGGATGGATGAGGAGTTAAATAAAGAGAGGAGTAAAAAAGCCCAACTCCTCAACAGATGGCTAAAGAATTGGTGCCACCATCAAAATTTTGGTTTCTTTGACCATGGGGCAAACTCCATGGTACCTAGTTTCTTAAAATCAGATGGGATTCATCTTTCTAGGAAGAATAAGAGGACTGTAGCCCATAAGTTAGCGAGGCTGATTAGGAGGGCTTTAAACTAGGTTTGAAGGGGGAAGGGGTTGAAACCGGGCTCTCCAGTGATCAGCCTAAGGATGGAAAGCCTGAGTTAAGAATTAAATCAACAGCCCACCTGAAGTGCATGTACACTAATGCACGCAGTATGGGCAACAAACAAGAAGGAGCTGGAGGCAATTGTGCAGCAGGAAGGCTATGATGTAGTAGCCATCACAGAAACATGGTGGGATGACTCGCATGTCTGGAGTGCTGCTATGGAAGGCTATAAGCTTTTCAGGAAGAACAGGCAGGGGAGGAGAGGTGGAGGGGTGGCTTTATATGTTAGAGACTCTCTGGACCCTGTTGAACTTGAGGTCAGCAACGATAAGGTTGAGTGCCTGTGGATCAAAATCAGGGGAAGACCAACAAGACTGACATCATCATGGGTGTCTGTTACAGACCGCCCTACCAGGATGATGAAGGGGATGAATTATTCTACAAGCAGCTGGCGGATGTCTCAAAATTGTCAGCCCTTGTCCTTGTAGGTGACTTTAACCTGCCGGATATCTGCTGGGAGCTCAATACTGCAGAGAAGAGGCAGTCTAGGAATTTCCTGGAGTGTATAGAGGACAATTTCCTTCATCAACTGATAAATGAACCTACCAGGGGTAAGGCCCCACTAGACTTGCTGTTTACAAACAGAGAGGAGCTGGTGGGAGATATAGTGGTTGAAGGCCGCCTAGGAAATAGTGATCATGAAATAATAGAATTTTCAATACTCAGAGATTCAAGGAGAAACAACAATAAAACCTCTACGCTGAACTTTCGGAGGGCAGATTTTGACCTATTCAGAAGTCTAGTCCAGAGCATACCCTGGGAAACAACCCTTGAAAACAAGGGAGTCCAGGAGGGATGGATGTGCTTCAAACAGGAAGTTTTGAGTGCACAGGAACAGGCCATACCGGTGTGCCGAAAGGCAAGCCGGCGGGAGAAGACAACCAGCCTGGTTAAACAGGGAGATTCTGAAGGAAATCAGGGATAAAAGAGAGTTTATCGACTATGGAAGAGAGGGCTGGCTACTTTCGAAGAATTCAGGAAGACAGCTAGATCATGCAGAAAGAAAATCAGGGATACAAAAGCGCAATTTGAAGTTAAATTGGCCACTTCTGTTAGGGATAACAAAAAGTCCTTCTATAAATACATTAATAACAAAAGGAGGGGCAAAGAAAACCTCCATTCTTTGATGGACTCGGAGGAAACATAGTTAATAGAGATGAGGAGAAGGCTGAGGTACTTAACACCTACTTTGCCTCAGTTTTTACCAGTAAGACAGGTGGCCCTCAAGGCAACTGGCCTCTGGAGCTGGTAGACAGAGAGAGAAACCAAATAGCCCCCTGTATTCCAGGAGGAAATAGTTAGTGACTTACTGAGCCACCTGGATCCTCACAAGTCTATGGGACCAGATGGGATCCATCCTAGGGTAATGAGGAGCTGGCAGAAGAGCTTGCCAAGCCACTCTCCATTATCTTCCAACAGTCCTGGCTCACTGGGGAGGTCCCACATGATTGGAAGTTGGCAAATATCACCCCAATCCATAAAAAAGGCTGCAAGGCTGACCCTGGTAACTACAGGCCTGTCAGCCTGACCTCGGTGCCTGGCAGAGTTATGGAACAGATCATCCTGTGTGCAATCACACAGCACCTACAAGATGGACAAGGAATCAGACCCAGCCAGCACGGGTTTAGGAGAGGCAGATCCTGTTTGACCAACCTGATCTCCTTTTACGATCAGGTGACTCACCTGGTGGATGAGGGGAAGGCTGTGGATGTGTCTATCTGGACTTCAGCAAAGCCTTTGACACCGTCTCCCATAATATACTCCTGGAAAAGTTGGCAGCTCATGGCTTGGACAGGGGCACTCTGTGCTGGGTTAGGAACTGGTTGGAGGGCCGGGCCCAGAGAGTGCTGGTGAACGGGGCTGCATCCAGCTGGCGGCCGGTCACCAGTGGTGTCCCCAGGGATCAGTGCTGGGCCCAGTCCTGTTTAACATCTTTATCGATGACCTAGATGAGGGGATTGAGTCCATCATCAGCAAATTTGCTGATGACACCAAGTTGGGAGGGAGTGTCAACCTACCAGAAGGCAGGAGGGCTCTGCAGAGGGACCTGGATAGACTGGAGAGTTGGGCTGACTCCAATGGGATGAAGTTCAACAAGGCCAAGTGCCGGGTCCTGCACTTTGGCCACAACAACCCCTGCAGCGCTACAGGCTGGGGACAGAGTGGTTGGAGAGCAGCCAGGTGGAAAGGGACCTGGGGGTGCTGATTGACAGGAAGCTGAACATGAGCCAGCAGTGTGCCCAGGTGGCCAAGAAGGCCAATGGCATCCTGGCCTGCATCAAGAACAGTGTGGCCAGCAGGAGCAGGGAAGTGATCCTTCCCCTGTACTCTGCGTTGGTGAGGCCACACCTTGAGTATTGTGTTCAGCTCTGGGCCCCTCAGTTCAGGAAGGATATTGAGGTGCTGGAGCGGGTCCAGAGAAGAGCAACCAGGCTGGTGAAGGGACTTGAGCACAAGTCCTATGAGGAGAGGCTGAGGGAGCTGGGATTGTTTAGTCTAGAGAAGAGAAGGCTTAGAGGTGACCTCATCACTCTCTTCAACTACCTGAAGGGAAGTTATAGCCAGGTGGGGGTTGGTCTCTTCTCCCAGGCAACCAACAACAGGACAAGGGGACATGGGCTCAAGCTCTGCCAGGGGAAGTTTAGGTTAGATGTTAGGAAGAAATTCTTTACAGAGAGGGTGATCAGGCATTGGAACGGCCTGCCCAGAGAGGTGGTGGATTCACCATCCCTGGAAGTTTTTAAAAAGAGATTGGACATGGCCCTTAGTGGCATGATATAGTAATTGGAGTTGGATCAGGGGTTGGACTTGATGATCTTGGAGGTCTTTTCCAACCCAATCTATTCTATGATTCTATTCTATGATTCTATGATTCTATGAACTAGTTAAGTGTAAGCTTTCTTTGAATGAAACATGTATGCAATGCACTAGATGCTTTGGGAAGGCTTTGTTTGAAACACAGCATTCATCTCTGAAGCCTTGCCTTGTGTGGAAACAGTGCCGAAATCAGTCACAGCCTAAGAGCACGCAGGCAATTGAACTAAGCCCCTGGTGTGATAGATTCTGAACTACATGCACTAAACCGATTGTTTAACCAGCACTGGCTGTGAAGTGCTGCTGTTAGCAACTCAAAGTTGGTACTTATACACACCTATCAATTTATCTCATTCCCCACTGACCTGTACTTATAGCCTTCATCATCTAAGGCAGACTGATTACGCTTTTTAATGCGTACTATTTCTTATTATTGCATTTGGAAAAGAGAGATAAGCAAAATTGAACCTTTGAGACTGAAGCTAAACCAAAAGGGAATGAGAACAAACAACAGTTTATAAATGCATTCAAAAATGTTCACGTGTCTATCTAACTAGCAACTTCAGTCTTTGGCTACTTAAACACATTTGTTCTGGCCTCTTAAGCAAGTTTTTGTCTTATATAAGTTTATACTGTATGATCTTTGTGTGGGTACCATTTAATAGATTCATGACAGATACTCTTTCTGAAGGTCATGTTTTCAGTTATTATTCTTTTTTCTTTCCATTTTCTTTTTAAGAGATTGTCCATGCTATGAAGAAAATTCCCTGAAATCCGACTCACTCCAGGAAAATCTGCACGATTAAGGACTGGCAGAGTTTGGGTCAAGTGAGTAGCATGAAGCACAGCACTGCTTTTAAAGGTCAGTGACCAAGGGGCAGTGGTTTATTTTAAATTCAACTCTTACAGTAAATGAAATAAGGAAATGTTGTCTGGGGGCAGGGGATGGGAGAACTGCTGCCTTTTCTGTCATGCTGATATTCCTCAAGCCTTATTTGCCACTTCAGCAAATCTGATGTTGGACAATTTAATGGACAAGGACTGGAAACTCCTTCTGAGTTCTACGACTGAAACAAAAGTCATTACTACTTCAAGTTGGGTACTACATGCAGACCTTTATTTTGCTCCTGTGAACTGGTAAATTTATAAGGAGCTGACAGAAATGTTTACTGTTCCCCCTGAAAAAATCCTCTATCTTGAAAAGAATTTGACAAGAAAATTTTCTGACAGTAAAGAGTTGAACAGATATAGCCAGAGGCAAAGTATGTATATCAAATATCTTACACCCTGTCATACATCCATAAGTGTGATTTACACCAGACACAAGATAAATCCAAAAGACATTTTTTTCAAGCTGTTAAGCTAGATTATCAGATTTCACCTTAGTACATATACATATTCATAGCAAAAGCTCATTTATAGGCTTGCCTTAAATAAGAAGCAGAGTTTTAAAATTCACGTAGCTCATTTGTTTAGTGCAAGTCAACTTAGACAGTCTAACTTGCAGTCTATATCAAGATAAAGCAAGTGTGTAGCCAATAGGTTGAGAAATAACCATTCCCCTCTATTCTTCAGCTGTGAGACCACATCTGTGGTCACAACTGGTTCAGTTTGGGACTCCCAGTGCTCAAAAGACATTGACAGACTGAAGTAAGTCAAACAAAGTACTGCCAAGGTGGGCCACAAAACATTCAAAACAGGGTTGAGAGAACTGAGCTTGTTCAGCCTTAAGGAAGCCAAGGCTAAAGAAAAAAAAAAACCCACCATATACTACTGTTCACGACTACCGGAGCACAGGACTAGGCCAAGAGGCATTTGGTACAAGCTGAAACATAGGAAAGTCTGACTCGACACAGAAAAATTTGTCTTACTGTGAGAATTGTCAGATCCTGGGATGGCCTGCCTGGTAAGGGCAGTATCCCTGACTTTAGAGATACTCAAAACTCTCCCAGAGGTATGGACTTGGAAGTTCTGCCCTCCTCATGCAGTCTATGATTCAACGACTCATGGCTTGTCATGGTTTATGGGATGGAAATTCAAGTGAGCACAAAGCAAAGTATCCACAGTTGCTTTGGAGGTGGTCACTCAGCAGCACATTTCACACTGAGCAGCCCATTTGCTGTTTGACTCTTTCTGCCCTTGATGTTAGTGTTTTCATGGGCTTTTGGCTCAAGGTGGTGTTCACAGGGCCACGCTTTTATGAGCAATAAAAACTGCTGTAGTTTATTAGCAACGCATTTTCATTAAGCATTTCAGTTGTGCCTGAACACAGAATTGCTTTGGAACAGGGCATAACACCTTCTTGCATGGGAAGCAAGCCCTTACTGGCTTAACAGCTTCTAGGAACTTGTCATTCATGACTTCCTCCAGGAGGAAGCGTAAGTAAGGAATAGCCTTCCCTTAGCTATAGGATCCTGAGCTGGACAGATTATAAAGATTTGTAGCTCCTTTCACTGCACTTTCCAATACATTAGGAACAGCAAAAATATGTTAAGTTAGAAAGAGTGTGCAGAGTAGCGCACGATAGCAACACTCCTGAGGTTAGTGGAACACCACTGCTGACTATTTGTAAGAGAAGAAAAGGGAAGAACTGCAGGCTGTTACAGTCATATATTATACAAGAGCTCTAATTATTAAAACTCATGGCATGCATTTATGTCTATTGATAGATCAAAAAATAAATCCTACAGATTGATATCGGAAATGAAATAAACAGGAGTGGGAGAATTAAAACTCCTGGCTCTTTATTTAGTCATCAAAGAAATCTATTTTGCAATAAGCTATGGGCACTCCATTAACAGTCTTAGAAGTGCTGAAGGACTAAGAGCAAGGCCCTTCCTGAAGAGACAGCCTGAATTAGTAAAGATCCAAGGGGGTTCTCAAGACATGTTTTGAATTTCAAAACCAACTCTAAATCACTGAAGTTACTCCTTGATGGTCCATTAATATTCTCTGCTGTTGATAAGGGTATAATATTGAGCTATAACAAAAGCAAGGAGCACTACCTTTGACAAAGGAAGAACTTTTGTACAATCTCCTTTGGAAGAAAAGGAGGACAGAAAAGGCAAGATTATGCTGCTGATCCTTGAAACTACCTTAAATGTGAATGCAAATTTACCTAAGTGATAGGAAGTAAAGAAGCATTCCTATTCAAGAGAGCAGCTTCTGTAAGGTTTGGGAAGAGAATTGTTTAAGCATCAGTGCTATGCTAGCCACAGAGAAAGAAAAGTCTCCCAGTTCCTGTTCTTAGAAGCTACAATCAGGGCTGAAGCACCATTTGGGAATCAGGTCCTCCAGATATGCACTGAGAAGACAACCCCTTGAACATCAGAAGTTATACCTAGAGAGAGGAATTAGACATGCAGCAAAATACTAAGCAGAACCTATTGATGGATTGGTTTAACAAAGCTGAACCCTACCAGAGGGACAGCAATGCTGGTTGGAGCTAGTTCTCAGTCAAGCTGTCCGGCAAGAGGCCTTTTTTGAAAGGATATTGATACAGAACCAAATAAAAGAAGCAGCTGTTGTCTTTACCTTTCCAACCTTGTAAATACATATGAAATATTTTATTTTGCTCTTGACAGGATACATAAATGCTTTATTCATCCTTACACCTGCTCTGGCAACAGCCACGTCTTCTTCTGAGGAACAGCAAATCTGTGCAAGCTGGTGTGCTTGCAGCCAAGTGTTTCAGCAGTTGTTCGCAGCAAAGGCTGCCCCAGAAGGCATCTTTGGGACTGGAAAAAACTAGGAAGCAGGCTCGGGCGTGTGGCGACCTAAACCAGCTCGGAGCTGGCTCGACCTCCCCCCCCCTCCCTCCCCCTCTTCCTTCGAAATTCCTGCATTCAGGCTGGCAGCGCTGCAGGTGTTGCCTCCCGAGCGAGAGGCTGCCGGCACATCCCGGCAACGCTGCCCGCACCCCTTTTCCCCGCGCCCGGAGCCCGGCGGGCGGAGCCGCCGCCGCTGCGCCCCGCCCGAGCCCAGCCCCGGCCCGCCCCGGCCCGCCCTGCCGGCGCGGGAGCCGCCGCCGCCGCCGCCAAACTTTCGACGGGTCGAGCAGTGCCGGTGCCCCATCCATCGCCCGGGAGGAGAGAGCCGCCCCGGTGAGTGTGCGAGGGGGAGGGCGGCGGCGGGACCGTGCCGTGGGAGGCGGGAGCAGCCGCCCCACTGCGGAGCGAGGGGGCTCCGCTCCGCTCCGCGCCCCGCCCCGCCCTGCCCTGAGGGACCGGCTCCTGTGGCCGCAGCCGGCGGTGGCCGCGCTCGCCTCACCGGGGCGGAGGGAAGGTGAGAACGCGAATGGGGGGACGGAGGAGCGCGGCCGGCGCGGCGCCTCGGCGGGGTCCCCGCAAGCTCCCGGGCGCGGGTATCTCCCGCCGGGCACGGGTGTCTCCCGCTCGGGCACGGGTGTTTCCCGCCGGGCACGGGTGTTTCCCGCTCGGGCACGGGTGTTTCCCGCCGGGCACTGGTTTTTCCCTCCGGGCACGGGTGTCTGTCCCCGGGGACGGCGGGAGGGGCAGCGGCGCCGCACCCCAGAGGCACGTCTGCTGCCACCTTCGCCTCCAGCAGCCCCAGACCCTTTCCCAGCGCATGCACTGCGGTCCTGGTGGGAATGCTGCTTGCTAATGTAATCACGTATTCCGCCCCTTCTGCCCGCTTGCGCTCAGGAGCGATGTAAATCACCTCTGGGCCTTCCTCTGCCGAAAGTTAGGCGCAATTTGATGCCTGCCCATGAGGATCTGACTGCTGAGGGGAAAAGCAATTGGAAAAAACCCCAGTGTGGTGCAGTATGCAAGGTGTGCCAGTAAATGCACACCTGGAGAGTTTAGACCAAAAGAAGAACAGAAAGGGTCCTGTCAAACACTGTGTGGAGCCTCAAATTCCATCTCAGTTTTATCCCTGTTCTTTGAAAGAAGCTGATATTTTGCTCACATAACTGTCCCACCAACAATGTGAAACTTGTCCAATTTATTTAATTGCTTGCTGACAACGCCAGCTCATCTCTGCTTGAAACCATGGTCATCCCTTCTCTCTCCCTCAGCTTTGTCTTACTGACGAGACCAAAGTGTCTTTCATCAGCCCGAACAGGGCAGTAACAAATAAAATAAAAGTGTCAGAGCAAAAGAAGGCTTTGCTAAAAGGAAAAGGTTGGAAGTAGGAATCAACAGAAAGTCAGGCAGTAGAGTAATGGGTGAAAATATTTTTGGGAAGAAAGGGGTGCTATGTTATTTGGCTAAGCTACATCCTTCTGCCTGGATTTATGGCAAAGAAGGGAAAAAACGTGAAATTTGCCGTCCCTGTCACTCTGCTACTTCTGTGTGTAAATATAAGCAGCTCTTATTTTGCACTGAAAAAAATGTTGAGATTTTGGAGCACCTCACAGTCCTGAGACCTCATCAGATCTCTTCATCTAGCAATATATGCAAACATAATTCCTGGGCGTAGGTACACAGGTTGAAGGACAATGCTCAGCAGAGTTCTGAACTATTGCATAGCCTTGGCTGTGCAAATTGTGGTGGATCTCTTACATTTTTAACCTGGTGGATTAAAAGTGTATTGATGAGGAATCCCTTCCTGCCACTCGTGCTTAGGCTAGTAGTTGAAAACTGATTATATTACTAAAATCAGCAGAGTACACCAGTATGAACAGCTGGCACATCTCAGCTGATGTATCTTGTGGTGTTTCACATCTCAGGCTTACACTATTAATTGTCAGGTAAATGTAGACTAAACAGTATAGCATAATTTGGACCTGTTTTGTTGGGGGAAAAGTACCTTTCAGTTCACGTAGTCAATCTGTTGCTTTTGCAAGAAGAATTTGCACCGAGAAATTCTTCGGGATATTGTGACGAGACAGAAGCAAGTACAAAGGGCTCAGTCACCTGCTGGCAGTCAACCCTCCTTTTTCAGTTTGGAAACCACACCGAAGGATGTCACTCATAGATAGTTACTGGGAACAGAGGTAGGGATGAAAACTTACCTCTGTTCCCCTGAAACATTCTGCTGAAAATGGAAGGAAGAAAGTTGATCTGATTAAAAAGAAAGGACAAGAATTTTAGAAAAGGCATGTGAATCCAAACACATTAATAGCTAGACTGTTTTTTTTAGGTGAACCCGAATTTAAGATGAGTTAAGCTGTGTGTAACACCTGATGACAGGAAAGTGACATTTCATCTCTACTCTTGCTTTCCTTAGGGGATGTATGAACAGCAAGTAGAGTGAGTAACTCAGGTTTGGCTTTCTCCTCAGTGGCAAGTGCTGGTGTTCTCTTGGTGAGCCTGCTTGGCCCTAGCAGTTTCTTACTATTTTCCCAGGTCAAGGCAAGGAGTCGCCAGGTGTGTGGTTCTTGCTTAGCATTCCACTGGTGCTCTGGGCAGTTTCCATGGGGACATGGCTGTTTTGCATAGGACTGAAGTCCAAGTCAGCAAGTAATTGTAAACCATCTATATATTGTGCCTACCGAGGTCTTAGGGCAACACAGAATTTGTCTCAGCCTGTGTAAGGAGGGAAACAAAATGCGATTTTGATGCCAATGGTGAAATTCTTACTGACATCAGCAGGGGAATTCTTTGCTCTTCTTTTTGACTGTAGTCAGAAATGAATGCCTGATTGGCACCCTCCAAGGAGCTGTATTTTCTCAAACATTACACAGAAAGGGAATATTATATATAACTGTGTTTTAATTGTTACTGGGATTGATTTCAGCATGAATAAGTTACACAGTCATTTCAGATAAATTCTGTTATTCTATATTACATTATTCTATCACAGTTGTATTTTTACTTGCCTTGTGGCACAAACTGTTTTAAAAGAAAGTTTCTGAAAGAAGGATCCCAGTAATTAGTTCACTGCTATTAGGGAGGGGCATAAGCCTGTAAGTATTTAGTAACTACTTAAGAGAAACACTTTTCGTTAAGGAAAAACAGAAAGACTATTATGCTAATAACAGTCTGGATGGTTCTGTTCCATGTAGAATTCCCATAGATATTAATGGAAGTTACGTGCTAAATCAGCAGTAGTTTTAGGTAGTGGATTGTAAAAGAATGATATGCTGCCCAGCAGGATCTTAATACTTCTACATTTACTTAGGCAAACTTTGTCTTTAAAATGCTTTTGAAATCTGTCCCAGTTTTCAGCAGGAGTCATACTTGAATAATATTCTGGGATTGGCCTTCAAATGTAAGGGCAACAGAATTTAAATATATTAAGACAGATCTTCTCTTAATCCTGCGATGTAGCACGTGGGTCAGGAAAGAGCTGTAGCTTTAGTCATTGCTTCTTACCTTAGCCAAAGTGGACTGATCTTTCCACTTGTATTGGTTTTTTTTCAGGGGCTCAGACCAGGCTGCTGCAAGGATGGGGCCCCTGGAAGCAGTAGGTGAAGAAAACCAGACAGATGAAATGAAAATGGAGCTGTTCACCAAGCTGTACTTGCCAAGATACACCACACCGCTCAATGAATTGGCTCTGGACCCCAAACCAGAACTGAAGGACAGCACGACACTAGTTGAAGTGCAGATAATTCTCATCTTTGCTTACTGCTCCATCATCCTTCTGGGGGTGATCGGAAACTCCCTCGTGATCCACGTGATCATCAAGTTCAAGAGCATGCGCACAGTGACTAACTTCTTCATTGCCAATCTGGCCGTGGCTGACCTGCTGGTGAACACGCTGTGCCTGCCCTTCACTTTGGTTTATACGCTCTTGGGCGAATGGAAACTGGGCCCAGTGCTGTGTCACCTGGTGCCCTATGCCCAGGCGCTTGCTGTTCACGTGTCCACTGTCACTTTGACTGTGATCGCTCTAGATCGTCACCGCTGCATCGTCTACCACTTGGAAAGCAAAATCTCTAAGCGGATCAGCTTCCTGATTATAGGAATTGCCTGGGCAGTCAGTGCCCTGTTGGCAAGTCCTCTGGCCATCTTCCGTGAGTACTCGTTGATTGAGATCATTCCTGACTTCAAGATTGTGGTTTGCTCTGAGAAGTGGCCAGGAGAGGGGCAGCTCAACTATGGCACCATCTACAGCATCTCCATGCTCCTGATCCAGTACGTGCTGCCTCTTGCAGTCATCTCCTATGCCTACACCCGTATTTGGACCAAGCTCAAGAACCACGTCAGTCCTGGGGCAGGGAGTGACCACTACCACCACCGGCGTCGGAAAACCACCAAGATGCTGGTGTGTGTGGTTGTGGTGTTTGCTGTCAGCTGGCTGCCGTTTCATACCTTCCAGCTAGTCAGTGACATTGACAGTCAGGTGTTAGACCTGAAGGAGTACAAACTGATCTACACAGTGTTTCATGTCATTGCCATGTGCTCGACGTTTGCTAACCCCCTGCTCTATGGCTGGATGAATAACAACTACAGGACGGCCTTCCTCACGGCCTTCCAGTGTGAACAGCGGCTGGACTCCATCCACCCTGAAGTATCAGCAGCTTTCAAAACCAGGAAGAAACTAGAAGCAAAGAGGATTCAATTCCCTGGTGACTCTTTCACACAACCTACCAATGTCTAAGATGTCTGACTTTAAAGAAGAAACGAATATGTTGTGGACAAAGGGATAAATCCATTTTGATACATGCATTTTTAATGCATAGTTTTATTCATAAACGGTGAAAGAAAAGTAGCAGGAAATCAAGGCAGGTGTTATGATTTTGGGGGGAGTTGATTGGTGTCAAGAGTATGTAACTATGTGACTGCAAGGAAATAAAAGGGAGAGGCTTTGTTTATGGCTGTCTCTAACAGAGTAAGAGACTTTTCCATCCCTCCCATATCTTTTTGACAAGTCTAAATGACAAGGGCAGAGTGTTCTGGTTTTGCTAGCTGGTTTTGCTAGAGGAAGGCATCTGTAGCACAGCAATGTTGATGGTGGGAGCTGGTAGTTTTTATTTTGGATGGGGAGATCAGGAAGAGTAGAAGTCTACCAGGAGAAAGAAGCCTGTCTGGGCAGGAATGGGCTGTGCTGATTAAAGCTCAAACTTTTCAGGTCCCTTCTCTCTGACAGGCATCTTTTACAGAGACAAGGGAATTAAGAAGAGAAATACATTATTTTATTTTTCTAGTTGTACTACAGTGGTTCAAACCAGAGCATTTGAGATACATTAGGGGTTATAAAAAAAGAAAAAAAAAACACCACACCCACCCAAACAACAGATTCAATGTGAGGAAAGGTCATGTTTCTGTGTAAAATTCATTGTGGATTTTGGTCAGTCAAATGGGGCGAAAAGTTATTCCTTAAGAATTGTCTGTTATGCTGGTGAGAAAATCACGAGCCTGTGACTTGATCAGTCATTCCCTGCAGATTCCTCCCTTTCATTCTCCTCTGGAAACAGCTCACAAATGCAGTGCTTTAAAGTGGCATTTGAGGGCAGGGAATACAGGCTCAGGTCTTCTGTGAGCACTTCATAAACTGCCAATATTTTCATTTTCAGGACCTGCTTAAATGTCTGATGTGTTATTAACTCCACAGGCTTTGAATTGTAGCTGCTTTATGCCTGGATAATAAAACAGCAGATAATTTTGATCCTCTGGAAAGGCTGTGAGATGGTGAAGTGCTTTTCATTATTGTGGGCTTATGTCACATCTCGTCTTGGAGTTTTTTGCATCTTTAGTCTTTGCAAAAATTAAGAAATTTTGAATGACTATAACCTAATAACAGTGTGCTATGTTTATGTGATAACAGTTATTCTGCATGCTGTAGTTAATAGTTAAATTCCTTTTTTTTGCTCAGGTATAAAATTTTAATCTGTTTACTGTGTTGCACACAGCAATGTTCAACTCTTCTATGTCTTTGTTCAGCCTCTTTGAACTCATTAAAGAGATGAAGAAAATTTCAGTCCATGTTTATTCCAAGCTGCTCTGTTACTTATCTAGGATAAAACCAAGTGCAATACTTTCACTTGGAGTCTGTTTCGACAGCGACATTTCAGCTGCCTCGTTTTTTTCTCTCAATTTTTTGTTGTTTCTAAATTCATTGTGTTCTCTCTTACCGATTAAAAACCAAGAAAACTCCAGTACAGAAATGTTTGCACTGTAATAAATAGCATCACATCTTTATCAAGTGGAGAAATTAGTTATTGTGTATTCAGTATTCAGCACCATCCTTTAAATATCCATGAAATCATTTGGACTTGGATTTTCTTGAGGAGAAAAGGGAGGTCTAGAGAATTAGCTAGTGTTTACTCAAGCAGGGAAAAGTATCCATCATTCTTAAACAGTTTTACAAAAATAGATTAATTCTCTGCCATGTTCAGAACATGTTATTGTCCACAAGTTATTTTTGTCTGAATATTAATAATATCCAAAATGTAAGCTCAAAACTCTTACGGGTGAGGAAGGATTATAGAAGTGTGCAATTACTATGGGCATCAATCACATGTATCAGTTTCAGTTAACTCTGAACCCTTCATCAAAAGTATTATTACTACAAATAGTCTCCTTTATTTAAAAAGCAAATGGTTTAGAAGTTCTGTTTCAACTCCTTTAAGCCTGTTAGAGTGTGGTATACAGACAGTTTTGAAGTAACCATGACAGTGTGTGCTAAAGCTACAATTGCCAGGCTAATTCTCTGTAATTTTAAGTCTGCTTTACGTCATCTTGTATAAAAGTGATTAATTACAAATTATCTTTCCATTTTTTTCATGGTATCTTTATTTTACAGATTCCTGAGCTTTCTCTGCAGCCATCACATTGAGCCAGAGATGGTGCACTAATTTACTGTATTGCTTTCTTCTCAGCCTTGTGGAGTGGTGCCTTGGTCAGTGCCTGCTTTAGAGTAACAAACCTCTGCACAGTGTCCCACTGCAGGGTGTGGATTTTCCCATGAACACCTGGAAATGGGATGTGAAAGAGCTGGCACAGATGCCTGTTCCCATGGTTTGGTCACTCATCAGACTTGGCTCCCTGTGCAAACACAGCTATGTGCTTTAGTACCCTTTTATGTCGTAGGAAAGTTAGGTATTTTATCACCAAAAGCAATGAAGTAGCAACATTCCTTGGGGTTGCCCTAAATCCCAGCTGTCAGAAGGATGTGGAAATGGGTTCGTTCCCATTTCCCCCTCAGGGAAAGTGAACCTATAAGCAGTATCGAACCACTGGAATGGACCCTCTGTTTTGCCTGAAATAGGAATCGAGATCCAGCTCTCCCCATTCAGCCATTAGTGCTTTAATTATTTTTTTTAAAGCGTTATATTCTTTTCCTCTTGCTTATGTACAAGTTTTTTGCAAAGCCAAAGAACACCAGCAGCAACTCCCATTGAAGAATTTGCTAGTAGGTGGCAGAGTACCCAAAAGGAAATGTCATCGCTGATTCAGGGCAAGAGTTTGAACCAATGCATCCCAGTTCTCAGCAGTGTGATCTAGCCAGCATGCTGCAGCCTCTCCTGAAGCAGCAACATCTTTCTTCTTAGAGCTGTTCTATTGTATATAAAATAATTAAACATTGAATATCATGATTTTATGGGCAGGTGGTTATGACCTCTGCATGGCGCTCAGGTTCAGGGACAAAGATATCAGAACAGATACAGACAGAATTTAAGATAGGCCTCCTCCCCCATTCTTCATGAGTACATCTACTGTAAAGGTACCGCAGTACAGGCAGGGTGATTGCACTAAGTAGCACCATGATGATCCCTGGGTGGGTCTTGCTGGGCGTCCCTGGAAGACGTGTTTTGATGCCTTGGAAATTTTAATGGCAGAAACACATCTCCAGGCTTAGGCATCGGCGCAGTACTGAGCAGTACGTAATTAGGTAGGTACAACTGCAGCTGAATGCTCTCCAGCACTGACTGGGCACAAGGCAGCTCAAGCCTGGAGGCAGAAGAGCTGCACTCATGGACTCTACTGAGGCTGTCATGCTTTTGCCTCGAGGAGGGCACAGAGCTGTGCTGCTTTTGGATGAGAGTTAAAGTCATGTTGCCTGTAAAGGCTACAGCCATTGGACTACAGGTGGAGAAGCAATCCTGAGTAGGCTTGCTAAGTTTTTTTTTGGAGGCCAGTGAAGCTGAAGTTTTTCTCTGTGTGGGGACAGTGCTGAAGCTTCTCACCTAGCCCTGTGAGTAAGTAGCCGTCACTGAGAATTGTGATCTCCACGAAGAGCAGCTGACTATGACTGAACAGAAAGTACACCATTGATAATCTCAGAAAAAATTATATTTGAACAGTTAAAATAGAAGGACTAGACCTGGACAAAAAATGGGTTTAGTATATGTATCTATTTATATATAAATTGTACGTCAGACCTGTGCAAAAGTTGTTTTGTAGAGATGTGTTGAAAATTATCCGTTGGTATAACCCTGTCCTGTATAAAATGTGTAATAGACAAACATACCTTGCCAACATAATAATAACTTAATTTAGATAACACTAAGAGTAATAAGTGAATGGAAAATATCATCTGCACTTGATCTGTCAGACCACAAAAGTCTCACTGAATTCACAGATTAGTATAATCCATTTCCATGCTTCATAGTTTCTAAACTCTCTTGGGGATTTTCTTGTATTAATCCAGATAATGACCTTAAGGGATGAATTTTGTCTTTGGATCCCTGAGTTGTTTACCTAGTACTGTCATTATAAATGCTGTTCCACAATAGAGGAGCTACTTTGTGCCAAAGTACAGGTTCTTTGCCCTAAAAAGCAATGAGATGTATGTAAATTCATGCAAGATTAGTTTCGCTGAAGAGCCGTGTTTTTAATACTGCAGTACAAATGCTTATTTATGCAATCAATAGTGATTTTCATATCTCATCTTCACTTTAAAAAAAATTGAATTGGTTGTCATTTTAAAAGGAAATTAATACAAGTGTAGTGAGGAACACTGAAGCTGGTAAAACTGGATAAATAAGAAAGTCATCACATGAGCAGCTACTTCAAGAAGCAAGAAAGAGAGAGCAAGATTGAGGCTAGTGAAGATGGCATTGATTTATAGACTTTCCTTCCTATAGTCTGAGCCATGAGAGAAACGTGTTGAAATGAAACCAGAGCAAATGAAGACACATGTAGGAAGGACAGGGTTGCCCAGGGAAACTGAGGAACTTTGGGGACAAATTCCTGTGCTAATTTGAGCCTTAAAATTCACATCATGTTCTCAAACAAGTAAACCTGTATCTGTACATTATTTCACCTGAGTGCATTATAGCTAAACAGCTCTCTACTGATAAGGTATAAGAAGCAATGGATGTGTTAATAATTCTGGCCAGTATTCGGGATGAATAATGTATAGAAGCTGCTCATAAGCTCATTTCAGATGGGATATATGAAAAAATGGTGCTTGCATCAAAATTTTTTCCCTCTCAGACTTCACTGACTTCCTGTGGAAGGAAGAGAGCTTCAAGCTATAAAACTTAAAGACTGTGGAATTACATATCTGATGATGGAGGCACAACTGAGCTTGAAAAAATTACAATTTTTGTTTTGCTGATGCTCTGTAAGAGAAACAAGCTGTACTTTGCTACTTGGATGTGAAGCTGAATTTGCCCAACTGGAGTTTATATGAAACAGACTTCTAGTTGTACAGGTCACAAGCCTGATAATCTACTAACTCTGCTATGCTCAAGTTCAGATTCCAGAGGTCAAAGACAGCTGACAGTAAGTGCTTACAGGCACCCTTGTACTGAGTGCATGGAAGCTGCGTACTGCCACAGGGAGAGCTATAGGTCAGTGAGCCTGGGCTGACGACACTGTGGATGTGGCAATTCCCCTCAGGGTGGCTCATTCTTAGCCTTAATTATGGCTCAGTCTGGTACCTCCCACTGTTTCTAGCACTGATGCGGCCTGAGGCTCCAAAAGCTGACGACCACCTCATTTTAATACGTGAAGTGAGTGGTGGTAGACTACCACTTTGGCAGTGCATTTCTTCCCCATGCTTCCATCAGCTGTACTACTTATACCAGAACCAAACTGGCAGGGAGATCCAGGGGGGAAATATTTTTTTCATATAAGAAGTGTAATGTTTTTATATTGACAAAAACACTGGCTGACAGGTAGTTATGCAAAATATAAATACTATAAGACAGAGCTGAATGCCACCATGGTGGGATGGGATCATGCAGCTGCAAACCTCTCCTTTGTCACCGCAGCATGAGGCAGATCTGCTTAGGCATTGCTGATCAGAACAAACTTTCTTTCCCAGAGGAGCTGCTTTGATTTAAAATGCGATATTCCATGGTCCAATTTCTCACATGGGTAGAAACTCCTTGCCAGGAAAAGGTGATTTAATCTGCTCTTACAGTTACCAGGACATCTTGATCAATTCCTCAAATTTTCATAAAAATCCCATGATACAAACAAATACACATAAAATAACACTTTGCCATCTAATCATCTTTGTCTCACATGGAGGAGCTAATGGTTTCTATACACTTGGAGGGGATTGTTTGAAGTGGTGAAGGAGCAAAAGAAAATGGGGCAGCATTTCCCAGTCATGGACATCTACCTCTGCATGCACAGAACCATGCAGAACTTGTACTAAGTATGATATGCAGGGATCAAGAAACTCCTGCTGGATAATGCTAATTCCTGCTTCTGTAGGTGACCAGTGAATTTTTAGCAATAGGGAGGTATGGTTTACGGTCTCCAACACTGAGACCCCTTTGAGTCATATTAAGCCAGAGGAATGATTGCAAGGACAAGTAGAAATAGAAATGAGGAAAGAGTTAAGCTGTAATAAAGGCAGTCTCATTGTGTACAGCAAGTTTGCTTTCTTCAAAGTTGAACATCCAGCTCAGTTAACTGGAATTGGAGGTAGAAAAAGCAAAGAAAGAGAATTCATTACATTCAGACTCCTTATTTTATTTACTTCCTTTTTTTCTAATTGGGCAGAAAAAGGCTTCTATCCAACTCAGTGTATAATTGATTACCAGGACATAAATTGAAATGAAAAATCATGCCCTCCATAATTGCTATTCAAAACCCCAAGCTTGAAATATACCCTGAAAGGATGCTTGCAGTTTTATCAATCCCATTCATCATCCTTTCCCTTTTAGTACTTGTGCCTATGCTATGAATGCAGATTTTAAACATCAGAAGAAGCTGACTTTCCGACTCTTAAGTTAGCTGGAAACCCCAATGGTGTGTCGGCTTATTCTTGATAAACTGCTATCTAATGTCTCTCATGATTTCTTCTTATATCTTGGGCTATAAGATCAGATAGTAGCTTCCTTTAACCTTACTTTGTGTTTATTATTTAGCTATGCCTGACAAACTCTTAGAACACTTCATATTCTCATATGCATCTGTTGCATATGTATGATGCAGATAATCTCTGGCTTCTCTGGTTTTCCTACGGTAGAATATAGCTGTTCCAATCCATTTTAAAAAAATAAAATCCAATCTATCATTTTTATTGCTTAGTTTACTACTTCTCTGAGACATAATACATAATACACATAATAAAATGGTTCTCTCTCTGTGAGGTTAGATACATGGGAAGCTTGGTACTGCTATAAAGGAGATTAGAGTATTTGGCTGCATAATGCTTAAATCTTGATTTCTGTATAAACTCCTCAAGCGTACAACTTCAACAACTACTTCCAATCACTATGCAAACCCCAGTAATTTAACATCAATAAAGCAGCAGAAAGAGCTGAATGAGTGCTTGAGAGGACAAGATGGCAGGATGAGACAGTTCATGTGACTTGAAAAATACTGAACTTTGGCTCAAGAAGGAATTTTGCTTAACTATTTTGTCCTGTTACACAGAAAGTTGCTTGTCCCTTCTGCTGCAAACAGGTGTTCATAGTTTGGGCTCTGCTGCTGAAAGGATAGGTTCCTAGGGAACAAAATACACAGGCCTTTGTGTGTGATGCTGGTGGCACTATTGTGTCCTTGAATACCCCCTCGTCATCTTCCAATGCCCATCTTCCCACCCAGTTTGCTACAGAAGAGATTTTCATCTTGGGTTCTACAAGTGACAATCCTTCACGGTCTGTTTACAGCCTTGTGTCTCTGCAAATCCTAAACAACTGACATTTAAACAGTGGGGAAGAGCCAACAGTGCAAACATAACTATAACTCTACCATAGCAAGCCTTCCTGTTTAAAGCAAATGAAAAGCTGACTCATCAAAGAAAAACAAGTAAAATGGGGAAGGTGAGAGCAATAATGCCTTTTTTGTTCCTATGTCGATAATTTCAGATAAGAAACTGCATTAATGTTTTTCTAATAAAGTTACACCTAATCAGTCTCAGAGTTGCTGAGACAGAAAACAGATTAAAGAGGTAAACTATTAGAACTGCTTTTTCCAGCACAGACTGAACTGCACTTCTAATCTTTGTACCTGTGCATGTGTGATTCTTGGTGTCGGTGTCTACAGCTGAACTCCTGCAAGCTGATGTGCTTACTGCTGAACTTTGATGGCTACCAGTTGCTGTTACCAAAAGAACGACAGATAAAGGCAAATTTCAGTGAAAGATTTTGAATTCATGCTTCCAAATCCATTTTATTCTTTTGAAAATCTCCCCATGAGCAGTTTCATACCTTTACATATATTTATACATGCACTTAGCTCATATAACCTGCTCTCCTTCAGCAGAAGGAGAAGACTGAAATTTCATTGGGCCTATTGTACCACTCCGACTGAAGGTGGCTAAGCAGTGGACCTTCATTTTAGCTGGATAATTTTCAGGATAAGTGGAAAGTTTTTAGACAGTCTACTGTCCTTGGTAAAGTTCTGGTTCACCCATGAGGATGCAACAAATATGAACGATCAGGCCCTCAAGAGCCCAGTCCATAAGCAGGTCTCCCTGAGGCTAACACCTGGCAAAGTTAATGGAAAGTGTGCACTTTGCATAATTTGCCACAGTTCTTTCCTTACATCAGAGCCTACATCTTAGGATGTCAACGAAGAGTGGCTTTTAGCAGTGTTATTTGAAAGAAAATAGGTATTATTTTCTGTATCTCCCTGGTAGTTTAGAGACCATTATTTATCTGTAGTACCTGTTCTTCAAAACACCATGAAATTGCTTTTGCAATTAAAAAAAACCCCAAACAAGCCCAACACAGGCAGCATTTCAAATAGGGCTTTATGAATTATTTTTTAATGTCTGAAAGTCATATACAGTGTCATTTATAGTCTGATCCTCTCAGAGAACACTGAGAACCTTTGCCTGATGCAGATTTCAGTTTCTCACAAGACACCTTTCAGGAGGAAAGAGCTGAAAGCCAACCCTGAACACAAATGAACAGCCTAGTTTCTTCATCCAACCTTTGAGAAGGACAAAATCTACACAGAGAGAATTGCCTATTAAAAGTTCAACAATTCATTGGATTTTCATTTTCTATTAACATACAGGGCTTAACTGATTTTCAAAACAGGTCATTTTAAAATTATGATCTTAGGCAGTGTTCCTAGTATATTTTCATAATGTGACTGCAGGACTGCTAAAAGGGAGATGTAAACTATTAAGGCACAGATGTGTTCACATTGTTTATAATCTTGGAAACACTTAATGCAGACCTGCTAGATCTGAACACTGTGGCACCTAGCAACTCAGGAGTACTTCAATCCTAATGTACATTGGCAGGTATTTTATTCAGACGAACAGCATGCCACTTGAGGTCATGATTGGTTTGTAAATCCATGCTGAAGAGGTCTATTGAACTTTGTAAAATTATACCAACCCAAAATGTTCTTTTGCACGGAAAAAACCTAAAGACAATAATAAGGCAAGATGACTTATTATTTTACCATTAGTTATTGTGTTATGTTTAATACAAAATTATTAGTTGCCTAAGACAGCGAATTTTTTCTGAGAGAGGTGGAATTTGGGTGGAATGTTATAAGCAAAAAGAGAGAAAGAAGTAAGACGCTGGCAAATATATCTGGAAATGTTGGAGTGAACTGTTGAGAAAAAAAAAAAGTGTTTTTCATGCAGAAATTTATATTACACACTCTTTTGCTGTCAGAAAATGTAGCTAAATGCTCACATTTGGTGTTTTCCAAAGCAAAGTAAAAACAGAACAGTAGATATGTAAGTTGATGACCAGATTCTCAGCTTCCAGAAATTAGGTCAGCGTAGCTCCACTGCACATAGTTATACTAAGCCCATTTATATCCCATTGTGGCACCAGCCTGAAAAACTCTCCCTTTCACATGCTCAATATCAGGTAGAGGCCCTAAAAAGAAATTCACTACATTAGCACTATGACAAACTTTTCCATATGCCCTATTTTTCTGTCTTTGGAGCTTTGCTTGGATGGATTATTGGTAAATGCAACTTCTGTTACAGAATATTCTGAGTTGGAAGGGACCCACAAGGATCATCGAATCCAACTTTTAAGTAAATGGTCCCTACAGGGATCTAACTCACAACCTTGGCATTATTAGCACTGTGCTCTAATCAGCTGAACTAATCTCATCCTGTTTAGACTTCATCCAAAAATCTAAGAAGTCTTAGATGATGGAGACCATGTTCCACTTTCTACTATCTGTTAGAATCCTAGACAAATGTTTCCTAAAGTGCCATCCGGCTATTTCACTAAAACCTCAAACAAAAACTGATTTTGAGAACAATAAATTTTCCAAATGAACTGAAGTGGGATGTACAGAAAAACGAAGTGATCAATTTCCTTTCAGAGCAAAGTTTCAGCCCAGAATTTGAGAGAGACCATCTGTCATTATAGCTACATGTACATCAAAGTCTCCTCCCTGAGATCTCTCCTGAGGCAGGAAGGAGAACAGAAGGGAAAGGGGCTCTGCAAGCCAGAGCAGCCAGGGTTAGAGTCACAGCATTTGCCAGCAGCAATGGACACATGGGAAGAAAGGCTGGTGAACTGGGGGCTTTTGGGTAGGAAGTTGAATGGAGATGCCTGAGAATGGCATAACAAGAAGATAAGGGATTTTTTTTTGCAAGAGAGCTAGAAGGTATGCTAGAAGGGGATAGAAAAGAAAAGTAGAAGTCTTAGATCCAGAAGGTTAAATTTTATAAAAGAACAGCTGTGTGATATGGTGATAGGGATTTGATCTACGGTTGGGGAGGTGGGGATAATTAAGACATTCTTTTCCCAGGCCTGTTAAGCCCATATCTATTTTCACTCAACTGAATGTTTTAGTATACAATGATGGCAATATCCACTGGTCTCCATACTTTGTAAGTATTATGAACATTGAAAAAAAAGTCCATCCAAAAAGGGCATTCAATCACCTGAGGAGGGAGGTTTCACTTGTCTTTGTGTTCTTCCTCTTAATAAAAAAAAAAAAATATTTTATTATGAGTTTGTCATGGTAGTCACAAGATTTTAAGAGATCCTATGGAAAAATATTTTCATTTTTTTTAAACCTGATGCAATTCCCTTCTTATCCTCACTGCAAGATGAAAACATTTCAAATTTAGCAAACCAATGGACAGTCCAAATGGAGCCTGAAGCTCCTCATCAGCAGCCAGTTGCCTTGCCAGGAGTTTCAGCAATCCACCTGATGGCTGGCAGTTTCTCCTTCATCTATTCTTGTTCCCATAGAAACAGAGACAAAATAGTCAAACTTAGGTAAAGCTTTTTTTCTCATTTTCTTCTCCTTTTTTTTTTCCTGAAAGAAACAACAACAGCAAAGGTGTTCATGAAGTGCTCCTTGTTTTCTGTGACCTCAGGCTCTTTTTCACTGGAACTGATAGAAAGTAAGCAGGCAGCTACAGAACCATAAAATCCTGTGGAAACTCGAAGAGGTACAGGCTCAAGTGGTATAGAGATATTGAGATATTTCCTCAGGAAGGCATACAGACAATGAGTCAACAGCAGTGAAAGATCAGTAGGAGTTTACCAAACCAAAAAAGATCATGAAGAAAACACCTGTAGGCATGAGTTCCTGCCTTTGTAATTTAATGGTATTCATTGGCCCTAGTGAGTGAGAAGCAAATTATATTGTTTGCGTTTCTTTCACTATTCCGTGTACAGATATGATCAAAACATTTGTTGAAATTGAATTCTTCCTTTTGTTATAACCATTTTCTGGAAAGCTACAGCCTTGTAAGATTTGTAAGTGCTTGTGCTCACACATCTTTTGGGCAATATGTTGCTTTTGCTTATTCTTACTGAAATTATTTTGGTTCTCTAATGGTGCAGAGGAGCAGCAGTTGGCCCAATGACTGTGTTTTATGGCACACATTCCTGTAAAAGAAGGCAATTTTACTCGGCATTAAAATGTGCCAAAAAGGAAAAGAAAGTATCTTTCCCAGAATGGGCTCCATCCTACCTTAAAATTGGTGGATTTTATCAGCTATGAAGCCCTTCAGAAGGACCTCGACAGGTTGGAGAGATAGGAAGAGAAGAACCATCTGAAATTCAACAAAGGCACACGCAGGGTCCTGCACCTGGGAAAGAATAATCCCCTGCACCAATACAGGCTGGGGGTTAACCTGCTGGAAAGCAACTCTGCAGAGAGGGACCTGGGGGTCCTGGTGGACAACAAGCTGTCCATAAGCCAGCAGTGTGTCCTTGTGGCCAAGAAGGCCAATGGTATCCTGGGGTGCATTAGGAAGAGCACTGCCAGCAGGTCAAGGGAGGTGGTCCTGCCCCTCTACTCAGCCCTGCTGAGGCCACATCAGCACATCTGCAATGCTGTGTCCAATGCTGGGCTCTTCAGCACAAGAAAAACATGGAGCTCCTAGAGTGGGTCCAGTGGAGGGCAGCGAAGATCATTAAGGGACTGGAGCATCTCTCTTACAAGGAGAGGGAGTTGGGCCTGTTCAGCCTTGAGACGATCTCATCAGTGTCTCTAAGTATCTGAGGGGAGGGTGTCAAGAGGATGGAACCAGGCTCTTAGTGATGCCAAGCAACAAGACAAGAGGCAATGGGCAGAAACTGGTGCACAGAAAGTTCCACCTGAACATGAGGTAGAACTTTACTGTGTGGATGAATACACAGTGGAACAGGTTGCCCAAAGAGGTTGTGGAGTCTCCCTTGCTGGAGATATTCAAGAAGCATCTGGACACAGTCCTGTGCTGTGTGCCCTAGGATGAACCTGCTTGATCAGGGAGGTTGGACCAGATGCCCCACTGTGGTCCTTTCCAACCTGACCCATTCTGTGATTCTTTGGTGTTCCAGGCAGACATATCACACGTGAATGACAGTGCTCCATCTGAATTCAGACTAATCACAGAACTGTCACCCCCTGTCCATCATCCCCAAGGGATAACACTTTTTGGTACTCTTAGTGAGATATTACATGAGCAGGCGGACATCAATTTAAAACCAGTCTTGTTAACAAGCTGGAAAGGCATCCATCCCAAAAACTACTGTAATGAAAACACCATTCTAGGAGCTAGTTTCTGTATTGTGGCATGATTTCACAACATTTTTTGATGAGTTTTTGTTATATTTTAGAATCTTATATATGCAGACACTAATTCTTGTGGTATTCATGCCTCGGCAGCCTTGAGGTACTTCTACTGCAACAGATGAGAAAGCTAACTAAGCTGGTGATTGTCAAGAGTAATAAAATGGTTAAGAAAGACCAAAACCTCTTGTCTGTTCTTATGAGAAACATCTATTTCCATTAACACTTTCACATTTTAATGCAACCAGGAGTGATTCCTTGATGCTTTTCATTAGTAAGGAACATTTTAGGATTTTACTTAAAGTGCATTTGCTAACAAGGGCACTTACTTTCCTTCCATCATTTTCTTACTTGAAGTAGAAGAAAGTAATTTTCATGTTATGAGAAGTCAAATAATGGTGAATCCTACCTCTTAAAATCTGGTAGACAGAAATCTGCAATTTCAGTTTGGAACAGCTACAAGACTTAAATGAGAATGATTTATTCATTTACTTTTAGGAGATAGACAAACCTAGATTCTCTGCTTTACTATTCCTTACTTCTTGGTGGCCCATATATCAATTAATGCAGTTTCTTTGTAGCTGACTCAGAAATTGGAACTCTCTACTGAACATGGACTTGATGTAACTTGTTTTTATTCCTAAGTTGAGACTCAAGCAACAATACAAACTCTTCATCATCTCGCCTATATTGAAGATTGCACTTTTTGTATGTAGAAGGTTACACTGAAAATTAGCTATGAAATGTAAGAGTTCATTTTTTCAGAGCATCACAGTGGATAGACAAGGTTGAATCAAAGGTCTGTCTAACTCCAAAAGGCCAGAAGATGTGAATAATTGAGAGAATAGTGACAGAATGGGCATATACTGACAACTCCCCCAGTGCTTTCTGTTTTCTGGAGAGCTGCACACACTGCACATAGGTGATCTATATTAAATAAATCCTTATTTATAAATCTATATTAAATAAATCCTGACACAAAATTGTTAGATTTCAATTCCACAAACTTGTCCAAGCAAACCTGTCTTTCCTTTTAAGCTTATTCAAGCACTTAATACTCCCTGGTCAAAGATATTGAAGGCTTAAATATGTGTATGCATGGAGGAGTAATGCTTCTTTAGTTTCTTTGCATCTGAATCATTGCCATTTTTTGTTGTTGTTTCCCTCAACAAACCAAGTCTGAGAGCTTCACCATAAGGTCTGGTATACCATTGCCTTTTGCATATTGATAAAAAGATCTACTAGCCATTTGCTTACCTAAAGCTGCACTGTAAGAGAAATAGGGACTTAAACTTCAGAAATCCTATTTAAACTAGAGACTGACCTGTCTCTACCAGTAAATGAAGACCTGTGTGAAGATAAAACAACTACTAGAAAATCATTATTTATTTAATATCCAAGGATATAGGCTGTTTTTATCTCTTTTCACATGAAATTACACAGTAGTACATTCAGCATTTTGCTGCTTGGCTTTTCATCAGCAAATAATTTCTTTTAAAACCAAGTAGTAGGCCAGCTATCAGTGAAAGGCAGGCATCAAGCATCTCATTTTTTGAGACATGAGAATCTAATAGGAAAATACTGCTGCTTCCAAATCTTTCCTCTGCTGCCTGTATTTAATAGTGTTGCTGTGAATATGCTTGTGGTGCTTTTGAAGGGTGCTATGATGGCATCAACAGATGGCTGAAAGCAGAACTTGTCTTCTGCAGCCCCAGGACTAGGAAGAGCAGTGGCAGTATGACACATGCCAGCCAGGCTGATGCTGTTTCTCATAATTCAGATTTCTCTGTGTCCTTCAGCAGGACTTTTGCTTTGCGGAAGTGTGGGCTTAGGATCCACTCAGACCTGGGAGGTCTACATCTAGGAGTCAGATGGCAGGTTTGAAGTATGTGTTGAAGTAGGACAAGGTTTATTCACTGGGATGTCTGGTTTTCTGAATTATGGAGTGTTATCATTCTGAACTATGATTTTTTTTTTTTAATGTGTTTTATGAAATGTTAGCACTCCCCTTACAAAGATGGAAGAGGTCCTTGTGGCCTATACAACATGCATAGGGTTAAGGCATTGCCACCTACTTCATGACATCTATGTTTATTTAATTCAAGGTTTAGGTTGAGTATTAGAAAGAGGTTCTTCACCCAGAGTGAGACTGGGCACTGGAACAGACTCCCCAGGGAAGTGGTCACACCATCAAGCCTGTCTAAGTTTGAGAAGCGTTTGGACAATGCTCTCAGGCACATGGTGTGATTGTTGGGGATGATCCTTGTGGGTCCCTTCCAGCTCAGAATATTCTGTAATTCTGTGACAAGACTTGTCTTTAAAGTTGCTGCTTGTCCAAATTCACTGATGGTTGTTCAAAAATATTTCAGACTATTGCACTGCATAAGCATGGCTATTCCAGCATTTGAGGTATAAAGACAAATTCACAAAGTCCCTTCCTGTAGCTCACAGAAGACTTCTAAATGTGGCTGTTAAGCGTGCAGCCAGAGCTGAATCAGGATTTCTCCACAATACCAGTGAAATTCAGGTTTTGGATGTGTCGTGGTAAAATTCCCTTTTGCCTCGTTCTTGCAGGTGTTATCCTCCTTCCCACAAAGCACTGGGGAAGTCCTGTAGAAAAGGAATGTAAAACAAAGCTGTGCCCCACCTCCTGGCACTCTCCTACCTGGCACTGGGGCTATGCTCTGGGAAGGAATACAGCAGGCACTCCTGGTCAGAGCATGGGCACAGAGAGCAGGAGTGAAGGTGCCAAGAGGGCTTCTAGTGAGCAGAGAAGCCCCGCATCTGTCTGTCACTTTTGGAGTCCCCCTATGGAGTGCACCAGGGAGTTTGCTGTGCAGTGGCAGTGGGAAGGCCATACAGATTCAGGTTCCCTCTTCCTCATTGCTGGAGCTCTGTGCCATGGCATGGACTCTTTCAGTATTCCAAATCTTTTTTGGGAGTTTGCTCGCTTTCCATGTGCACCAAACAGGTTAGCCTCTCATTCAGGCAATGAGTCTACAGCATTGCATGAGACCAGCAATATAAGCAACAGCTGACTAGCTCAAACCACATCATGACACTTGTAGGCATAAAATGATTAACAGAATTTCTAAAATCTGAAGAAAATTTAGCGATGGCTAATTTCCCCAGGCACTCTAGAAATACCTTTTTCTTGTTGAAGACATATATAGGTCAGTCAAGTGTTATCAGTAACTAATTTAATGAGAAAGTTAATACTTTCACTGCTTCAGTCATCAGTTTTTCTAAAGCTGACTCTATTTTCAGAAATCTGGGTTAGTTTATATATATATATATATAAATAAACATACAAACAAGCAGCAAGAAGCACAATCTACAGATGAGTAACCTACCTCATACTTCATCAGAAGCCTCTGCCACTCCTCCTGTAGTTAGCATTTTTTCTCCCATTTACCAATTCTTTAAGGATTGACCTGACATTTTACAGTTTATCACGATTCAAGAGCAGAGCACAACCAAAGAAGCTGTTTCAAAAGCACACTGAAAGCAATTTCACTTTGTAACTCAGGCCCTCTGATCTTACTTTGACAGCTTGTATTGAATCAGACTAGGAAAATGGTCTGAAATATTCTAGTCCTGCATGTATTCTGAGCAAGAGGCGGGCAGAACACGACAACTGTGTGAGGGGAGAAAGCTGCCCTTTCCTAAGCACTCAGAAAAGTGAGCTGACACTTAATTAGTATGGGAGTGGTCTAGTTTGGTGTTATGGACATAGTTCATAGTGAATTTGTGACTTCTCTGCCTAGTGTCTGGAAGATCTGTTACTTTTGATAAAGATCCCAGTACCGTTAGCTTGGAAGTTGCACAGGGCTCCCTGCCTACCTGCAGTCCCCTATGTAAGAAGTAACAAACCCTAGAGTGCATTAGAGACTTTTTTTCTTCTCTTAAAGTGCCTAGCAAAAATCCTCTGTATAAAAATGAAAACAGTCACCACCTTCTGCAGCGACAGCACCCAACAGCATAGAATGAAAAATCAATTCAAATTATACAGTAAGCAGTATGGCTGCCCAGGGACTTTCTGTTCTCAGCATTTCCTAACCCTTGAAGTGACCAGTCAGCGACAGAAACCAGACAATGAAGCAAACACTTCTTGAAAGGACTTATTAACCACTACTATCACATCATATAATCGGGGT
Organism: Myiozetetes cayanensis; assembly: GCF_022539395.1. Lineage (NCBI taxonomy): Eukaryota > Metazoa > Chordata > Aves > Passeriformes > Tyrannidae > Myiozetetes > Myiozetetes cayanensis. The sequence continues at coordinate 40,160,788 of NW_026087964.1, read as the reverse complement.
CTCTTCTAATCTACTTTATTATCCTATTGTTCACTATGTACATATGTCTGATCCAACGTGATGGGGTACTTTGCTTTTTTTAAGGTTTTGTGGAGTAAATAATTAAATATCTAACTACAGATAAGGAAAAAAATCAAGACACCGAGCAAGTTCAATGGTGAAAAAAACGAGTTGGAATGAATCCCAAGTGATTTTCATTTATTCACTGAGCTGAAACAATTTCCTTGTAAGACACTACAGATTCAGTACACAAGGGTGCTCAAGAATGACACCACGAGCACGCTATATTTATAGTGAGCTATGAAGTACTATGAAACAGAAATTAGACACATTCTCTTCAAAGTTTGAAAAAAGCTACATAATGGGGTGTCCTGACAAAGAAATAATAATAATAAAAAAAAAAATGTATGCAACTTATGCAAAAACTACTTTGGTATTAAGGTAAATGTTGCTGTTTATTACCTGCCACATACTGGTCCCATTTCTCCAAAGTAGCAAGCAATATGCTTCTGTTAGGAAATACACTCATTTAAGCAGTGCAGATTTAGAAACCAAATAGTATTAATTTAAATTAATTTTAATTTGAATTTTCTGCAAAATTTAATTTTAAATTTTATTTAATTTAATATATGAGACCACATAGTTTCAAAATGCTATCCTAGGAGCTGCTCCTCCTAGTACAACTCCTGCTAGTTGTACAAGGTGGTGTTTGAAGAAATCGACTATTAACAGCATTTTTCAGTCTCAGATCATAAAATCAAAATACAATGGCAAAAAACAATTGATTGAAATATCAAAGTTACCAATAGCTATAAATGAAACTGGATTAAAGGCATATGGCGTCTAGGAAAGGCTGATTAAAATGGTAAATTGTAAATCCATTGAAAAGTGAATTCTGTGCAGAGAGGTGTGAAAAGTTGCAGAAAGACTGAAGGACACAGGCACGGCCTGTGACACATATAAACAGGAACATGCTGCAGTCTCCTGGTACATAGACACCAAGGGAGATAACAATGCAAACAATGAGACTGGCAGTGCCAGGGCTGTGACTGAGCAGAAAGTGGCTTGACCAAAGAAAACCTCTCAGGAAAATGAAAATAGTTTCTTTACAAAGACTTCTGAAAATTTTCTCTGTTCTCAAAAGCAAACAGTAAAACTTCCTAAAACATCTAAAATGACTTCTTTAAATTAAAAATTAGTAACTAGCTCTTGTGGCATTTTGGTTTTTCAATTGTTCCAGTAATATTTAATGGTAGTCTCCTAACCTTATTTCAATATAGGAAAAAACATCCACTAGAATGTGGAATAACTGGAAAAGTTGTCTGATTTTGCTTTGAAAAGCCATGGGAAGTCTTTTCATTTTCCTACAAGAATCAGATGAGAGCAAAGCAAATGGATGAGGAGAGCTGGCTACAGTAGAAATGCATTTATTAGATAGAAACAGAACTAGGTCAAATTGTGTGAAGAGTACATGCTTTATAAGGGAAAGCCCAAAAGTAAAGAAAGTGTGGAAAGGGATTCATTGCCTATCAAGCCTGGAGGAAGATAAAATATGAAAACAATTAAATGTCTGAAGGATTACAGTATTATCAATATTAAGAATGTGTATTAAAAAGATTAGCATAATTGACAATGATTTAATATTGTATAATTTAAAGTGTAAGGACCTGCAAGAGGCTAGAAATAGTGTTGTCAAAAGAAAAAGCAATCTCTTTCTGCCTATGTTTACTTTTCAAATATGTTACATCATGACTTTTTCAGTGAAACATTGAGATTTTGATTAAAGCAAGTTCTATAGACTGTGCCTGTTTTCCATTTGAAAAAACCAACAAATTTTCACTGAAAACAATCTTAGGTTTTATATTTACAATGAAAATTGTAGAGGCTTTTCAAAAAAGAGCCATTTTCTCATGCAGCTACCTTTGGATACCTCAGAAAGAGGCCTGGAAGTGCATTCATGTTGAAATAGCTAAGACAGGAATTGAGAGAAGTGAAAGCAGCTTGGAAAGGACATTTGTGGAAACAAAGACAAATGAGTGTTAAAAAAAATATTTATGCTAGGCTGATTCAAATGACATTGTGAGTCATGGAAAGTAAGAAAACAGTAAGACCAAACAGAGAACTGCCTTGGGAGATGGATAGGGCTCATACTCTTCACCACCCTTCCCAAAGTGATGACCCTCAGGATTCTGGGTGACCAGCTGAGGAGGAGCCATCCCCCCAGTGAAGGGCAAGCTGAGTAGTTCTACAAAGCTGCTGTGAAGAAGAACAGGCAATTAGAGACTTGCATGCACATGAGCTTCTGATTTGCTTGGATTTGTTTGCCATAATAAGCAAGGAGTTAGGTCTCACTGCTCCATGTACCCAACCACATGAGTTGTAAAGACAGTACTGAGAGAAGGAGATTTGCAGTTAAATTGCTTGAGCAGACTAAACACAGAAGGAACATTTTAAATTAGCTGGATTCAAATGTCAGCTCACTTCAAAAATTAGAATTAATCTGATCTATGGCTGTCTTGCAGGTCTGTCAGCATCAGAAAATCACTAGCTGGCAAGAAAACAAAACTGGCTGTCTGCTCTAGACCAGGACAGCAGAGCTATCAGATATCAGGAAAGTTTTTACTTCTCTTAATGAAGGGAAACTTAGGGAAAAAAAGAAATTAACTTTAAAAGACGAAACTCCTCTACCATAATGGTAAGAAAGAAAACTCAAATAGCGTATGTTATTACTAGGGAGAAGGAATAGAAACTATATTATTAATAAGAATAGTAAATATTTACTTCAAATAATTGCATTCTTGTGAATGCTGCCTGTGAATTAACTCCCATGAATACAAACATGGAATTACTCATTATTAATCCATGTAGTCATTACTAAATTCATACTTCTTTATTTGGGTCCCAGTCATTATTTTCCTCATGAACATCTCCCACTGAAGGCATGGGCCAGGGTAAGAAGAGCCAAGGTGCTCAGCTCCAGCATGGACTGCAGGGTAGGTGGTTTATTCTCACACTGTGTCAGACTGAGAGCACAAATCTCAAGAGCAGCCAGAAGTACGGCACCATGGAAATCCTGCTGTTCCTTCCTTCTGTTGCTGTCTGGGATGTGAGCTCCTGTGAAGTGAGGCCATGCCAAAGACTGCCACATCAGCCCCAGGTAACTTCTTGTTTGGCTCCCAACTCCAGCTGTGAGCCCAACAAGGAGCCTTCAAATATTCTTTTCTTTTTTTTAACAAAGAGGAATCATGCAGAAAATGAGGCTGGTGTGTGCTGTGTTGACAGCAGGCTGCCTGGGGAGTGACACACTGCCAGCAGTCGGTCAGCTGGCCAGTCAATCTGAACATTTGCAGGAGATTATTTCTTTCCTTCATTTATCCGAAGCTAACTTGTTGCTCAGCCCTGAATTGTTCAGTGGAGGAAAGGTATGTAAGCCTCTGTTTCCCTTTCAACATAAGTAGATCCTGCAGTGTCTAGGCAGGTGATAAGGAAACAAAAGTGTCTGCTGGCTTGGATCCCCTTGTTTTTTTGGCCAGGGTACAGAGAGTGATGCTCGAAGGGAATAAACTTACGCCAAGTCCATGTTAAATGGCACATAGGTCTAACCACAGGCATATTACAGTTGGACTCAATGATCTTAAAGGTCTTTTCCAAAGATCTATGTACCAGCCTTGGATTAGCAGCAATCCCCTTCCCTTGTCTTTATGTAACAGTGTTCTAACACCCCATTTACTTCTCCTGAAGAAGCAAGGGGAAGAAGTCACTGCTGCTGAGGTTCCTCTGGCCAGAGATGTCAGACTGAGAGGAACAGGGTCTATCTGACCTGTGAAGTGTGCAACCAGCACAGACCGACCCAGCACTAGTTTTTGTACAAAAACAACATATTGAATTTATTCTCCTTCCCCTCCTCTCTGCAGTATGCACTTAGTAAGAGTAATCAATGAAAGAACAGTGGCTCCAATTACAGCCTGTTTCCTGAATTGCTCCAGGATAAGACTGAAACAAATGGCAAAGCTGCAGCTTACCCACAGTCTTTAAAGAATCCATCTTTTCTAACATTTAGACTAAATTTAAACTGTGATTCAGGGCAATTTGGTGCTGGCAGCTGTCTTTAAAACCTACGATGTGATTTTTAGCCACTGTGTTGCATTATTACTATTTTGCATCTCATGGTGTGGAGTTAATTTTACATTCTCCTCAGTATTCAGGAATGAGATATGTAAAGCAGAAAGCAAAGCAAAAAGACATCTCTACATTAGGCATGTACACCAAGAAGAGAAAGAATGGTCAGCAGCTCTGCAATGCACGTTTAGGCTCCAGTAGGGGTTGATGTGAGCTGGCACACCCATAAAACCTTGTGTAGCATGATGCCAAAGTACCAGTTTCTGGAAGAACACAGATAATTCGCCAGAGACCCTTACTACTTGACTGTGTTTTCCTTTCTCCTTTTCATAGCCAATTACAATCACTTACCCTCCCAGGAAAACACGTGCTCTCCCTTCCTCTTTCCCTGGTGCCTCAAGCCATGATTCAGTGTGATGAGCAGCACCAGTAGCAGCTCCAGCCTTGACCCCATGCCTGGCTGCTTATCCCCTGTCCCATGCTCCAGGGCTGCCAGACAAGAACAACCCATTTGGGGTGAGGTATCCCCCACACTAGAACTGGTATTTTTATTCAAGGTTGATAATTTTCCCAATCGTGCTCCTGGCAGCCTGGGGCACAAAGCAGTCACATAGAACATTTTTGCTGTCCAGGGAAGATCACACTGTGTTCAGCATATCCCCTGGATCTTTACTGGTGGCTTCTAGAAACAGGAAATCTTGTAAAATATTCAAAAGCCTGTATATTGTGGGACGAGCCTGAGTCATAGCAATATACACATGTAATGTAGACTAAATTTATTTTTTAGGGAAGGATGAATAACAAAGTCCTGTGACTATGTGCTTACATTAAAATTTGAACTGGCCACTTATTTTTTCTGCTAACTTTCAACTAACATACAAATAATTAAATTTTAATTGTGCCCTGTTCATGAAAAATGAAATTACATAGTTTATGTACTAGTACTTTCAAAGCTAATTTTGACTTTCTCCAGAGATGAACATTTGTAGCTGAAGAGTTTGCGTGTACAGAGCTGATCTGTGCAGCACTAACTAATCCAAGTACTTTAAATGATGAGAAATTGCAGGGAGGAATTTGCCATCAGTGAACCTGGATGATTAAATTAGGTAAGAATCTTGATGGATGTTCCATAATGAGAAAATGATCCATTTGTGGAGTAAGTTCTTCATTATAGATTATTTCTTCAGCTCTGGTATTTTCTGCCTGCACTGCAGTCAGCAATGGTCAGAATACTGTGGTGCCACAGTCCCGAATAGCTTTGTGCAAAGAGAAATACTAACTGCTAGTTCTGATGTGGCACTATTTTTCAATAATGAAAAAAATCTCAGATTGGGTAACAATGCATTTTATGGCTAGTTCAGACACTAATGCTTCCTATGCCACAGTCCCCAGTTGCTGCTTTTCTTTAATTAGCAAGCTACAGTACAATTATATCAAATACCATATACTAAATCATAAGAAACTGATACAAATTAGAAATACATAAGTTGAGAGGGGAGTTTATTAACCATAAAACATTCAAACTGATAATACTTCATCTCTGATTGTTTCTGTCAATACCCTTTATTATTATGCTTTAATAGGTTGTTTTTGGCACATCTGTGTATTTGTTTTCTCTCCAATGCTGATTAATAATTTATGCAAATCATGATACATAAACCTTGAAATTTCACAGCTTTATATAAGCATATGAGATTTAGAGGTGCATTTAATGCTAATACAAATTATCAGCACATTATTCCCTCACAGGTTGCCACTCTCTATCTTTTTTCAACTATTCATATTTCTAGGAGAATCTCTTCTAGCTCAACCCCTTGGTCATACAATCACTCGAAGTTACTAGACAAATGTTATTTTGGAAATAAAAAAAAAAAGGTAATTAAAGATGAACATTTTGTGAAGGACAAACTTCAAATAGAGGCAACAGCTCATTCCCCAGAGATGATTCACTTTAAGTTGAATGGGAACTAAGAACCTGACTGTTGTGAAAGTTAATGTATTCATGCAGCCTGCTAATAGCCACAAACCTAAGTAAAGGCTTTTTGTAGATTAAGGAAAAGTGAAGAAAAGGCCCATCCTTAATTACTGAAGTCCTCAGAAATGTTTACAGCTTTGGTGTGGCACCTCAGGGAGGAGCTTTACTGGCAGCATGGTCAGTCCTGCAGAAAAACAGGTGCTAACCATACTACAAGAGCAGCAGTGCCTTGGAGAATATGGATCAGTCCAGAAAACTGAAAAAATAGAACCCCAAAAAAACACACATAATTCCACACCCTTCCCCCCCCACACACACCCTCCCCCAACTCCCAAACCCCCAAAAGTCCCCAAACCTGTTGTACTTCTTTGGATCAGGTTAGTCCAGCAGCAGACCTCTGGAATAAGACATATGTACAGTTTGACCAGTAAACATCATGAAGACAGTGTAAGAAACCCATGGCTGATCATACTTAGGAGACGGGTTTGGGTATTGACACTGGAGCACAGTGAAACAAGGACATTATTAAAAAATGTAAGTGGTGAAAAATGCTTTGTGCTGCCTGCATAGAAGCACTCAAAGGATTCACAGAAAAAGAGTATCACAGATCTCTGGGATATTCAGCAAATGTAAGGACAGAAGAATAGAATAATAGTGGGGAGTTTTGTGTGGGTTTTGTGTTTTTTTTTTTTTTTTTTTTGCTTGAAACCCCAAACACTGTTCATAAGAAGATTTCTTAGTTGGAACAAACAATGAATCAAAAATGGTATTGAGTCATAGAAGCTAAGGATGCAACTGTGCTATAAAGACTCTTCAGAAAATAGGTTTATGAAGCTCACCTCAATGCAAAGAAGCTCTTTCATTTACATAGGTGTACATGGATCCTCAGCCCTTGTCTCTGAACAGATTTGTCAGGTATTAAAGCAGTCACCAATGAAGGTTACTTGATCTGTTTTGATCCCTTGAGTATGTGGACTTGCTGACCAGTCAGTTCTGTCTGTGGGTTTTCTTGTTAAGTTTTAGGAAAAAAAATTAAACATATAAGAAAGGCAGAGCACTGAGGGAAGTGAAAAACTTCAGTCTCTACTGGTGATAGGGAGTAGAAATGAGCAGATGGTACACTATACACTGTAATTCTTGCAGAGCATATACGTATATAAAAAAGATCTCTATCTCCTTAACAAAATTAAACCTGCCACACGTAACTCAAATATCCTCTCCTCTAAAGAATGTCTTGGTTTGTTGATCCAGCAGAAACAGTGGTAGATAGAATTGGGAAGCTCTGTGTGAGAAACAGTCTATAATTACTTTATGCTAGCAATGAAGTGCAAAGATAAAACCAGTTAGCTACATCTTTTATCTAAGACAATTCATTATCACATTAATTTATATACTTAAATTGATAGAACTTGGTAGTTTTAATTAATTTTCAAGTGGTTATGAAGTCTGTTAAGAAGTTATGATATGTTTTAAGTTCAGCTTGGCTTTGTTTATCAGTGAAATGGAACAGTGAAACTATCTGAGTTAAAATGGAGCAAAAATTCTCCAGCTTAGCTACAGTTTCAATAAGACAAATACTGATTATGTAAATAAGCAGTTAGGCAGTTAAAATAAACTTCAGAATTATTTGGGTCATTAATCTGAATGGAGATGTACATAAGAAGTGGCATGTATCCAGATCCCAGTCAACTCTAAGGTACTGTTTATCTTCCCATGAGCCACCATCAGCCAAAGGGCTCCAGCACGTGGATGGACTCCATCAGCTGCTGGTTACAGGCACTAGGATGGATGGTTTGTGAGCCCTTCTGGGCAACTTCAGACAAGGACAGTGTTTGCTAGAAAAATAATTTCCCATACATACTTTTAAAGTGCCAAGTCACTCATTGAAGTTTAGAATGAATGACTTTTATTAAAGCTGGAAAACTTCAAAGAGGAAACGAAAGGGATTTCAGCTTATGGTAAGAGCTGATTCAAAATCAGAAGTGCAAATCTGAAAACTCATGGCAATTTGTGCATGATGAAGACTTGAGGCCTGGTCCTGAATTATGGAGCACTGGCTTCCTGGGAAAATGCACACACCTTTTCTTTCCCTTCTGCTAAAGCAGAAATAGAGAGCAATCAGACCATTACTGGTATCCTGACTTTCCAATTTTTTTACCTATAACTGGGGGTGTTATTTAGCTTTTCCTGGCTACTGGACTAAACTGAGAAGTATAAATAGCATCGAGCTGAGTTAAAAGGAATGAAGTTTTCTCATTAGCAAGAGTTGCGCAAGAGACTGAAGACTTGGGACCTGAGAGCAGTTTTACAACACAGTGTCAAGAGAAGTGGTTCCAACATAGACAAAGTCATTCTGCTCTGTGGGGTCTGATCTCTCAGAGAGCTCAAAATTAGGGCTGTTCCTCCTCAGGTTTTACCACAAGCATTAGGCACGGGGTGTTTTTTTCCTAAACAATCCAGACCATGTTATACAATATGCCAGAAACTGCTTTCCTTTCAAAATAAACAGCCATTTAAACTTTTTCCTGTAGGTAGAGCTTAAAGACATAGCCCTAGTAGAAAAACACAAGTGAATGATTTCTAGAAGTTGCTTGGTCTTTGAACTGGGTGCCTGACTTTCCGTGACTGAGAAATGCAGTGCCAGTGCTGTGAAAATCCAGAAGCCCCAGTGTGGGCTGGTGTGGAAGGGCATACACAGAGAATTGCAGTGGAAATGAGCATTTAATCTGCTCGTAATTTCTATCCCCAAAACGGAAGAGTTAGAGGCTAGAGATATTGTAGAGGACAGTGACGCTGAAATGCCCAGTGAAGCAGAGGTTGCCAACTGAATCACGATTGCTCTAAGAGTAAAGGAACACACAACACAGTGGGACACGTAAAGGCTACAAAACCCAGTCTTTCATTTTGTATTTACATCTGATGGCTCCGTATCTGCTACTAACTCTATGACTCAAAATGGTAGTAAGTCATAGGAGTATTCATACCAAAAAAATATTATTAGATAAGCACAACACTGTAGCCTCATATTAAAAGCAGATTTTCAAAATCCCCTCATGATATTTATGATGACCAGAATATACTTAAACATATAATCTCGCCTTTTCTTTCCAGTGATTAGGTTACCATGAAAATGTCCTTTTCAAAGCTGAGTTGACAAAGTTGTGCTAAACTAAATTTTCGTAGTAGTCTCCTTGTATGTCTTGTTTTGCTAAGTAGGCTTTTTTGGATCTAAAGTTAAAACTTGAAGCAGTTGTGAAACATTTAATTACTTGACATGCTTTTCTAATGCTGGTTTTCAAAGTAGAGTCTTTGTGACAAGATGCATATTCTAGCTGTTTTAGAGGCTAAATTATTCTAACATTCAGCAGAATAATAACCATTTTGTTTACAGAAAGGCAATATCCAATATATTTTCCATTATAAAATAAGTACAGAAAAGACAACTTACAGAGTAAGACCCATCTCTTTATATTCAGTACAAGTCTTCAAAAGTAAAATATGTTCAATTTTCTATTATCTGAATTCTTCTGTGGTCACAGATGTTCTCTCTACTTTCATTTTACTTATTGAGGAGAGACAATCACGTATTTAGCCCAGTCACTTTATGGTCTTGTTTTTATAATGAAAAATGTGCTCATCTGAAGTGAGTCTTTGTGAGTCTTGCCAAAAGCTGTTCCATGAAATTAGAAATAGTATAGAAACCTTACTTGACCTGTCCTTTTTGAGTTATTTCTGATGCAAAAGATAAAGCATTACTAGCTCTATACTTACTATAAGCATGCCTTATTAAATCATACACATAGAGGGCAATATTCCATGCCAGCTCCAGGTGCTATCTCAGCACGCTTCATAACAGGAGCAGCTGAAAACTATAAAAAACTTACAGAAGAAATATTGTAAGTGTATTTTAGGAAAATATGGAGTTACTGAACACTCAAAACATTTAGATCTAAAGCTAAAGACTAATTATTTTAATTGCACATCAGTAAGGACAGCATTACATCTTCTTTTCACAGAATCACAGGATGGGTCAGGGTGGAAGGGATTAGAGTGGGTCATCTGATCCAACTTCCCTGATCAAGCAGGGTCAAACTAGAGCACATGGCACAGGATTGTGTTCAGAGAGTTCTTGAATATCTTTGGCCAAAGACATTGTGGATCTCCCTCTGTTCCACTGTGTGGTCATTCACATCAGTAAGGAAGTTCTTCCTCATGCTCAGGTGGAACTTCCTGTGTATCAGTTTCTGCCTGTTGCCTCCTGTCTTATTGTTTGGGACCACAGAGAAGAGTCTGGCTCCATCCTTTTGACACCCTCCTTTCAGATACTTGGAGACATTGATGAGGTCCCCTCTCAGTTGTCTCTTCTAGAGGCTGAACAGGCCCAGCTCCCTCAGCCTTTCCTCCTAAGAGAGATGCTCCAGTCCCCTCATCATCTTTGTTGCCCTTCGCTGGACTGCTCCAGGAGCTCCATGTTTCTCTTGTACTGAGGAGCCCAGGACAGGACACAGCACTGCAGATGTGGCCTCACCAAGGCTGAGTAAAAGGACAGGATCACCTCCCTTGACCTGCTGGCAATGCTCTTCCTGATGCACCTCCTCTGTTCCTCAGAAGGGTTGCAAGACAACAAGGGAATGGGTATCCTCAACTTAGGCAAGCTCTAAGTAAGTGTTCAAAATCATGTAGACTTTGGTATGTTTATGATGTGGGCTACTGATTCCAGCATTGTAGAACAGCAGAATCTTTATTCTGTAGGGTCCTGTAACATCCTTTAATTCCCATTTCAATTTCATGATATGGAAATGCAGTTAAATTAAAACCTCACCGTTAATTTTCCTCATTGAAGGGAATATGGTCTAGATAAATAGATTAGCACACATTGAAAGTTCCTGTGAAGCACAGTGGTGCTGAAGGAGTAAAACAAATCACTTTTTGCAGTGCTCTTAGCAATACTAAATAATAAATTCTTATTTAGAGACCTTAATAAAGAGTGCAGGAACAGCTGGATCCTGAAGTGTATACACAATGATTTTCCAAAAATATCAATAGAGATATAACAATGTACGAAGAAATGATGAAAAGCACAAGTTCCCCGTTCCTGATGGTATTCAGATGTATTTTTGTAACATTCTGTGATTTAGAAAAGCACCTGAATGTAGTCTAGAAAATATCTGTAAATAAAAATCCCCAAACACAACCTCATATGCATATCTGTATTCACACAAGCAAGACAAAGACTGGAATAAAATATGAAATGAAATCTCAAGCTTAGCCAAAAATTGCAGGAGTTGACAAAAGGAAGCTGCTACAGCAGTTTTTGATACACACTGTTTCGACTGTTTCAGCAATGCTGAGGCATCCTTTGAATTTTAAAAGGTTTAAAAACGTTGGGGTTGAGAACTATGTCTTATCAGGTAAAACTGTGAACTCTGAATCTGTTGAAAATGCATTTTTCTGAGTCAAATGAAAGCCAGCCAAGCCCTACTATGGCTTAGGAAGAAATGGTCTGCCTGCTCTTGGAGTTCCCAGCTCTGGCTCCCTGTGGAAATGGGCAGGCAGATTATTTGTGAGTCAGGTGCTAATGCGAGAGGAACTGTCACCATGGGGCCCTTAAGCTGGTATAATAAGTTAAAAAAAAAAAAAAAAAAGGCACTAGAGGCAGACTTTTTCTTGTGTGGGCCACCCACTGAAGAATTAAACCTAGTTTTCATAGATGCCCCATACCACACATTAAGAATATTTACAATACCTTAAGGACATTACTTACTAATTTAAAGCAGATTTGAAGAATAAATAGAACTCCTCACAAATTTTATGCTATATCAAATGAAATGATCGTACTTACTTCACTCCTTAAGCTGAATCCCAATAGTTATTGAACAGTTGTTATTTTTAAAGAAGAAAAGATCAATATAAAGAATAATTCTAGACCCACAAGTGCTTACTGCAAATTGATGAAATTACTTACTGCTAAATATGAGCCTTGAAAATCAGAGGTCTAAGAACACAACGAAGGCTTGGTTTTTTCTGTACAAAATATAAAAATGCATTCAAGCCTATTTATCTGTTTTATGGAATTAAATGCATAAATGTTCTTAAATAACCTTTTTCTTTTTACAGTTTGTAATGAAAAAACCAAGATGTGTTAGTGTCTGGATTAAAGCCAGGTCAATGCCAAAGTGAGTTTACAAAAATGTCTGCTTCATTAAAAGAAACTGAAGGCACAATTTAGTTTTAAGTCCTTCAGAATTTGAACAGTATATGTGTGTACATATGCTAGGGTCTTGGGAAAGGAAAATGGGTAAGAAGGAAGTTGTACAGGCCTTACTAGTGCTTGAAAGTATCTATAATTGTACAAAAATGAAGGCATAATATTCAGTTGCTAATGCTCTTTGAATAAAAAATTCAGTAAAGAAAATTATGTCAATTTACTTTAGTCTCTAAGCACAGAGAAGAAGAAAAATGAAAAAAAAAAAAAAAGGCCCCTGCAGCTTTTCAAGTACTATTACTCAGAAGATCAATTCTAGAGTCAACTTTCTTTATACTTGAAAGGAACAGTTGCACGTGAAAATTTGTTTTCAACAAAAAAAGCAATGCATTTTAAAACAAACACAAACACCACAGTTAAAATGAAGTAGCTCAAAAGAGTCAGTCAAACAATTTAATATCAATTTCCAGTAGTCTTTCCAGTACAGTTTGGTTGTTGCATGGCAGAGGTCAGAGGCAGAAAGTGAGAAGCTGCGTTTAGCTATGACTGAAGTTTCCTGAACTGAAGAAAACCAAAAATGGTCTCAGAAGAATCAATAGATGTGACCACAGCAGCCAGGACCCTGATTTTCCACACCAGCTACTGTTCAGAAGATTATCTCAATAGCATCAGAGCATTCTAAAGAGTACCTCTAATCTCTTCAGCAAATTGATGAAAATAATTTCACAGACTTTCCCTTCCACAGGGAAGCAAGAACAATATCAAGTTTAGTCTTGATTCAGCAAAGACACCTTTCCCCCCCCACCCCCAAGTGGCGAAGAGCTTTGAACAATACAAAAAAAAATTTCCTGATGCATATGTTTAATTTTCTTCTCAGGCAGTGTGCTGGGAGCCCACTGTTCTGCTTCGAGCCTCTGATCAAACTAGTCTATCTTTTAAACGAGTTGTTTCATACAGTTTCTCAAAAGCTTTGTAGAATTAGTTTCACTTCACAGAGTACATTACATTATTCTCCTTGGTACTTTCAAAGGGCATCCCTAAAAATTCAATTTTCTTGCCTTACGTTCCTATTTCTTGATCCTATATGCAGAAATAGCATATTCTAAAGGTCAACTACTGCTCTCCAGATCCTACCACCATAGACTCTTGGGCATGCTCTGGTATGCATGGGCGTAACTGCACACTTCAGTTAAGAGAATAGTGTGGCTCAGTGCACAGTGGTAAGTTTTGCTGGTAGGTTTTGCTCAAAGAGAGAATAGGTTTATCCTGGAACAAATCAAGTATCAAAGCAGGATAATACAGGTGTTTATCTAATCTCTGCATGCAACTAACTGTCTAGCAAGTCTCCTTCAAGGCAGGGAAATCCTTCCATTGCTGAGTGAAACAAAACATCTCCTTATTTAAAAGAGAAGTGCAAGGCAAATGGGATTTCAACCAGCTCCACACACTTGTCAAACCAGCTGGCAGATTCTGGGAGGCAGGAAAGCCAAACAGAGTGCAAACCTAAATGCAAATAAATAATGTACCTGCAGGACACTTGTGGTGGTCCCAGCTACATCTACACTTAGCAAACGTGCACATATCTTTGGTTTGGCAGGTTATTTACTTATTCATGCATGTTTACTGCTTTCTCAATGCCTATTTCAACAATATGGTTACAAGTCAAAGACTACAGAGCAGGTGCTTAAGTAGCCACTAAGTGATTGTCATACAGAATAGTTGCTTCTCACAATTGAAAGTGTAATCCCAGCAGGCACAGAAGCAAGTATTCACTTAAGCACATCTGTGAAACCATTAGCCAAGGCTTTCCTTTGCAAGGTTTTTCTTCCCCTTTGTTAATATTTTTTTCACAAAGTGACCTTAGATGAACTACAATCATAAATTTCCTTGCTGAAAAAAAAGTCAGTGATCTCCCACAAGTAAGAGGAGATTTAATTTTTATGCAAAACAAATAACAAAGACACTGCTCCTCAGAAAAGGCATTCTTTTAAATATCATGGCTCCACAACATATTTCAGTGCTTATTGTAAATAAATCACATGCCTGAAGTCAAACAGATCAAAGAACACTCCAGGAAATTGGGATACATTTATCTGCCTCAAAACTCTTAAAGAATAAAAAGCAACTCTCTCGGAAGTACCGTGTTGTCATCTGTTCCTCAGTACTATTGTAGTAATTAGTGGCATCAACTTGTTTATAAACTCTTTTTGGACTGTTCTGTCTTCCAGGGAAAAGAGAGGCACTTTGGGCTAATTTCTTCCACGCAGGCATGCTGAACAGACAGCATTTGCAAAGCAGCTTTGACAGGAACTCAGTGTCTGATGGAAGCAGGCACTCAGAGCACTCTTCACTTCCACATGCCTTTGGAAATCCCATCTGTCCAGAACCAGGCTCTAAGGATCCACTCATTTTTCCCCCCTCAGAAAAATGAACTAGTCTAACCCAAAACTATGCTCCAGTGCATCTCAGATCTTATGTCTTGCAATAAAAGATGCTCTGATGTACAGAAAGTCTGCTACATCTTCTCTTTGCAAAACTTCCTTCAGTGTCTTACTGGCCAGAAACAGGAGAGAGTTACTAAATCATTTTCTCCAAAAGGTTATGGAGGTTTTTCCATTCTAATATCTAATTAGCTTTGGAAATATTCACAATGCAGTGAAGTACACAGCAATTAGAGTGAAAGGTTAGAATAACATCCTGTCTATGATGGAAAGATAAGGTTCATTAATTTACTCTCTCAATACATAATCCCACTACCAAAAGAGATTGGTATTTAGTGTTTTCATGACAAATAGGTATCGAGACTGCCCCTGGATGTATACACAGCACTGCTCAGGGAATGGTGTTAGAGGAGACTGGAGAGCATAGGAAAAAAGCCCGCTAGTCCTTGAGAAATTAGGAAGGTGAGCGAAGGAAGACAGCTGTAATCATAATAACTGAAAGCAGAGCAAATTTGTAAAAAAGGGACAAAGTGAAGAGAGCAAGCAAAGCAAGACAGCAAATGTGTGCTTGGGGTAGATAGAAGGCTGTTTACAGGGCAGCCTTTCCTCATGAACCTGCAGAGGTGATTCCGGCCTTGAGACTGGCTTTTCTAGGCACAAAACTAATTACATTCCTCATGCATTTTTCTTCTTTTGGCAGAGGTTACTTGAGGCACCAGTGCAAACCACCTGGGTATCTCTAAACTACAAAGCCACTTCAGAAGGAAGCATTAATGTCACTGAAAGAGGGGAATCCCACTGGAAATGCTAGAGTGGCGATAAGCAGTAACAAGTATCATCAGCGTGCTCATCAGGTGTGCAGGGTCCAGATGGAGACGAAATCTTTCATCCCAGAACAGGTTATCACAGCAGCAGCTTCCTGGGATCTGTCAGCAGCAATAGTATGGGATACAACTGGCCAAGGGCAGCAGACCAGAACTGCCTCCAGGAAAACAGAGCTGGCCCTTGGGGTTTGTGGGAGGCAGCACTAGATGGCATGTTCATTCAAGCTCATCTTGCTGGATGCCATAGCCACTGAAAAAAAAGAATGCTTGGGATTAGTGCTCCATTACATAAAGGGACAGTGTCTGTGATTACAGAAGCTGTAGTGAAAAACATAGATTTCTTCCTTTTGGCCATGAATATTTTCTCTCCTCCATCTCTTCCCTAGGGCATAAGCCATTTTTCTGGCGAGCTGCTGGTCCGTTGTTAGTACAAGACGGCACCAGTGGTGGCACAGGTGATAGTGCTGCTCAGTCAGTTGTTTGCAACAAGCAGCATGTGAACAGATGACTTCGATAACACCACCAGTGAAGGTCTGAACAACATGGAGGTGCTAGGTAGTATGATCATCTACTTTCCTCTCTTAGATTTGTGACAGAAAACAGCAGAGACAAACAGGACAAGCAGAGCACAAGTGTACCCTCTGCACCCTCTCTTTATGACAGTTTTAGGGACCTCATCAAAATGTGCCTGTGCAGGTCACCATTGAGGTGACTGCAGCAGAAAATGGAAAAATTCTTCTTTTTTTTCTGTTTGCTTTGTGCCTTGGACAACATAAGCTTAAGAGAGCAAGCTATAAATAGCTGACAAGGACTTGCGTTCATGACATTATAGATCAGTGTCAATCAATGTCAATCAATTACTGATCAAAGCTTGTCCACATAAGTTTTGTCTCTGCTCAAACTGTATCACTTGCATCAACTAAGAATTAACAGATACGCAACTTTTACCTTATAACCTTGTAACTGTTTTGCATTATATATATACCATTTTAGCGTTTTTCTTAAATTAGCAGGTCTCCAACTCTCAAGTTCATTGCTTGAACTCTGCCTTCATACAGTTAAATACTTTTGCCTGTGATAAATAGAAATAACTCTGAAGTCTGCTGGCATTGTAGTTCATATGTGATTTGAATGTCTTCTGAAATGACTCTCAGTGGTTTTTTTCTCTCCTACCGATTATCTTCAAACTGAAAAACCAACTGTGCCTGAATTACAGGACCCATTACACACCTCTGACAATTCCTCAAGAATCTAAGACTAAATTTGTTTCATCTGGTTATATTTATAGTACTCATTCTATAGAACTCTAAACAATTAATAGCATTGCACTCCAATGCTGTAAATCACTGACATTTGTCAGTGCTGCTAAACTGCCAGTTGCCTTCCTGGACTCCACCAAAACAGGGAAATTGAACAAGAGATTAATCAGCAAGTTAATGCAGGAAACCAAATACCTGTCCCCTCAAAGGCTAAAGATCTGCTCTCATGCTTTCATCTCTGTCTCAAAGTCCAAATATAAGCAGCTTCCCTACTAGTTAATTTAAAGGGATTAATAACCGGGTGACTTTATAATTCACTTCAATAAGACTGGGAAAACAGATCAATAAATCATGTCTTTTATCCATCTGCTCGGGCTTCTTCTGCAGTCTGTTCTGCATCTATGAATGATTAGCAGCAGGTGTGAAATAATTCCCTGGAAGTTGCTACTGGCAAGTCCCATTCATTCCTGGATCCTCCTAACAACAGTTCATTAACTCCCCAGGACCTAAGTCCTGACATCCAGCTGAAGGCTACATCACATTTGTTCCCACTAAATGACCTGAAAGGACCTCAGCCAGTAATTCAAATCTTCCTCAGCTTTCCCAGCTATCAGGTACATGTTTGGGTTTTTTTCATAGAAGACCACTAAAGACCACTGGTGCCACTTTTTTTCCTTTAAAAAGGCAACTTGTATATATTTTTAAATGTACGTCTTCCTGGAAAAGATATTGAGGGTTGGAATATTGCAACATTTTGAGATACCTTGAAAACAGTGACCGTGTGTGTCTCAAAACACTGAAAAATGGAAGAAGTATATTTGATAGAAAAAGAATTAGATGAAACAAGGTGGTAAGAAGGAAATTGAGAATGTCATCAACCTAATTCAATGATTGCTCAGTCAGCATTAGCATTCAGTTTAATATAGTAAAAATGGGCTCAATTCACTTAGTGAATGTTCAGTGTCCAAATCCTGCAGCTGTCTCACTTGGATCAGACCTTTACAACTGCATTGTCTTTGGACACAGCAGTTAAAACCAATTCAGCATTGCAAATGAGGCTGATGTGAGTCCAAGGAGAAAAACATTAGCTTACAGAAGAGGAGCATATGAGCATCAGTGTGAAGTACAGCACTGAGATTGCTCTTCCTTAAAGACACACTTGATCTTATAATAATTTCCAGAATAAGAAAATAAACAAAATAAAAATTCTGTAGATGACCCTCTCAATCTCTTAAAAAAAAAAAAAAAGGTATTTTTTTAATGTGTAGTAGAGCATTAAGAAAAAGTACTGTACATGTACTCAAAATGCAGATCACATCCTTGAATCTTTAATCAACAGGACAATCTTAGCCACATTTGGTAGCAGCAGCACAAAAAGGAGCATATTGCAATGTTGCTATTCCCTTTCAGCTGTCTTGGTCATCTGGATCACAGATCAACTTCCAGTAACATGCAGTCATGTGGGAAAAACAGATATCAGCTGAGGACCTTTGGAAAAGTTATTTTAACTGTATTTATTGCTACAGTATATGAAATGGAACTCCTTTCTTTTATCATCAGACGCCAGACTAGGTTATTGGTTTAATCATAGCATCTGTCAAGAGGACTGCATAGCAGACCTTGAGAATGAGCGAAAGGCTTTATGAGCTGCTTCTTCCCTTTCTTCCCCTACTAAGTTATGTGCCTGTACAGGCATTCCTGGTAGTTAGACAATGACAAAGACTGCCTGAGGCATCAGAGATCAGCACAAACTAGGAGTATCTCATATTTGCAAGGCTTTTCTTCAGTGTCTAAGTTCTAAACAGTAGCTTTTCTAACAATTAAGTCTTCCCATATGACAACATTTCTAAACATATTAGAACAACTGCAGGAATAGTAATTTCTCCTATACATGTAGATACTAGTATGAGGACAACTTTTATGAGCCAATTTCTTTGTTAGTGAAGCGTAGACCATTTCTTCATCTAATCTTCCAGTATCAGTTAGGTAGTTGCAACTATTTAATGGTCTTAATTTCCTTCTAATTTTTGAACAAGGACAACTATAGTACATAAGCATAGACTAAGTTTTACCAACGTCTTCTAGTGATAATGAGGTAAAATGTGTCCAAAACTTGCAAGGACATGAAGCAGCCTGTGAATGTGATGAAGCATTAAGTGAAGCTACCACTGCAGCTCTGTTGATCAAGAACAAGAACCCTTTTGTGGATCTCACAACAGTGGTTAATGTTTTGTTAAGATCTGCCAAGGGAAGCAAGCCTCTGTTGTACCATACCTAGAGCAAAGTTTTCTCTCTCCATGAGATCTCCACTGGAGACTGCTGAAGTTTCAATATCCACTCATTACTCCTACAGATATTTACTTATACTGATCCAAAGCAGATAAAGAGAAGACAATGCAACAGTACACAGTAGAGCAAGAAAACGCTTTAACAGAAAGAATATAATTTTCAACTGCTACCTGGTTTCATGCTCAAAGCCTCTGATTTCTTCATGCAGTTGTTCATAGTCTGATTAATCAGCATAACTTGTTGAAAAAGAACTCATCTGTAAAATGTGCCAAAGAACACCACTGTCTCAGTCCTTACTAGGATTGATGCTATTTTTAAGTCTGACTCAAATATTAAGTCCAGAAAAAACAATTCAGTTATCCAGTTAAACAGAGTACAGACCACACAAATTCATCCTGGAGTTTCTTTGATAAATATACAACCGAATATGAAGACAGAAAGACGCAGAAACCTTCTAGCGTCAGCAATGCACTGAGTTGCTGATAAAGAGGGGAGCTGAAACTTTTTTCTTCTTTGAAGAGAGACATTGCTTGTGCTGTGCTGTATCTTATTTGTGACCACTTGTGGGAAAAAATAAATAGTTTGTCACATCCGTAACAGTCTGCATACAATATTCTCTTCACTATTTGCAGTGTGGGTAAACCAAAAGTACTGGAAGGGAACCTCATACATCAGATCTGTCCTGATATTTTCGGCTTCTAAGAGCACAGTATGATATATCCTGTGAATAAACAAACCACTTATGGCTTGAGTCCCACAGCAATAGTAAGAAGTTTGAATCATTTGACATTCCAAACCAAGTATCAGTTGAAAACTTGAAAGAAAGAACAAATGATTTCTCAAGATGGCAAGTATATTCTTCCTCCTACTTAAGCTATAAAAAAAGTACTAAGAACTACAGCTTTCAAACAACTTGACTAATATTGAGAACATAGATTTAGTCTCTAAGAGCACTGACTTTTTAAGCAGTAATGATCAATACCAGGTACTTAGAACTGTGGCTAGCACAGGACATCTTTTTGTTAATGTCATTTCAGCTGCTATGTTGAGAGCTTTTACGCATTAGTGGGTCACAAAAAGACTTGCTCACTTGTTTGAACAATCTCTCAAAGTTGCTCTCCACTTTGGGTGGCCTGTGCTACCATCTCACAGCTGAGGTGGGTCATCTGTGTGTTTCCATTTCTGTTCTTATCTGCTGCACAAACACACACTTAATTCTGGTCAGACTTATAGGTTGCATGACTTTTCTAAACAACAGTTTCAGCCCTACTGAATTTTCCCTTCTATATAGTTGTCCATATCTGCCTTTTTTTTTTGTTTTATTCCCATTCATAAGTAGTATCTACCATAACTGCTGTTTTTTTATAAGAAAATAGTTAGTTTTCTAAGTATAGAATTTTGTTTGAAAAAGAGTACTTCTGAGCCCATGACTCAAACCGGATCAGGAACTTTCAAGAACATACTTTAATTTGTGTGAAGAAATTGCACAAAGGATTTAAAAACCCTTACATGTAGTGTGTACTAAGAGATATCAATGTAATATAAATACTTACATGACAATTGCTCATTGTTCTTGTGTTCCCTTTTTGCTCTGGAATAGCTGTAAGAACAGTGAGCTTGGAGTTGAATTAAATTTACAGTTGAGAAAAATTAAGGGTTGCTACATGAAATGCAGAATATTCCTTGGAGGAACAGTTCTAGCATAAATACAAAACTGTTGTTTTAAGTTTCACATTATAAATGCTAGCAGTAAACCTTGCAGCCACTTGCTTGAAACAGTCCAGAAAGATTCTTTTCATTTTCTGAGGCACAGTCAGAAAGTAGGAAGATCTACTTCCAAAACTCTATGACTGTACACAATGGGGATTTATAATAGTACTTAACATTCTGCTGCACTGAATGAAAAGTCAATTGACATTCACTCCCTAGTTGGAAAACAGTTCAGAACAGAATGACCAAGTAAGAACAGAGAACATGAAACAGAAACGCCACCTGTAATTACAAAGGAAGACATTTGTAATTCCATATACTGTTCTCATCTTCAACTTGAAGGGTCATGACAAAGAATAGGCTATTAAAAATAAGTATAAATTGTTAGGTTTTTGTATTGAATTTAAAATCCTGAAAAAGGAGACTTAAGTGTGCTCATGTCCATTGAAATGCTACAAACAGGGAGGATTTCCAAACATGAGCAATTAATTGATTTTTATAAGTTATAAATTTTTTTATACTTCTAGTTCCTTTATTCAGATGAATTTAGATGAAGGTCAGTATTAGGAACACCTCCGAAATAATGCTAATTTAGGAGAGAATCCTTATTGCCAGGTATGTTCTTTAGCATTAGGTTAGCTGAGAGCACTGGAATGTTCCCATGCTCTGAAAGGACACAGACTTCATAGACTAAGTGCTATTCAGTAAAAGTTAGACACCCCTAAATTGTCTATAGGGAATTTCCAGTTTCATATTCTGTTTCCAAAATCAGAAGCATTTAATTTTCATCTCACCTTCAGTGGCCTACATATCACCTCATAATCCAAAACTCTGTAATTTTCTTAGCTACATTTCTCCCGGAAAAACAGAGAATAGAATGAGCCACATTTTATAAACCATGTCTAGAGATGCAGGAAAACTCTTCAAGACAATAAGAACTACTTCATAAAATCAAATATCAGCTGGAGGCAACAAACTGAAACAACCTCTTCTCCATACATGTTTTGTCAAGCCACAGAGACCAGAATGTCTTTGTATCACAAAAAAAATGGTCTTGTGTAAATATGCAGTTTCAGTCAAACCCCATTTAAAGATACTTGTAATCTGGCTGACTCTAAGCATTGAGTTGATTAGATTTTCAGTACTCATTGCATACAAGTAAACATTTATTTTTCAGTTTCAAAGGAATATATCTTCATATGTGAAAAACAGATCACTGATGTGCAGAGTGCCCAAGCGTTCAGGGAATAAATGTACCCAATGGCACATTCCCATCTCCCTGCCTCTGTTGTCACTGTAGCCTTGCAATGACCATTCCACATGTGACTGTGATGCACAGGATGCATCCCTGAGGGTGTCAAAAGCCTCACCCTTTCCACACCAGTGCATGCAGGAGGGATTATTTTATACCCACAGCACCATGGAATATTTCAGATTCCTACCTGTGTCCCTTTCAAATCCATAAACACAAATGAGCCATTACATACCACATCTGTATTTTAAAGAGTTGAAGTGGAAGAATGTGGTGGGGTTTTTTTCACTGCAATTTATTACCAAGACCCAGAAATGTTAGTTTCCTTTACATTTTAATAATGGAAACCTACGTGAGAGGAAGCAGTGCTAAAATTGTGGCTCTGACTGAAACTTGGATGTACTGATTTAGAATGTAGATGTTTGCTACATAGCAGGACCTTTATCTTCATGTATTCTTGAAAGGTATTTGTAGCACATTTCTGCCACAGCACACACAAGATCTGCAAGAACACCAGTGAGTCTGTTGGGACTATTAAGTATCTATGAGTAACTGAAACACTGAAGCATTTTTACTTTCCAGAATCATTTAAATGGTCTCAACTCTCTTGACTTCAACATTTTTGGAACTATGTTTTTGATTTGCCTTGCTAAAGGCCAAAGTAAAATTCATTATGATCTACAGCCAGTCAGTAGTGTTTGGCAGAACAAGGTTCCAGAGATGGCTGTTAACACTTAGTAGAAGTTTGTATCCAAAAGATGTGCATGGGTGTACCTGAGTTATAAAACCTAGCAAGTGTATTCTCAAACACCCCTATTGGGTTAGCTCACAATAAATATCTTGTCATTCTGATTACAGATTTGTGCCTGAGGCCATCGGGCCACTGACTTTGCCTGACAGTGCAAAGCAGATTGTACTGACAGAGCTTCAGCAGTAGCATTGGACCTATTTTTGTGCAATGTGTGTGCCTACCTAGACAGAAGTAGAGCACATAGAAGTTCAGCTATGCACATGTACTGATCTGGAAACACTGTCTCAGCATTGCTACAATGTCTGATTTTAGTCTCAGTACATGACATTTTGGGGAAAGATTAAAAGCAAACAGCATCTGACTGAAGATCAAGAACCATCCTTTGTTATCCTCTGTCATTCTTACACAAACAGTTTTCTGCTCTCTTGCCTATTAGAGCAAAAAATAAAAAAGTAAAGATGAGGTGCTTCTGAAATAAGATCATTGCTAAACATTTGACCTGATGATAGAAATTAAATGCGTACCAGTTCAGGTATTGTAAACAGAATACCAAACAAATTTGACCCAGTCTGTACTGTGTTAACAGACTTGACACAGGTTTTGCATTATTTAAAGCACGATATAAGACTAAGATACAAAGCTGTAAGAGCTTTATCTGCTGTTGCCACAAATGAAATCCAACATGACTGAAAAAGAAGGTGATTAGAGAAAGTGTTTCTTTTTTCAGCTTATTTACTTGGGACACTTGACAATAGTTTCTGTACAGTAAGATTCTTCATGCTGAAAAAGATGAGCTTGTACAGATACACAATTCTTGTGATAAAGTTTCAGCCAACACAGCTTAGTCTCTGTGTATAACTCGTGTTCTATTTTATCTGCCTTCAACCCCATTTAAGGACATGATACCAAGTAGCCTGTATTCTTGGTCATGCTCTAGTCCTGAATGCTAAACTGGGGGAATTCATGCAGATTTACTCCATAGGCAAGGTTAAAACATGACAGCTGTTACTCACTAGGTCTCCCTTAAGCGATCTCACTCCACATGAAATTCATGCCTGAATGGGGCTCTGCAAGCCAAAACCTTGCCTGTAACAGCCTTTGGGCAAGCACGTGGAACCAGAAAAACCTCAAGAAAAAAAGCACAGCTTCATCTCACTGCATAAACGCCTCCAGAACAGCTTACCATGGAAACCATTGCACATGGCTCTGGGCAGAACACACTGTTCTCCCTTTGGGAGTTCTCCCAGTTTTGGGAGTTCTGATGTGACCAGTCAGGCCAGTGGCTTTTCATAGGCTGTGCCACTACCCACTGTGTGGCCAGAAACCCCTCTGTGGTCTGCCACTGCCTTCATTTCTAGCTCCACTCCTCCACGTGCAGGTGCCACAAAGCAACTTGCTCTGACTCCAGACCTGGCTCTCACTTGCTCCACTCGTGCCTGCTACCTTGCTAGTCCACTTTGATTTTTGTTCTATTTAGCCCATGGGTTTAAAAAGTAGCTTTCTGGTAATGAATGGTGGTTGCTCTATGTATCCAGCCTGAATTCAGTTCACAAATAATTTATGTGAAAACTTGATCCCATTTCATAATAATTTCCCTTGAAATCTGTATTATGCCACTTTGTTTCTTGGCAATATACCAGGAAAGATGCCCAATGCCTCTGGTAGCCAAGTAGCAGTTGTTTCAAACCACAAGCTTTTTCTCAGTAACACTCGTCTAATAGAAATCTCATTAACTGTCAGCTCTGAGAGTTAAATTATTGATAGGTCAGAATAGATTTGTCTGCAATAAATTGTTTGAATTTTTTCCATCTAAGTCAAAATATTAAAACTTAAAACCATAGGAAAGAAAAAATACAGAGTTCAAATCATTAACTTTAAAAGGAGCAAGCAGAACCAGTTCTTCTCAAATGTAAATCCTGACTGTAGAAGGAATATTGAAAATCACAAGAGTCACTACTTTCAAGGAAGAAACTTCTCTGGGTAAAGTACTTTAACCCACATGAACTTAGAAATGAAGCATGAAAAAATAATATGATTATGATGAAACACTGACTCAGTTGCCTCATAATCACTAAGACATTTCTCAAAGCAAATTTAAGAAAAACATTGTTAAAAAATCCCCACAAACCAACTAGAAATACTCATTACCCCACTAGAAAAAATGTTTCATTTTTGGAACTGCTAATTGCACTTGATAGACTTGGTAGAAGAGAAGGGCAGGAGAAAGCTGCAGCACTTCCCCCTCCAAAAGCTTCAGAGTCATAGTAGTGTTTGTGATTATGTATTTTACTAACATTAGCAATACTGAGAGGAGACATAGAACAATTTGTTAGTATGATTGGATACATAGATACATAGATACACCTCTACTGGGAAACAAAATTCTTCTGTTAATTTTTAATGCACAGTCAATAAGCCTGCCAACTCCAATGCAATCTGTGAAGATATTTAAATTCAGAGCATCTACTTACATGTTCTTAGTGGTTCTGGAAGATAGTATGGCCATTCCACAATGATCTAACAACCACAGACCTGCCACATTGCCAACAGTTCAACTGCCCATGCATTTTGATTTTGTAATTCAATCATGTTTCCTAAAAAGAGTCCGTGGCCCAATTTTCCAGCTTTTGGCACCAATAAAATGTTTGAATCACCACTAGATACTGCAATTATCTACATAGAAACAAGGGTTTAAGATTTGGCAGGAAGATACTCAGATTTTAAACCTGTGCTTTTCAGCTGAAGTCCAGCACAGCATTACACTTAGTTACATCAGGTAGGAATCTAACCAGCTCTAGTCTCTAGAAAGCAAATTCCATAGAAATAGTTTTTCCATTCTATCTGCCTGTTTGCTACATGGTTGAAAATATTTTCATCAGCATTCTCTAAGAAATGTCTCATTCCTATAGAACTTGCTCATCACAGAACAAAGGTTTGCTTTCTGTTGTTTTACACAAGGAATTCAGTACAAACATGTGGGAAAGCATGACAAATAGCACTGAAAAGCTAAAACCAATGTTCAAAGAGCAAGAGCAGACAGACCACTGACTCTTACTGCCCATATAAATACGGTGAGAATACAAAAAGGGTCAGCTACAAATCAAAAGGTTAATATAGCTGCACATGCTTTACTGCATCTGCCCATTAAACTGATGGTTACTCTCAGATTACCTGAGAACAAGTAAACTGTAGATTGATGGAAAAGTGATTGCTCCCAATTTTGTTCTATTCACTCATATATGGAAATCTCAGGCTAGCATGATTGCTTTGATTCCCTACATAGTGCTTTGCCTTGATCTTTATGGTTACCGCCTTTTTTAATGCAAATTTGCATAAAACAGTTGTCTGTGTGGAAAGGTAAAAACTGACACCTTTAAATATATGCATCGAAAAATCTGAGAAGCAATATGGTTCTTGCTCTTCCCCACACTATGTTAAGGCAAAGGGAAATTTTAGCAGCTTGGGATATAGTTAAGAGATCATATTCCTAATATTCTACTGAAGGACTTTATTGGCAGCCTTCGGCACCAGTCAGCTATTAAGTGAATATATGCTATACCACTTAAATGCATGACTGGTGTCGAAGGCTGCCAATAAAGTCCTTCAGTAGAATATTAGGAATATTATCTCAAATATAATTACTGGTGTCACAGTAGATTTCTCAGTAGAAATCTTCCTACGGTTTTGGGCTGTCTGATTTAGGCCTTCCTTACACTCTTTAGAATTTTTTTTCAGTTCCCCTAAAGTGAAAGGCTTAGTATTAGATACAGACAATGATAACTGCAATGAAAACATTAGTAAGTCACGAACTACCTGACCCTCTCTCTCCAAAAGAGCACATCTCTGTGTTTTTGAAGGACTATTTATTACTTTAAAAGTGAGCTATTATATATTTCTCTGCATTAGACATTGGACACAATGTAGGATGCATGAATGTGTCACCTCTGGGTGAGAATGTATTTAGTTACCTAAAGGGATTTCTTCAGTTTTGCAGAATGACCCAGTTTTTCTACAAAAGTAGAACATACAGATTTAGTATTAGTGAGGACTGAGCAACACAAAATATTTTATACAATACGTGCATATTTTGAAAGAAAAAGTTTGCTTAAATATTCAAAGTGATTCATGTATAACTGTTGGAATTTAAGCTTTCAAGCAGGTATTGCCAGAAACAAGGTGCCACAATGATACCCATTTCCAGCACTAAGTCAGTTCTTACAACATTTTACCTACACTTAGGTCCATTGTTTTCAATCTGCTTCAGGTTTGTTTCCATTTTCCCAGGGAACAAATTAGTGGACCTAGTACACAAGTTGTCAACGTAATTAGGTAACATTCCTACATATTTTACCATGGAAAAAGCCTCATGGAAGTGGAAACTGTAAGAGGGGAAATGGACACCACAATACTAGTTAACCTATCTTCTGGCCCCGAGGAAGAACTGTCATCACTAATATTTATCACAGAATAATCTGAGTTGGAAAGGACCCACTAAGATCATCAAGGTCCAACTCCCAGCACTGCCAGAACAGTCCCAAGGATCACACCATGTGCCTATTCCTTGAGTCTGTTTTTAAACCAACCCTCCAGATTGAAATACCATAATCTCACTAGTACCCATCCAGTATCAGTGTTAAAGTACCTTTTCTTACTTTTTCTAATGACTTTCCTGAGTCTGCTCGCTATCATTTACGTCCATTACTACTTGCCCTACCTGTAGCACATGGAGGTGAATTGAATTCTGTTTATTATACTCTTTGATGTAACTGAAGTCTTAGATCTCCTCGGTATTCTCATCATAAATTTGAATTTACTGTTCCCCCACCACTCTGGATTCTGACATTTGATGTACATCCTTCCTGATCTGCAGAATTCAGTGCTGAAAAGAGTTTGAGAACCTATTTCAAGACTCTGTTTCTGATGATGCATCCACTTCGGTGTGTGTCAGTCCAACAGCATGACACATTGAGTCATATTTAGCTTGCAATCCTCTATAATGTTTAAAATCCTTTTCTGCAATTCTGCTGTCCAGGCAGTCTTGTTCCTCTGAAGTTGGCATTCATTTCAAATGAACTGATAGATAATTCCTCAAGTCTGAGATCCTGATCATGTTCTTCCAATGCGTTTACAGCCTTTCCAATAAATATCACCTGCACAGGTAAAACATTATTTCTTCATCAAAATCACAGATGAAAGTATTGAAAAGTATTAGATTTCAGCAAGGTCCTTGAAGAATCATGTTTGAGGTCCTTGAAGAATCATGTTTGATTATAGCCTTTTGATTTGACATTAAAGCACCAATTTTCAATTCCAGAGTAGATTTTTCTTACCAACACAGCATTTCTTAATAGTGTCACCTACTGCATATTTTCCTATTTCTTAGGCATAATAAGGGAGCATAAAAAAATCTGTAAAAGTCAAATTATTTGACTCCTATTGCTTCTCCCTTATTCACCCTGTCAAAGAAGAAAATTAGACTAGTTTGACATGACTTGCTCCTAGTACATCCATGCTGGTTGTTACTCATCTCCTTATCATTTTTCAGGGTTTTTCAGGCATCTACAGACTGATTTTTTTGGAGAACATTCTGGTATTTTTGCGGAATCTAAGTTGCAACGACACTTGTATAATTCTTTGGCTGTTATTTTTTGCTGTCTTAGCACAAGTCCCACCACACCAGTGCTGGCCACTCTACTTCCTCATTGTCTGGCTCTAGACCAAGCCAGCCAGGTCCAGCTGAACTGTTCACCTCAATCACCACAGACACACACTGCAAGTGATGACTGTCACAGGGTAGGTTTGTGTGCAAGGGAATAGTGCTCCAAAATGGGCTGAGGGGAGAGGCCCTTGGGAGAGGTAAGGGGAAGGAACAAGAGACTAGATACCATGAGGCACAGACCATCTCAGGCAAAGCTCAGCTACAAAATAGTTGATCCGACGGATGTTAGCCATGGTCTTGAGGGTAGAACCTGTTATGTTCGTCCCCCTTTGTGAGAGCTAACAGACAGGTTATCAGACTTATGGAACTCAGCATTGCAACCATTAAGGTGTGATGAAGCAGACGAAGCAACAGATCTGAAGAAAATTAATTCTTTCACCTTTCTCTGACGCAGGTAAATGTCTGTGATAAGAAAATAATGAGTATGCAGGTAATCATGCTCCAGACATCCTCTCAGACAGACTTTACTATTGCCCTCCTAGTAGCCACATTCACAATATTCATATTTATTAATGTTGTCAACAACTGATTTACCTGTATTTTGCTTGCAGAAGACAAACATAAGAGTTTAGCTTAGAGAGATGCTGCAGCAGAAGATTCTATCACAGAGGTACCAGAGGAACTTTGCAGATAACAGATAACAAACATGAGCTTTCACTGACTCTTCCAACTTTGTTATTTCTGTAGCAAGTATTTTGAAATACCAAATCCAAATTACATAACACTCTGCAGTCTTTCCAAGTCTGCAAAAAGAGAAACCAACCTATCTTTAATATATACTGCAAACAACTTCTTGTTACCCTCTGCCTTGAAGCAACTGGTCTCAAAACCAACAGACTATCTTATTTCACACAAAGTTCAACCTTTCTTATGGATTTCACAGATCCAGTCACGCTATTTGCATTTTTATTACTACTTCGTGTAATACAGGAATGAGGCAGAAATGTATATCAACTCTGACTTATTTTCTAACTCTGGTTGAGTGTTGAACGAAAAATCTGGACTGTTCCAAACATCTGACAGTTATGCTGAATCTCAATTTGATGGAACAACAGTCACTGTACATCTCTAGCAATGAATGCAAAATTGGAATTTTAAATATTTTTCATGCATCAAAAGGCAACATTATGTCATCTGCTCCATCACAGCTTTAAAAACTCTGTTGGACAAATAAGGAATATATTCTATTTAACTTAATAGCTCCTATGATCAGACAGCTGTGTGATATAATACCACCAAAATAGCTTCTCAAGTAATGGAAACACTCCACATGTTAAAACTCGGGAAGCGGCAATAAATCTTAACGATTCAATTTTCTACATATGCTGGTTATTACAGCAACACAGATAATAGCTCTGCATAGTGTAACAAAAATGCATTTTATGCATTTTTATGACAAAAATGCAATTTATAATTTTCTAATCAGTTCTGATTAGCTTTTTCAAAAGGTTGAAAAAGCTGCATCTGACAGCTTCACTTAATGTTACTTGTGTTTTACTTAATCCTAAATTTCCTCCCTAGTAAGATCCCCCTAGATCTTTTTTCAGATCACGCTTCAGGCTTCAATAAACTTTATTGCTACTACAAATGAAGCAAATAATTTGTATGTTATGCTTAAATTTAGCTAGCATAATCTGTCCCTTTTCATCTTTCTCAGTGCCATCAGGTACAAGCCACTAGTGCAAGTGGAGTACAGGTCCTTAGACTCAATCTACTATAAAAGTTCCTAGGTTTTGCTTAGTATTATTCCTCAAAACTGATCTGAGCAACCAGAAAATACAACTGCATTCTTGTCACACGACATATGCTTACCAACAGCTAGTGATGCCTCCTCTGCATTATCCTTCTGCATTTAGAAGGTGTGGTGTTAAATCTGTGATTAAATGATCTAGGTGTTAGAGAAGTATAAAGAATTAGTGTAAACAAACAGTGGGTTGATGACTGAATGCCAACTCAGCCATCTGAAGGACAATATTTTCCTTACGTTAAGGTGATACTTAATAGCTTATAAACAAGTAATCAAGGCATAAAGAAGCTTGGTTTTCCATCTTGAAAGAATGTGGTTCTTATGTCAAATAGTATAACATTACCTAAAGCCATTTTATTCACTGTTTCAGGGATAGATTTAAATCAAAGGTTGTTAAATTATGAAAATTCAGGCCACAGGGTAAACAAAAAAAGTAAAGGAAAAAAAGAGTTTAAGAGGGCAGATATCTAACTTAATGTCTTTAAAATATGTTAATAGCAGAAGACATTATCCTCTTACTTGATAAGGATGGTCACTCCCAAACAAAGCAGAGATGTTCAATTTTTCCTTTGTCTCATCAATACTTGATGATTGGCTCTGGGGCTCCTAGAGCAATAGGACCATGACTGCGAGAATGATAAACTCCCAGTCAACCCCAAACCTGGGGGATTTTCTGCTCCAGATGGATCTCTGTAAGTCTATGGGGCCCAACTGAATTCATCCCAGGGTACTCAAAGAGCTGGCTGATGTCATCATGAGACCTCCCTCAATGATTTTTGAACAGTTTGGGTAACCTGGAGAGGTCTCAGTCAATTGGAAGCTGGCAAACATTATCCTAGTTTTCAAGAAGAGCAAGAAGGAGGACCATGGTAACTACAGACCTGTCAGTGTCACTTCAGTGCCCTGTAAAATTATGGAGAAGATTATTCTGGGAATTACAGAAAAATACATGAAGGACAATGCAAGTTCCACTCAAGGAACCTAATTTCCTTTTATGACCACGTTGCCCATCTAGTTAGTTGATCAAGGGAAGCCAGTTGATGTAATCTTTGTGGATTTCAGTAAAGATTTCCATACTGTCTCTCACTGGATCCTTCTGGACAAACTGTCCAGCTCACAGCTGGATAAACACATCATGTCATGGCTGAGCAATTGGCTCATGGGTCAAGCCCAGAGGGTGACAGTGAATGGGGTAACATCACTGGTGACCTGTCACCAGTGGGGTTCCACAGAGCTTCATGACAGGGCCCAGTGCTCTTCAATATCTTCATAAAGGACTTGGATGCAGGACTCAAGGGCATATTAAGCAGATTTGCTACCAACACTAACTGGAAGGAACTGCTCTCTCCTTCAAAAGCAGAGAGGCCCTGCAGAGAGACCTTGACAAACTAGAGGGCTGCACATCACCAACTGTATGAAGTTTAACAAGGGTAAGTGCCAGATTTTGCCCCTGGGATGGGGCAACCCTGGATATACAGACAGACTGGGGAATGAGAGGCTGGAGAGCAGCACCACAGAAAGGGAGCTGGGGGTCATGGTTGATGGAGTATGAGTCAGCAGTGCTCTGGCAGCCAGGAGGGCCAGCTGTGTCCTGGGGGGCATCAAGTAAAGCATCACCAGCTGGTCGAGGGAGGGGATTGTCCAGCTCTGCTCTGCACTGAGGCCACCTCACCTTGGATATTGTGTGCAGTTTGGGGCATCACAATATAGGAAAGATATTAAGCTGTTAGAGAGTATCCAAAAGAGAGTTGAGAAGATGGTGAAGGGCCTAGAGGGGAAGCCGTATGAGGAGCAGCTGAGGCCACTCGGCTTGTTCAGCCTGGAAAAGAGGAGACTGAGGGGAGACTTCATAGCGGTCTAAGGCTTCTTCATGAAGTGAAGGGGAAGGGCAGATACTGATCTCTTCTCTCAGGTGACCCGTGACAAGACCCTAAGGAGTGGTGTGAAGTTATGTCTGAGGAGGTTTAGGTTGGATATTAGGAAAAGGTTCTTCACCCAGGTGTGCTCAAGCATTGGAATAGACTTCTCAGGGAAGTGGTGGCACCACCAAGCCTGCCAGAGTTCAAGAATCATTTGGACAGTGCTCTCAAGGCACAAGGTCTGATTCTTGGGGTTGTCATGTGCAGAATCAGAAGGTGGACTCGATGATCCTTGTGGGCCCTTCTGAATCAGGATATTCCATGATTCTATGCCTCATCAGATAAAGATTACCTAGGATGGGAGTGCTGCCTAAATACCCAGTACTCACCACCACCTCTGTATATATCTGGATAAATGAGAAAAGACGTTTTGTGGAACTAATATGAAATATACACAGACTTAGACATGCTGGTATTTGTATATCTTCCTGTAAACCTAGGAAATGTGTTGCTCTACTAGGATTGCTGAAATATGTCTCCTCTGCTTTGCTTCTCTTTTCTTCTGTCTTGTATTTTTGTGTCACCCAGTTCAACCATGCACTCTACTCCTGTTCTGCAAGAGGCAGTGATCAGAAAGCTGGGTGGCCACAGGTACATTTAAGAAGGTTCAGTTAAGTTTACAGAACATTTCTATGTAATGAAAGAAGATGTATCTACAACCTGGATATGCAATTATAACAGATTGTTTTAATATAGATTATGCATGTTATGCAATAATATATGATGCATAATATAGAGTATGCATAATATTTATTATATTATATATTATGCATAATATAGAGTATGCAAGTTCTGCTTTACCACTAAAAGCCAAATGTAGAACACTCTGGTTTACAGCCAATTAAGCAAAAAATCACCTAACAGTGTCTTTAAAGGATGCCTATATTTTCCAGTCCTAATTTCTTGGGAATCAATGTTAGTTTTCCATATTTCTATTTAAAACTTTAAAAAATTGGATATTTTACTAATGGATAATTCAGTATTTTTATATTTGTTCCTGTGAAATATGCCAAATGTGGCATATGACAAACTAATTGTTTGCCTTGCTACAGAAAAGACACAGTAGTATGCATTTGAAACCACTGCTTCTGTTTACTCCAGTTCATATCCCAGAAAAAACCCACAGCATTAAGTTTTCCATGAACACAGAATTAAGTAACCCAACATGTCCAACAATGATAGCACAGAAGAGAATTTGTCAGGAAGGGAAAAGTTCAGTCTCAGTGCACAGTCAGGGTTTGAACCCTTTACCAAAAACACAGTAAAACAATCAAGCCATGACAACAAACACCCCGAGGAGCACCTGGAAAACTCTCTGCAAGATACAAGACTGAGGAAAACAAAACTGACCTTGCACATGTGACTGTGTTTTGCCAATATGAGTAAATATAGGCAGAAAGAATCTAGGCACCTAGGAGGTAATCACTATAATGTTGAGTGTTCAGGCTCATAATTAATACAGTGGGGTTTGAAAGCTGTATTAGATGGCTAGGTCCACACACGATGCCCAATGGTAAGCTGGTGTCTCACCCAGGTATTCTATATAGACATCATGCTGAGAAAATTGTCATCTATATACAAGGAAATCTGCAGGTTATAGAAAACAGAGATTTTTGCACCCTCTCTAGCACATCCTAATGTCAACAACAGTGCTGGAAGGTTGTGTCCACTTGTTTAAGAGTAAGTAAACACAGCTGCAGTATGGGATGCTGTTAGGGAAAACCTGGCCAGTATTCAGCCCACTCCCACCATACTCCCAGCACTCTGAGGGTACACTGCTGCCTATGGTTTCACAGAACTAGTAACTTCAGCATCACCCTCCAGAGTTGCAACTGCCAGTTTTGAGCTCAGCATCCTGCATGCATGGATTATTTTTTCCCTAGAGGCATTACTCTGCTTTAACAGAGTAACCTATATTGTTGACTGTGTGCCTTTTTTTTTTTCATTTCCCCACTCAGATCTGTGAGGTCCTTCTGGAGCTGCCTGCCATTAACACAGCATTTAACTACCCAAAGGAGCCAAAAGACTCATTAACTAGAAAGAAAGTTTAAGGCAGCATAACAGAAAAATATTGATGCTTATTAGTTAGGACACATACTAGGGTAAGACCTGGTTTTTGTCTGGAATTTGTTTAAAGTCCTTCAGTATCTGGTTGAATGCAATCTGTTTCAATTTCAACAGAATTTCTAATAAAAATGTAGTCTCACTATCAGTGCACTAAGCCATTTACTTACTCCCACACACAAGACAGATGCGTGGCAAATCAGTTTGCAGAGATCATTTAATTAGTCACGAGTGCACCTAGGGCAGTGTATCCTAATTTTCATAAATTATCTATAATTTCAAGTGTTTACTCAGAAGAAAATCATTTCAGAGGGTCAGAAGGGATCATTCATCAGAGGTTTAGAAATTGCTCCTCTGTCCGTTTTGCATACAGCAAAAGGATACACAGTAATTTTCATACTTGCTTCAGGTTTTATTATTTTTCTGATAAAGAGCTATTTTTTTCCACTGGAAGAATAAATTCTCATTTAAAGGATTTCTGAACTAGTATATTCTTTCATATTGAATCTAGTACTGAACATCATTTTATGTAATCATCCTAGGACTGTGAATAAAAATATTTTTCTTTATTTTTCCTGACACTCAGAATTTGATTGCTTTTATATGGCTACATTTTATTGCAACGTACATAAGCTCTCTCTCTCCCCTAAACATGAGAAAGAAGACTAAGTGACATTAAGTTTTGGACACTCCTGAAGTATCACACTATTACCCTGAACATAAAAAGAATCTAATTTTCATTATTTTACTACTATTTACAAGGATAGAGATACTTCCATGGGAATGAGAAAAATTAAGTAAAGGTCTTTCCCTTATCTCTTCATCCAGGTATGTTGTGAATGATAGAAAGGCATGTTCTCACATGGTATGCTGGGAGCAGCCACATGACTTGGGGTCCACCAACACAGGGCATCAAGTCACTTCAGTAAAGGTAGATGTGGGGCAGCACCACGGCTACAGTGAGACCCTCTGTGACCTCCTCCTCCTCCTCCCACTTCCTTGCCATGGCTCTGTGAAAGCCCCATGGAACACATGAAGTTCCCAGTCTGCCTAACAGAGAAGGAAGAGGGAGAGAGGTAAGCACCACAGCTGCCCCACGCTCCAGCACTGTCTGCAGGAGAAAATTAGACTCTACTACAGCTTACACCTTACAGAGGGCATGATTTCCCGTATAACTGATGGGCATTGATTTTCACATCATGACTCATTTATTGCTTCTCTCTCTATAACTAAAAGATGCAATAGTAATGATTGCAGTCTGTTCAGCAGCCAGCTTCAGAGATGTGTCCTGAAAGGCTGATACAAAGACTCTTTGGCTTGGAACATGTTTCAAATCTTCCCATCTCCCAGGAAACATTTATGAGCCGCTTAACACATACTAGTGCAAATGCAAGTATTTGTAAAGTCAAAAGTATAGATATAGATTGGGTATAACTTGCTATACCTCCACTTCCCTACAAACAGATTGAAATCTTCCTTTCTCAATTAAAAAACATTATTCTGAAGCCAAAGATAAGCAAGAATGTAAGCAGTAACTATAAGCAGTAAGCAGAGTCCTGTCATTTCAGCGGCTGAAAACTGGGGGAAAAAAAGTTGTGAAGTATGAACTGTTGATAATAAAAAAGTATTTGGAAGAGAAACAAAAATTGAAACAGGAGTACCAAAACCAGGACAGAAGCCATTGGGGTTCTTCCCTGAACTCACTGTCACTTTGCAGGACATATATCATGACAAAGTCCCAAAGAATGAACAGTGATGCCAAGCCAAACTCTACCCTTATCTCACCTGCAGATATATTACAGTTCTCAGTAAAACCTGACTTTGAACAGAGAACAGAATATACATGGACATGGACCAGAACATAAATTGTTTGAAGTGCATTGTCTCTGCTGAAATATTTTGCGTGACTTGTGGCTGAGAGAGCAGGACCTCGGCAAATTTAAACAGCGAGCTCATAGCAAACTGCAACACTAACAACTGTGAGGGCTGTCTGAGCATCCACATAGCTCCCATAATTCTGTGCCACACGCAAAGTCTGTGAAAACTCTGAGAAGCAGCCTGATCTATGGATTGCTTGTCAGTGCTGATCAGTACTGCTGAGTTTACAACTGCAGGTGCCAGGGATATCAAATGGCCTCAACCTAAGAGCAGTGAGCTCCAATCTCCAAATAAATTTAAAGACCCCAATTCCCTACTGACTTAAAAAGTGATTCAAGAGTCTCTCCAGCTCCAGACTAGACTCGTAAGAAACAGCAAGACAGAAAAAAGAGGGAATATTCCTTGCAGTAAGCACCAGCTCACCATTACCCTCTATCAGTCTGAAGATCCCGAGCAGCTTTAAACACCTTGTAGCAATTAGACAGGCAATTTGTGGTAAAATGGGCATCTGTATTGAAACAAAACATACTTAACCAGCTAGACTCCAGTATCTCACTTTCTGATTTATTTTTCTCCTCTTCAAACAACCCTAATAATGTAGATACTGTTTTCAAGGGTAAAAAAATTTAAAGTTGCCCTCAAAATTTAAAGAGCTTCCCCATTTTTTCATATTCTTACTCCCTCCCCTAGACTCACATTCTTTACTATTTTGAATTCTGCAGTTTGAACAGCTTTCCATAAAATTAATGGCAAGCCTTTAATCTTGGTTTTTGTGACTGATTAGAGACAAATAGAGCATAAGCTACAAAGGAAGAACTTTTCTTCTTCTTCAGTTGACAGAATGCAAGTTACTCTCAAACTCCCAAACATGGACCTGCTGGTTTATAAATAATTTCCAGTCAGTCAGTCAGTCAGTCACATTTAAGCCTCCCTAAAAGAGAACTGAGGGGAATGGACGTGTTTGGACAAAATTCCTGTTCTGGATCATTTAACCATTAAATTGAACCACAAATTCAATTATTTGGTTACATTGCATAGAAATACTGGAGCAGATATTTCCTATTGGAAAACAGGACCCAATTATCCGTCTTGCATTTTTGTAATCACAGAATCATAGAATGATGATGATAGAGCATCCCTTTGCCCGCAAGGGCAGGTATATTTAACTACATGTGTTCCAATATTTTGGTAATTGTTTTAAAAATACCATTTATACTTGGTTCATTTTATATATTTGTTTTATATTTGTATGTTTGACTTGCTAAAGATTCATAATTAAACATTCAGAATTGTAACCAATTTGTATTTTATTCAAAAGAATATAACACATATTGCTATATTCTAGCTGCTTGAAATTTCCTCCTGATGTCCATATTTTCCTGAAACAGCTCTAAAAAGTTGCTGTTTTCTTAGCTTTGTTGCTATTTTCAGGCACCTTTTTAGAGGTTAACTGTAACAGAGGAACACAGAAAAGTCAAGTGCCCTGAGTTCACCTATGACCTTGTATATTAATTGCCCCCAGTTTGCCCAGATTGAAAACAGCTTTAGTATTTTATTTGAACACTCCTGGTGCCTTTAATATCAAGCAACAAGCATAACAAGTAGGAAGGTCTCATGAACATATCTTTGTGCCCCTGGAGGGTGACATCACGTATCCACCTGTGCTGCATTGATGTTCATATTAATTTAGTTTCCTGCTGCTTTAACATAGATAATGCAGAGACTAAGAAGTTGTTATGCATCCATATTCAGATAGGTACTTGTTATTTTATGCTACACAACAGGGCCAGTGACTAGGAAGTAATTGTGTTTGGCAGAAGGGTGACAGGGAGTGAAGATGATGACAAAGTCAAGAACGACATGAACACAGCTGACTGAAGGTGTTGGCAGAGACTGGCAAAAAATTTACTTGTACTCCTCTAAATTAAAAACATGGCTTACATCAATACATTTCACATCACAAAGGAATGTGCTTAGGTGCCCTGAATCTTAGTGATTTCCACCTGAAAACCAGCCTGCTCACTTTTTTGCCACTGAATAATTCCAATATGTGGAGTAGGAGGGAGAGGGGCACCAGAAAAAGTGCAGATTCTCAGTCTGGATACCCATGCCTACACAGCATCATGTCTACTCTTGCTCTCATATCAAACTGTCTTTTTGTAGCAAGGCCACATGCATGAAACACACATAGAAAACTACCCATACAATTATGACTGACATGATTACACATTTAAAATCACTGTGCAGCTTCTAAGTTTCTTTGCAGATCTAAAGGAAAACAGAGAGTGTAGATGCTTGATTCCAAAGGGCTATGCTCAGGCCTCTTCACTGATGTGGCCATTATTGTGGCCCATTTTAAAACTGAGATCCAGGGCATATCTCCAGCAAAGATCTTGAGGCTTCCCATTTCCTCACAGGATACTCCTGCTTTGTAAGGTACAATTGGAGTAAAAAAATCACTTTGAAGGAGAACACTGTCTCTTGGGTCATGTTTTACAAAGTGCTTTATGCAGATGCTCACAACTTCCACAGGCTGTGAAGATTTTCTAACCTTTCAGGTTCTAAAGATTTCTATTAAACAACACTTGGGCGAGTGGGAATCCTACTTTCCAGTGGCAGTACCAGTTTCCAGGGTGCCATGTTGTAATTTAATTGTGTCAAGTACTAGCTTAAATTTTAAAGCAAGCTTTTAGCAGTTTAAAGTGCATTTTCCACAAGACTCTTTCACTACAGATGCTCTGAGCTTGCTGTTACACAGTCAAAGAATGAGGTTTTGTGAATGTTTAAACATCACGATCAAATCGTGACTGTCTGATATGATCACAGTTGCTGTACCATGTCTAGCAAAAATAGACTATGGAATGTCATACGATTAGCAGAAATAATCTTACAATAACACTATTTCTGGAGAGCAGACATAAACAGTCAGAGCTGCTATCTACAGCTCCTCCAGCAAGCATAAGCAAGCCAAGTTTTCCCTGAGGCTTTTTTTTTTGTTGAGTGGATAACTCCAACCAGCCTTTTCTTAGCTGTGTTCCTTTTCTCTCACTCACCTTTATAATTATAGCAACATTTTTATCTCAAATTTTTTTTCATGCTCTTGTTTAGGTGCCAGAATTCAGATTTTCTCTTGCTTTCTCTATACTTTCATGTAATTAAATCTTCCTTTATTGTTATATATTTGTTTTTAGCTTTTTCATTTTCATGGCAAGTACTCCCTCTGGGATGGCCTACTGCAAGAATTACTGCACCATATTTCTTTCCTAGCACTTCCCAGGTTTTTGCCATGGACTGTTTGTTCCCTTCCCATCCTTGTGCTTCCTTTTTGAAACACACGAATCACGCTAAAAGTGTTCTGAATAAATAATAAACAACAACCACAACAACAATCACAACCATAATAATAATAATGCTATTCAGGAGAAACATCTCCGGAATCTGAGCCTCATTTCCTTTCTGCAATAATATATAAACAATCACTTCCCGTCAGGAAATCCATGTAGGAATACAAGGCTGTTGCTAATTGCTACAGCCAAATATACAGCCCTAATGCTGGCAAAAGTGTCCAACAGAAAGAATATAGATGGAAACCAATAGAAAGGACTTGTGACTTCCACTCCATTCTTTTCAGTGTTGCTGCCTATCCCACTCCTTAGTGGCCTCTCCTGTTAGCCTCCATTTCTCTTCTCCTGTGTGCAGCACTAGCATCATCCATGCTCCCTGGGCATCACCCATTCAGATTTCCTTCTCTCCCTGGGCCTCCCATACCGCTCACACGAGGACACGTACCTGTGCCCCAAGCCAGCAAGAGACACCCAAAAGAAGGCAGCCCAGAGACAGGCTAGGAATGATCAGGATCTGCTTCATGAACCCCCAGGCATGAAGAGCAGAACTCACAGTCAGAGTACACCTGAACATACTCCTGAAAAGCTCTTCTTATTCCTCAGTTCCCACAGCTCGGGAAGAGAGATACTGCTCAGGAAACTGCCACAGGTTCTGTTCCCCATCTTCTGAATTTGCTTTCTAGCAACACTCTCCTTCCCAGGTTCCTGTCCCTCTTTTCCATACATGAATCCTCCAGCTACTACTGAGTGCAAATGACCTCATAAAGCACATCCAGGTGATTGCACTTACCTATTTGTGCTGTTGCCAGGATGTAAGGGTCCTGCAGGTGAGGCAGCTGGTGGAACATGTAAGCTTGGCCAGAGGGGTTCACCAGGGTGATGCTGAGCATCAGCCAACTTTTTCACCAGGCTTTCTCAGCAGTGCACTCAATTCAGCTTCAGACTTCACAAATGCTGCTCTGTAAATCACACATAAGGTTGGGTGATGACCCTTCCATTCCCCTTAGAGAAAGCACTTTTAACCAGTTCTGTGGTTGCTAGCATTTTAGCAAGGATACAGTCCACATTAATACGAGAAATGAGTTATACTACACTACAACCCTGTTAGATGCAGGAGTTAATGTTTTGGACACACATCTAGAATGTTTTCAGTGTAGTAATACAAGATTGGTCTCTAGTTTCTTTCCCTACTGTTTTCAGCAACTACAGTAACACCCACTTTCCCAATGAGTCAATATAAAGCATGAATAAAGAAAGCAGTTCCTCATGCCCTAAACAAACTCATTAGCAAATATATGTGTGCAACTGTGTTCAAGGGAGTTTAGGTTTCCAGGGTCTAGGTGTACCAACACTCCTTTGCTAAAACATTGACACTAACTTCTCTGTGTGGTACTGCTGTCAAGAACAAGAACAGAATATGAGTAAGCAGGGGGTCGCTGTGCAATTGTGCCAGTAGAAAGAGACCCTCAGGGCAAAGAGTGATTCTCCACACACCGGGTACAGACATGGATGAGTGGGATCTCTCCTGGCTGCTCTCCAGGGGAGTAGTAATGGACCATCTGTGGCCTGTTGTTCCTAACTGTCATTTAATGCAGCCTCCTTCATCAGCTGGCAAAGGAAATCTCAGCTAAAAATCAGCTTCCCAAAAGGCAGTGAAAGGGAGGGGAGTGGCATTTATCTCAGGTTGTAAGGCATCAAAAATAACTCAAAAATACACATTTCCAAAGCTTTCCCACTTAGAAGAAACAAACTAAGCTATTTTAAGAGCTTCAGTCAAAACAGACATTCTCCATCCATAATTGAATACAGGATTTGGGTTTACTGAGCCGCCCAAAGTGCTTTGTTCCTCACCGGCTGAGCACCAGCCAGCAGCAGCACTTAGCCCTGTTTGAGCAGTCGCCTGGGAGAGCTGCCGGCCCTATCTGCCCTGTCAGCCTTGGTCTCTGGTCACGCAAGATTTTCTGTAGTGGACCACATGCCATATAAATGAAATGTTTATCATAATCATGTTTACAAGGTGCTTGGCTCCCAGGAGAGACTGAAGGCCTGGATACCATACCACAAACTAAATAACGTGTAGCGTAATTTGTTAGGGCTTTTGTTTCTTTTCAATTGCATTCAAAAACTTTGGAGCCAGACAAAACCCCTGGTTTGCTGGGGTCAGTGGCCACAAGAAATACTTGAACATTTCTGATGAGAGCCAGAAATAAAAGTAACTGAGCAGAAGCAACACTTAGCAGCAGAAAGCCTTTTGCTTGCAGCAGGCTCCACAAAGACCCACTGCACCTCTCCCTGCTACCAAACTGTTTGCTCTACCCCCACCCATCCCTGAGGTACCGCCACACTGGCAGCTGCACGCAGTCAGTTCACTGGTGGCAGCAGGGCATAGCTATAAATGTATAATGAATGCTTTTATGGCTCCCCAGCAGGCAGTGTGTGTGCCACTTGTGAGTCTATGCTGTGATTTCACGTCTGGGGCAAAATGCTGGTAGGCTAAGGGACACAAGAAACCGCCATGGAGGGTGGGAGTGGGGTCACTCACGGTAGGGGCACAGCTGGTGGCACAGCAGTGGCAAGGCACCCAGCAATCCAAACTGCAAAAGCAGGTG
Source organism: Myiozetetes cayanensis (assembly GCF_022539395.1). Lineage (NCBI taxonomy): Eukaryota > Metazoa > Chordata > Aves > Passeriformes > Tyrannidae > Myiozetetes > Myiozetetes cayanensis. Next base: position 40,118,683 of record NW_026087964.1, on the reverse strand, counting down.
CCTGGAAGTTCCTACTCCATCTGGAACTTAAACACTATAGAAAATGTGGAAAGATAACTTTTTTTTGCTAGAGCTTTTGTTCATGTGCAGCTCTGGAGGTAGGTTGGGTGCTGGCCAGGGGAGGCACCCAGACATCCAAGCTACAAGTGTGGTGGGGGATTGTGCTTGTCAGCTTCATGAACCACTCTCTGTAAAAGGCAGTATGTTCTCATGTGTTTAGATGGAGGGAAAATTCAGGCTACGACTCCTTGTCTATAGCTGGTTGCCTCTTCCCCTGAAATACTTTCATACATACTTTACTCAAACACATAGTCAGATGGTTCAACAGATTCCTCTGCTTATGTTCAGGTACTTTCTTCGACTTGCCCTTTGAGTCTCAGTATGTGTGTGCCTAGCCAGCCACTCTGGTAACAGTCCATTGAAAGAAACAGTTGTGGGGTTTCTGTACTTGCCCTGTTCGAGGTTTGTCTCCACACTTCTTCATGAAAACTCGCATGAGATAATGTTGTGAGCCATAGCAGAGCATGATACTGTTAGGGTCACCTTCATCTTGTCTGATGAACCTGCAGCACACTAAGTGCTAATGTTTAGGCACTGAATTTTCTCCTAGAGGTGGGCCATGCCGCTACTGGCAACACTACCAGAATTTGGGGCTCAGAGCATTTTTCAGGTCGTTGCTGAGCTTTGTTCAATGCCTATATTGCAGCGTAAAGATCTGAAACACCAGTTCCCATTCTCCCGAACAATCAAAGAGTGTGTGTGATGGGTGGACAGGAGCAACGCAGTCTACCGTGGCAGAAGCTGAAGGCTTTACCAGGATCTTTGCACAGCCAAAATTTTGTAAGAAAAAAAGTAACATCTGCAGGGGACAGTGCAGACCAGGCAAATAAGAAGGTGTGTTTTCTGACCTCTGATTTGGTTGTGACTCAGGATTGAGAAACCACCTTTGCCTAACATGGAGGATCAAATCTAACCTCTTCCCATGGGACATTGGGAGAATATCTTTAATGATTATCCTGTGCAACAAATGTATCAAATGCTTCAATTCATTCCAGGTATGGCTGGACATAAATACAAGTGAAACCTCTGGGAAGTCCAGATGCTTAAAACCTGAAAATCTTACTTTGTTTTACAGAGCTGGAGTTCAGGATTCATAAAGCAAGATAAATCTGTCCTTTAGCTGCTAAGACTTTAAGCATGGTCAGAACATCAACCCTTTCTTTTTCCCTTAAATATTCTTAATAGTATTCCAGGGCAATCTATGCCTCATACAAGAGCAACAAATATGTGTTTGCTAATTCTTGGCTGCCAGTTCTGTTAAAGATGAGTAAGACACACTTATTGCCCATCGAGTGTTTTGTTGTGGAAACAGTTTATTCATTTTTCAAAGGAATTAAATGTTTAAAATGATGAAAACAGAGCCTTGCCAGCTATGACTATAATACAACCTGCTCATAGTAAATCTTCCTCCGGCACATGTGGCCAGCAGCTTGTTCAGAGGCATTTTCCCAAACATTGTCAGGTCAGAAGAGAGACGTTCAGCCTCTAACAAAGAGTGAAATCTGTACAAAACCCCACTGGCCATTCTTGTCCTTGCTGTTTTACCCCATCAGTGGTGAGACAGTGGATGAGCTCGGGATGTTGTTGCAGCTCTGTGGCCTGGTCCCTTGTACAAACCTGATGGAAAAGGTGTGCAGAAAATGGCAGCTGCGAACTGGGTCCAGTGGCATCCAGTGCAGAGGCTCTGAGATTGAGTTGCAGGCTGGCAGGCTTCACTTCCTTCCCTCGTGGCAGTACTTCTAAGCAGTACAGTCTTGCCAGTTCAAGTTTGGCATCCATGCCCAATTTATAATTGTACTTCCACATGTAGCTCAGACTGACAGCAAGAATTGCATATAGACATAAAACTCTCCCTACTCTTTCTCTTCTCAGTGCTTTAACCAGTGCACAGGATTATTTAAAAAAAAAATACCTGTGTGAGAAATGGTGAAAGCAAATCATAAAGAGAATAGCATAAAGGATATTTGAGCTGCAAATCGGTAGAAAGGCTTTGTGAAACACATAATGTGTGCCTGCTATGCTAAGCCCTGAGCCATTAATACTGTTGTTTCCTCCAATAATCGCCCTGAATTATTTGCACATAACCTCTCTTTCTAGTAATACTTTGTGATCCAAAAAACATAGTTTGTCCTTGAAAATTGGGGGTCGTTATCAAGAGCCCTCACTTTGGACAGGTTACAAATGCATAACCGTTCACAAAGAACATTTTTCCAATGCAGCATTCCTATATTTGATTGATTCACATGAGGAATAGAAACTTTAACCAGAATGTCAATTTTGCTGCAGTGAAATTTAACAGCTTGATTCATTACCATCTGTTTAAGGGAAAATACATATCATGCTGATGTCAGGGTTTAATGATATAATAATACTTTAAATTATACAGCAATACTGATGGCAGATTCATTCTTTGAGCAGATTGATCTCTTTTGGAGGTACTGTATGACTGCAAGAATGGACAGAATGATTTGGTGTCTTAATCAGGAAAGACAGGAAATTTGGTGCATTAGCAGAAAGGACACCAGAGAGAGGATACTTGACAACACAGTCAGCAGAAGAGTCAAGGGGAAAATCAGCACATTGGATTTTCTGCTGAAGGCAAGATAGAAAGCAAGGACAGTAGCTGGTGGACTGTGAAATCCAATAGCCAGGAGCAGTTGATACAACTGTACCACAGCTGCTGTTCAGCAGCTGATGCTGCCTTCCTCATTTTCCTTGTGCTTTTGACTAAATCTCTATTGTGTGTTTTCTGAGATGAGGAGCCTTCTGTTGGAAGTCATCTTTACATTTTGCTTGTGCAGTACCCAGCACCATGTTCATAACTGCTAATATTTTCACAAATGATAAATTTAATAATGTTTGCTTTTATTTTCTCAGGGATATTCATTTTGCTCACTCAACTTTTGCAAAATAAATCTTTCTGACTCCCATTTCAACCCGGGGCAATATTCTCCTTCAGTGGTAGATGATCCAAGCAATAGAAAACATATCGACAAGGGTCTAGTTAGACAAAAGTAAAATCTGGGAAGTTTGGAAAGCTTTCTGCAGCAGTTATTTATTGGACAAGTTGGCTGCTGTGCATATTTTGCCTGCAGTTCTCAGTGACAGGATCTTTCTCATATGGGCAGGGGAGAGTGGATACAATCCTGTCTGTGTCAAGAGAGCAAACTTTGCAATCCTCAGGTTTCAAAGAAGCCCTTTGGGATGTAAGCAGTTATCCTATCCACCTGCAGGGGTTCATGACCAGCATGTTAGGCTAGATGATAAATTACCTCTGCACATCCTCATTATAATTCAGTACTGGAAGTCCTAATAAGCACAGAGGAAGTTTTTTTCTCAAAATGTCATTTATTTTCCATGATTCTGCAGATGTTTCTTAAAAAAGGGATAAACTTCCTTTGCTCTATTTGTTTTTCTTGTTGTTTTTCCTTAATTATTTGGTTAGAAAGCAGCACATAGGAACGGGTGCTCAGTATATGACACCATATTAAAAGGTACAAAGGAAAACAGAAGTCAACCAGGGCATTATTGTTAATACCGATGTTCCACCTGGGCATTACAATAGTTAAGTGTTGAATGTTAATGATGCTTGTGTAGAATGTTATCCTCCTATTATTTCTTAGCATTAGGGACCAGATTATTAATGAAAAATGATTAATATATAATGGGAGTATTTGATACTTCTTTAAATGAAAAAGTATATGAAAAACTGTCAACTGCTCTAGTCCAAATATATCCAGAAAGAAAAGCATCACAGAGAAAGAGTATTTGTAAAAGAAATAGTAGCAAAAGAGAAAAATATCTTCCAATACTAAGGCCTTGTAGTAGCACTTTTCCTCTGTTTGAGTGTAGGTGCTAAAATTATGTGCTATATTGAAAAGAGCTCAACTGCCTGAATGCAATCTGCTAGTAAGAGCAGATTTCTCTGTGCCCCAGGCTGAAATAATCAGATAAGAGTTTTGCAATTACTTTACTATCCATTAGGAGTAAATCTAACCAATGAATGTTATTAAAATCTTAGAAATTGTTCTTTAAAAGCCAGTGGTTCAGTAGAAATCTGAGGGTGGAAGTGCTGATGCGCTAAGAGGTGCTGGGGACTTGACCTTAGTTAATGGATGGTTACAGGGATGAACTGCCCAGGGTTGTGAGAGCTGATGGCTGCTTGGCTGCCACAACCCTGAGACAGTGAAACTTTCAATAGTGTAAGAAGCAGCAAAGTAAACAGAACCACAACCTTGGCCTTCAGGAGAGAAGATGATGCTCAGGGATCTGTTTGGCAGGATCTCACAGGAAGCTGCCCTGGAAAGCGAAAGGACCCAGGAGAGCTGGTTGACCTTCTTTAACATCCCTGTCAAAGCACAGGAAAAGTCCATTCTGATATGTGGGTAGTCGAGCAAGCGTGGCAGGCAGCCAGTGTGCGTGAATGGGGCTCTCCTGCCTGAGTTTAGACATTAATTGAGCACAGAAATGGACCAAAATAGAGATGTTACTTGATGGAGGGTGGAAGCATTCACTAAAGACAAAGATCTGCAGGAGTTAAAGCTCATGCAAGACTCTAAGGGTAAAAAGAGGGGCTTCTGTAAGTACACTGGCACTAGAATACGTGATCCTGCTGCTCAGGTGGCCAGGTGACTCAGTGACACAGGACATGGAAGAAGCTGATGTGCTTGATATATTTTATTTGTTTGCTTGTTTGTTTGTTTGGTTTTTTACTGATGAGGTCAGCCCTCAGGCACTGAAGCACTGAAGAGAAAGACAGAATAGGGGAGCACTTCAGTTAAGTGGACATAACTAAGTCCACAGAGCCAAGTAGGATGTTCCTAAAGGAGTGGGAGAAGTGGGCTGATGGGAAGCTTTAAGGTCAACAAAGGCAAAGTAAGTCCTGCATCTAGGGCCAAATAACCTCAGGCTAATAGTACAGGCTGAGCCCCAATGGAAAGAAAGCAGCTTTGAAGGTAAATACCTCAGGGTGCCAGAGGAGGAGAGACAGCAATGGGCTCTCACAGCAAAGAATGGCAGTAGCATTGTGGGTTGTATCACCAACTGTATTCAGCAGGTTGATGGAAGTGATTGTTCCTCTGTTTGGCGTGTGTGGGACTGCAGCTGGAGTGAGACTGCATCTCCAGCATCATGTTCAGCTTTGGGCTCCCCAGTGCAAGAAAGAGATGGACAAACTGGAGCAAGTCCAAGTTTTAATGTGCAACCAAGGCTGCCATCAGTGTTCACAGCCCAAAAGAGTTTTATCTCTGTTAGTGAGTCAAGTAACTCAGTTGAACACAGAGTGAACCAAACGAAACATAGCAGTCCATGGCATACAGGCCAGATAAGGTGATATTTTGTGAATCTGAAAGAAAAAAAATACAACAGAGAACAGCATATAATTTTTCTTACCCAGAATGAGAGACCTAAAAATTTTGTATCATCGGCCTGCCCCTTTAGTGCAGCGAATATAGCAACTTAACGCCTGAATGAATTAATTCGGAAAAAAAAAAGAGAGGTACTGATCATCTTCCCAGTTATGACTTGGAAGCTACGTTCTTTAAATGAATGTTTGCATTCTGTGGCAGCAAGCAAGAGCATCAGGGAGGTGGAGGAGACAGCTGGAGTGCTGTAGAAGCTCTGAGTTCAGTGGGATACTGAAGTTCCCTATGTACTTGTCATATTAACAGTGATGAAAGAATAGCTTGTGCTTAGGGACACTGCCCAGTTCCCTTCCATGTATTAAAGTTTTAAATAAAGATTTGTATCCTAGGATTTGTTAAAAACATTAAGGCTATTATAATAAAATATACTTTATTAAATACAAAATATTTTCCCTCTGACATCAAAAAACATATAGACAGGATTTATACAGATATATGTACATTTTTATAAATTAATGCACATATGTTTGTATTTCTCAGCCCTATTTTTTCTGACATTTGCATCATGATGTAACATGTCCAAGTTTTTACAATGTAAAATTAGACAAAGCTCCAAAAATTTTACTGTAAAAGTTAAACACATCAGCTGTTTTCCCCCGTCTACAGATCTTCAGCATCTTTTTCTAACTCAGAAGTTGTGAATTTACGTGAGTGCCTCCTCACTCCTCTGAAAGGTGTCACTAACATCTTCTCACTTCTACTTTCTGTCAAAAACCTTCCACCCAGTCAACTAAAGGCTTAAAGCCAGTAAGAATGCAGTATTCAGCTCAGGCACAGGCACCCAACAAACTTTTTTTAATCTCTGCCACTAATTCTGCCACAGTTTTCACTTGTATCTTCTCAAGTACAGGCCTGTACTTCCTGCCTTACTTCCTCCAGCTGGACACTGCGAAAATAAAGATCCAGATGGTTCGCTTGTCACAGACTGCATTCCTTGTCTCACTTCCCAGATCTGTTGGACAGCAAACTCTACTGCCTGCTACACATTTCATCCATCCATGATACCACAGCTGGAGTTTCTTAACAAACTAAACCTGAATTCAAGGCTCCAAGAGCTAGAAGCCTAGAGGACCAATGATGCACACCACAGCTCCAGTCTAAAGACCTGAATTCATTCAATATTTTTCTCATAAAATCTGGGTGGGTAACTTTTGAGTTGGCAGTCTGTTGCATTCTGCCTGTGCTGCAATCCCACTACCTCTCCTGCTGCTATCTGTAATTTTTCCCTACCTCTTAGGCTGACCAGTGAAACTGCTCTGGCTGGGCATTTTTTCAGCTTCTTAAAAGTTTCTGTGGGCAGTGGATTTTTTCCCTTTGAAGGCCAATACTGCTGATCTGATGCCACTACTGCTGGAAAAAGTGACTGGCTTGCCATGATGGAGTAGCCAGAGCCAGACCTGGAGGTTATGAAAACCAGATATTTGCTTATCTGCAATATCTGGCTTATACCAGATAAAAATCTGGATTCATTGATCTCTACAAATAACTAATGTGCAGAATCCCTTAGCTGGGAACTTCTGTAATGCCATGCACTGCAACACTGCAGTACAGGAAACTCAGCATGGGTACTACTACAGAGTCCACCTGAAAAAAAAAAACACCAAGGGCCTTGGAACACAGCCAGACTCCAGGAGCTTGGCAAGAGTTGACTGCAGAGTTTGGGTTGCTTATGAAAGCTCCAGCCTCTCTCCTGCCCTCTCTCCCCTTTGACCAGTGTCTTCCTCTTCCCAAATGACAGAAGGTGAGCTTAGCATCAACCTGCAAGAACACTGCCCTACTCAGAAGTTCAGTGTCTGAGTGATGACTCTTGGCACAAACCTGAGTCTCACAAAAGCATCAAAAAAATAACAAACAAGCAAGAAACATCACTAAGAAAAAAATCTGTTTGTCAGTCTTTTCTCTCGGTCTTTTCTTTTCTGAGGAGATGCCTTAGTATTACATGAAATGTACACTTAAGGACTATCTCAGAGATTTACAAACAGGACACAACTCTAGTGAAAAAGACAACTCTACTTCTCAAATGCTCCTTTTACTTTCCAAGGAGGCTGCCAGTCTAAACAGGAACAAGATTTTCATTTGAGAAAATATATCTATAAATTAAAGACTAGGGTGGTTGTTTTTTTTCTTCTTGGTGGGTGATACTGGTTTGGTTTTGTTTTAAAGAATACATATTTGAGGAGCATATCTGATCTGGAGTGATTATTAAAGTTCAAATAAGAAAACTCAAACAAAAGTAACAGTTTGAGTTTAGACAGCAGGCAAACAAGAGATGTGAAGATCTCTAAAGACACATAGTCTTGCCGTTGCTTCCAAAATAGTGAGGCAAATAGCCAAAAAAAATAATAATAATAAAAAATTGTAATTTACTACAGCAACCTGCTCATTAGCAATGATGAAAATGTGTTTGGGAGGATTTACTTGATCATGTAAAAACAATCACAGAAGCCTTTAAATTAAGTTCCAAAAAAATAATTTTCTGTTCTAAGGTTGCCTCACAAGAGTACCACTGTTCTGCCCTTGCAGTTCTTATGTAAGCCTTTGTGTGAACATGTCTCTAAAACTGTTTTTTTGTGTAGGAAGCAGGACATCTATGGAATGTTTATGAAGACCTGAAAGGGAGTTAACAACCGCAGTCCTACTTAGTCCTATACTAATTTTACATTATATGGATTCTAGTTTAATTCTTCTGTGCCATCACGTGGCTCACTGTTTTTGGCCCCATGAAAACCTGCTTCTGCTAGATGCAGTTTTAATTTAGGACCTGTATTTATATTTTATAATGTAACATAGTCTAAGTTTATTTTCTCTGTAGCTTATCTCTTCGTGTATGAAAATGACATCCTCCTACCTTTCTCCTTAGCCTTTTGTCTTCTACTATCACAAGAGAGCCAACATCTCCTTGCCCATCATCTCCACCCCACTGCCTCCTCAAAGCATTTCTTCAAGACTTAACTTCTCAAGAGTGGGCCCTATTAACTTAAAAATAACCATTCTGCTACCTATTGGGTGAAAAAAAATGCCAGAGTCCAGCCTTATTTATCCTGAATATACACTTTCATGAAAAAGGTACCAAAGAGGTATGAAGTGGCATAGAATTTAGCAAAACTACATCAAATGTGGAATTAGAAAAATTTGTACGTTTTCTAAAGCAATGGAAGGAGACAAGTGATTTATTTAAACTGTAGACATCAAATAAACTAAAAAGAAAGAATGTAACACCTACAGTGGATCCAGTGAAAATCAACTGTTAATGAAATAGTGACTAGCCATTGTCAGAACTTTGTGGACTCTCTTTTCTTCTGGAAGGCAATAGAGTTCTCAGTAATTCCCTGAATATGTGACTTTGCCAGGTGGCCTCCAGGGAGGACTCATTTCATTCCCATGGACAGACCGCAACTTCTTTTGCTTCTTCTCAAGCTCCTCTCTCCTCTCTTTGTTTTCCTGAGAATAAAAAGATATGTCAAAAAAAGCTCAAATCAAACCCAACCAAACAAAACCCCTACAAAAAAACAACTCCACTAATGGAAAAGTTACAATTATTGTTATACCTTTCTTGTGTGAAATGAAAAGTAAACATCCAACGGAGATTTGCCTTTTGGAGCTCAGTGCCTCAGTCACAGACACTGCACAATGCAACACAAGAGGCTGCACACTGGCTGTCACTTCCAATTAAGGTGACTGTCTCCAGGATAGGCTGGTTTTGTGCACCAACTAAACAAAAAGCCCAACGGAAGAACTAGTGGATCAGGTACTGTACTGCTCTCATATATAATTAGTCTCATATTAATTACTGTCTTTAAGAGAATACCTAAATCACAATGCTGAGTATGTTGTTCTCATGAAACATCGATGCAACATCGTAACTTTTTGTACTTATTAAACCACACTTACCAGGTACTAGAACCAACTGAGAATTAAACAATTTAAACAAAGATTTATCTAACGTATATTATAAGCACTGCAAGGTTCTAATTCCATTTTCTATTATTTCAGACAGCAATGGGCAATCAGGATGATGAAGGATAAGCAAGATACTTGCAACATTCTTTTCGTGTCTATATAACTAATGATTTTCAGGAGACTTGCCATTCGGTATAAAATAAGCATTCTTCTTTGCAAACATGACTGCCATTTCACCACTGCGAGGACCAGCGTCTAAGGGGCATCTGCATTAGCAATTCAGTAAAACGGCGAGCTATCTATAGGTGCACATTTTCCTCACACTTGCAGGTTTGTGGTGCATGCTGATGCACATTTCTGACTGACTTGGAGTGATAGGTTGACATTACAGACCACAGCGTAACTTACTGTGCCCCATTTACTGGGTGGCTAAGAGGTCCTTGAGCAGTTGGCTTTTGGACACATGAACAGTGTGTGTGTTCCTTGGACCAACAACTGGCATGCACATCATAGGTGGTAAACAGGCAGTGTGGATATGCCTACTTAAAATCACCAATTGTGCCAAATCCAGCCTGGGTCCTTTCATCTGTTGCAGCCTACCAGCCTTTGATATGCTATGCTTCATTTTGAAGCACCATAAAAGTGCTGTAGTAGTTTTGTATTTTCACATGTATGCACTGCATTGCAGTGAAACTACTGCTCCTTGAAGATAGCTGTAAGACAACTGATGCTCCTATATAACCCATGATCCAATCCCTCTGATGGACACTGTATATTCCCAAATTCTCAAGATGCTAGCAGTGTTTGCCTGTTATTCATATGTGAGAAGAGAAATAGTGAGGCAACTGTGGCTGAGGGAGTAGACAGGTAAATGAGTGTAGAAGCATTACTGTAAAAAAAAGGAGCTTGAGTGAAAGTTTATTCCTGTTTTAAGCATATGCAGCAGTCAAACTACTGATGTGTACAAAACTTTTAAAAAGGATAACACACACTGAAATATCAACCCTATGATTTTAATCTGTGCCCTTTAGTGCTCTGTTAATGTACATATGAAGATCCAATTCAGTTAGGAACATCCGGTCTAGCTAAACAGACACACAATTATTTCATGTTGTTACTAGGAAGGCTGATTAAAACAAGGCAAAATTTGAATGGAAAAGGAATGCCCTTTGCTAAAATAAGTGATTCAAAAGTTCACCACAGTTAGTCTAATAAAAAATATTATCTCTCTGTACAAACTGTATCTTTCTGGATTACATGGAGTAATTGAGACAAACTGCGCTTGTAGTACTGTAAGATTCTGACTTTTCTCATCCTACACTTTTGCTTTCTTTCTCTTTCCATAGAGATCTTCCTCAGATGAGGAAGTGGTTTTGAGTCTTTAGAACAAGTTCAAGATGTTCTGACATTCTTGAAGTGAACTGTTTAGTACCCTAAGAGGAAAGCAGTCTGCATTATCAGTGGTATTTTTCAAAAAAAGACAAGAAGATATGTCAAGCAGTACAGATGAGCTTGGGAAGAATATGCTCTAACGGAACATATACATGGTACATGCTCCTGTTTTGGAATTTTTGCATATATCCAGTCAATTTATTTTTACAAAATCATAGAATTATAATCTATGAGGCTATGTGTACCATCAGGACATGAAGGTGAAAACTCATTAAAAATAAGACCTATTGTAGCAGTACTGGCAATTATTTGAGCAATCATGTTACAAAAAAATGCGCGTATTTCATGTTTGTCAAGTGCTCTTTACTGAATATATGTGCACAATACATTCATGTATGAAAAACCCAAACGAAAAATAAAGCAAACATGCACCTAGGAAGAGAACAAAAGTTGCTTTGGATTTTTCAATTGAGTCTTAGTGTTGAATGTTTGCATTTGAAGATCCAGTTTTCCTTAATGAATCCTAGTGCCAAGGAAAGAATCTCGAGCTAATTTAACTGTTTTTAAAAAGATTAAATTTGTGACTTATTGGCTTCTTCCCTGTCTTCAGCACACACAAAGCTTTTTATGTGCTAATCCTAATTACAGTGCACATTCTCACAAGATATAGCTAACATAAATATTCCATAAAATAATAAAGATGTTATTTGCACTAACAGAAGAAGAGTGACAGAAGCAGTGAAAGACTAAATCAATAACTGTAGCTCATCATACAGTAGATCAACTCAACTGTATAGCTTGATTTCTGTGGAAGTTTCCCACTCAATAACCTAGTAAGATGAATATATTTTTCATCTACCAAATTCTGGGAAGAGCACATTCTTTGGCAGAATGACTGCCACATAATAATTGAATTTTAGATATTAGAGAAGACTTACAACATTGAAGAGGAGTGACAATAGCAGCCTTATTTCTAACATACTGCAATACCAGGACATAAAAATTCCAATATAGAAAGTATTTGCAGAGAGATCTTATTAAATCACATGAAATGAATAACCCACATCAGCTGTTTCTAACCCAGAAAAGCGACAAATCCATGAGACTCATCCAGTACATCCTTTCTGGATGTTTTTAAACAGCTTTAGAATGCTAAAAATAGATGTTGTACATTCTCAACCTCAAGGTAAAATTTCAAATTTCTTCAAGGGCATTTAACCTTACTATGTTGATCTTTAAGAATTATTTGGAAGCAGTCTTACTTCTCATCAAGGTCGGCTACTCACTTTTATGCACAGTAAACAGGTAGCAAGATTGATATCTCAGGAATAAATGAAAACTAAATTTTCAATGTGATTCTTCTCCCTATTTCACTCCTCAGAACAGGTGCATGCCAGTAACAAGTGTCAGACACTGGTATTATGCATTAAGCAAAAATTTATAATTTATCAGGCTAGATTGGCTTCAAGAGGTCTTGGTGAGTAGCAGGAGGCAAATGATAGGAAAGAAACAAAATAATCAGAAGCTTAAATTTCCCAGGCAGTACTAAAGCATCTCAGCTCAAGATTATCCTTTTTATGTTAGTATTGTACAAGTGTTAATAACCGTTTTTAGGGCATTTATTTTCAGGCTTAAAAAGTAATCTTCTCTATGCAATTTGTGTTATCAAACATTCACACAATGATCTCTAAAAGCAGAAGTAACAGAATTTCCATTAATATAAAAGCAGAATGTTTCTTCTATTTAAGAAGAACTACAAGGAGATTTTTATGTCTGTTTTATCCATGCATTATGGTCAACACTTGGTTCAGATGAATGTAAACACATTTATTTGTGTTGAATGTTAATGAAAACATATTAGAATACTTCCCACTATATTACTCCTATTTTATTTCCCTTCAAAACAAAATCTCCTTAGTTGAAACAATACACTTAAAAGGCCTCCCCAGTTCTGCCTTCAGATCTGATTCCTGTTTTATCTACCTGCAGGCAGATATCATCTTAGTTCCCTTGACAACTTTAGTTCCCAATGACATCTTTACAGTGTTTCTTCTCTGCAGTTCACTAAAGGTGTGTATTTTTTCTATAACTGTACAAAGTGAGACAATATTCTGGCCAAACATGATGACAGAGCCATTGCCCAATCTGCTTTCTGAAATAAAGGTGTCTATGCTGAAAAAAGCAAGCACAAATTCTGAAAGTAAAAATGTGAAAATTGGGCATGAGACACATCAGTCAACACCTGCACATAGACACTGAAAATTAGATCATTTTAGAGGTACCTGTGCCAACCAGTTCAGTATCTATCCCATCCTCTTACACCTCTTATTTTTCAAAGTGCTCCTCTCATGTAGGCACTTGTACATCCAGTTAGATCTGGTCATTCCTCCAACTACTGAAATTCGTATTATTAATCCCACTAAAGTGGTGACCTCAGGAATTTATACACAACAACAGGGGAGCCTGTGCTACGCAGCATCTTTCATTTCCCAAAAAAAGGATAATTTTTTTACCTTTGTACAGAGTCCAAGACAGCACAGTAACATTCAGGCTTTAATACAACTACACCGATTAGGATAGTCCCAGTAAGCAGAGCATAGAGGACAGTGCACTAGTTACTGCTCAAAGTGTAGCATTTCCTTCCTTGGCAACCAGGAATATTGACTAAGCAAGAAATAATCTGAGACTGGACATTAATAATTTGACTAAACTGAGCTGGTAATCACTTGACAAAGAGGACCAGAGAAAATAGTTCTCACCAATCATTACAGAAATCAGAGGTACTCCAACAGGGACCAGGTCAAATATCTTAATGTATCTAAACCTCAGACTAAAAAAGTTTGAAAACAGAGAGAAGAGAAAATACGCAGGCTCTTGCTGTTTTATGCAACTGTGTATTTCTGAGTTAGCCAAGTACAGTATGATTGTCCTTTTTAAATCTGTCCCACATCTGTACATCTGCCTGCCTCAGTTCTCATCTCTCTGCCTCCTCATTCTTCAAAAAAAAAAACAAAACAAACCACAACAACAACAACAACAACAAAATAAAAACCCACCAGATTTTTTTATATGTACAGGATGTGTGCAAGAAATCATACGGAAGAGAGACAACAGAAGAAACACTCTCAAACTAAGAATACCTTAAGAGTCAGCATGAGGAATGACTGTGTCACAGGGTGAGGAATTAAAATACAGGTTCTTCTTTAAACTAGCAGGTCACATACCTTCAAGAAAACAATATATGCTAAGAATATTAGTGATATCTCTTCTAGTTTGCCTTTCTGTATCAAGGGAAAAGACCTGCCTAACTGTTGGGATTGGAGTACTAGATTAGTTTACTGCTTAACTACTGGGACTAAAGGACACTGTTGGGGGAAAAATATAATTAGGAGTATCAGAGTTCCACCCTTTCTTGTAATAATAATTTTAAAAGTCATTACAAGTGCTTTTACCAGTTGTAAGGTATACCAGTCTCCACCTTCTATGCTTCCTTGAATGTACATGCACTCACTGTTGCAGCTGGGGATGCTGTTTGGCTTTGCAGGTTTTGTGCTGTGGAGAGTTGGCCCTTCAGAGATGGCTGTCCCTGATGTGGAATGGCAAAAAATGAAGAGTAACTATGAAACTGAAAACTCTGTAACATGTACATAGGGAGAATATATTTTCATGTCTGCCAAATATCAAGTCCACCGCACTTTACCATCATTTTGCTCATGAACTCTGGAGGACAAGTGATGCAATGTTGCCACCGTCTGGCCTCTCTAATAACAGCACAAAACCGCAGGAATATCAAAATACACAGCTGTTCACACTCATTACTCTATTAAACTTTTTGGTTTTGACAAAGTGCAAAAAAAATCCCCAAACAAACATACCAGCCATCTTTCATATTCCTCTATAGCCTTTTCATTTTTTAATTCCTTCTTTGCCCGTTGCATTTCTTGCTTTTTCCTCTCTAGGAATTTTTCTACTTTCTTCTTTTTTATATATTCTTCTTTCTTTTCAATCCTATATAATGAGAGGGAAGAACAAGAGATCATGTAACAGACTAAATGCTGCACCTGTGACTGATTAACTAAATTGAGTCAAAAGAGATATTTTATACTTTCAATAAAACTTTGAGAATATATATTTAAAATCTTGCCAGTCCATTTTGATGTATCACCTAGGTATAAATGAACCTACTACTCTATCTGTTATGGCATCTCCTTTTCTGTACTCCTTTTCCCTTATTTAGTATCATAAAAAGCCCCTTAGATTCTGAACCTCTGTAGGTAACTGTAAGTTGCACAAGGTCTGTGAAAACTCTTGGCCTGTAAAACTAACACAGAATTTCTCCAGCAAATACATCTCAGTTCCTTCCTTCCTGCATACCTCTGCATTCATACATTGTATTCCACAAAACTTAAAGATTTACTCACCTTCCTATGGCTTAGTAATGAAGCATGAAACCTAATCACATAAGACATGATACTCAGTGAATCTTACTTCTCTGCTGCAGTGTGTCTGACTGGGCTTAGTAGCCTTTTGAGGAAGAAAGCTATTAAATTACTAAACTGAAAGGAGCTGTACATCTTGCTTTCACTGTTATACTTATTCTCCATCGGGACTGAAGAATCTGATCCCAAGTATGCCACTGTCTTACAACTACAAGCACATCAGGCACTCACAGAAGATCTAATACATTTATAAGTAAAGACTTTGGAAGATATGACACAGCAAAACACAGTGGTGGAGTACCATTTTTCAACTGCTGATATGCTGACTCTCCTCTTCTCTGCAATCAGTTCCTCTTCTTTCTCCTTCCTGATTCTTTCAGACTCTTTTTCCTTTCTGCTTTGCTCTCTTAAATATTCCACTTTTCTTTCTTTCCATCTTTTGAACGCCTAAAGAAAACCAAAGATTCATGAGAAATCTTACCCCTCATCTTTTGTCAATACTCCCCTTGCCTATTCTCTATTATTATTTCTTGTAATTCGACACACGCCAATTTTGGAATATTTGTTTGTAGCATTTCTTAGAAGTGGGTATCACTATGCCTCACAGGAATAAGTTATCTTGATGGCAAGTACTAGTTAAATGTATTTATATGACTTTTATTTTACATTCAGTTAATAGACTCCAAATACAGAAGCACATTTGTCTACAAATGTAAACATTATGCATTTCTGGCAGAACATAACTTAATATGAACTTACTTCAAAAATTAAGCATGTCTAGACTCAGATTCTAGTTCGTTTCCATCTCTTTCTGGGTTAATCAGAATTCTTTTCTACAATCTCCTGAACCACATTCAATACACGTTTTTGTACATATTTCACATCACCACCTGTGCTGCTTCTGTTTTCTCCTTATTCTGTTCTTCTGGGGTTTTTTCCTCAAGTTCCTCAAGCTTCTTTTTTTCACTTAACATCTTTGCTTCTCTTGCTTTCTTTTTTTTCCAGGCTTCAAAACATGCAATTGATTCCTCTCTTCTAAGTGCTTCTTTCTAGATTGCAAATAAAAGTCTACATTTAAATACACTTCAATATAAAATTATAATTGAGATAGTATGCTTTAATATAATTTTTAATGGAGCAATAAAGAAATAGAAATTGATTTGAAGACAACATTTCAAGTATTACTCACAATTAAATTTTAAATATACATGGCCGAGTTTTTTCTATGCTCATTTTTAATTTAGGTTAATCAACTGAAACAAACTACTCCAGCAAAATATGTGTATAAGAATATGAAATACATGTTAAGCGTTTGGCAGTGAAAGATATTAAATAGTTAAATTGAAGAATGTGTATGGTACTATTCAAAATACAGTCCTCTGTAAATAAGTATCTCTTGAGGGAGGGAGTAAACCCCTCATGTTCTGATAGACAATATAAAACTTAGCACCTTAAGAGCTGAGCATCCCAAGGTCTTTGTAAACAAACCTAAAAATTAATCTAAGAAGTACACTTTTAACACACCCTATGTAAATGTGTGGGGAAACATCAGACACACCGTTTGCCAAAACCATAACAAGCAGGACAGGTCATTTAGTGTTCCAAATCACCTTGTGCTCTTTGGAGAAGATCAGATGCCTTACAACAGCAGACTGATGCACTCAGGCAGAAAGCACAGGCAAGCACGCTTCAAAGAATTATAGTCAACTTCTTTTTAAACAAAAGTGAAAACAAACCTTTTCAGTATCGTTCTTCAGATTTTCAGCTTTCTCCTTTTCAGTTCTCTTTAATTCCATTAGAAAGCGCTTTTTCTTTTCCAGCCAATTCTGCAAGAATCATTAAAGACTTATAAAGTCCTTTTAAGGTGTAAGTAAAGAGCAGCACCAATATAATGACCACCAAATTCCTCTTAATTCTTCCATGTGCTACTTAAATAACTACCCCGGGTGGAGGGGAAAACCCATCTGGGCCGCTGATATATGGCGAGACATCGCTACCCGGGTAGAGAAGCTGCTTGTGAGGGTCCACCACGTAGACGCCCACGTGCCCAAAAATCGAGCCAATGAAGAACATCGCAACAATGAACAGGCAGACCGAGTTGCACAAATTGAGGTGTCACAGGTGGACCTAGACTAGCAGCACAAAGGCGAACTGTTCTTAGCACGATGGACTCATGATGCCGCCGGCCATCAAGGCAGAGATGCCACCTACAGATGGGCACGAGACCGAGGGGTGGATCTAACCATGGATGCTATCTCTTCAGGTTATCCATGACTGTGAGACATGCGCTGCCATTAAACAGGCTAAGAGACTGAAACCCCTGTGGTATGGTAGATGGTGGAATAAATACAGGTATGGGGAGGCTTGGCAGGTTGATTATATCACACTGCCACAGACCCGTCAAGGTAAGCGCTATGTGCTCACCATGGTGGAAGCCACCACTAGATGGCTGGAGACGCACCCGGTGCCCCACGCCACTGCCAGAAATACCATCCTGGGCCTCGAAAAACAGGTCCTGTGGCGGCACGGCACCCCAGAGCGGATTGAGTCAGATAATGGGACACACTTCAAAAATAGTTTAGTTACCACCTGGGCGAAAGAGCATGGCATTGAGTGGGTCTATCACATCCCATACCATGCAGCAGCTGCCGGGAAAGTTGAACGGTGCAATGGACTGTTGAAGACTACCCTGAAAGCATTAGGTGGAGGGACTTTCAAACACTGGGATCAACACCTAGCAAAGGCTACATGGTTAGTCAACACTAGAGGCTCCGTCAATCGAGCCGGCCCTGCCCAATCAGAGTCCCTTCACACTGTAGACGGGGACAAGGTCCCAGTGGTTCACATGAGAGGTATGTTAGGTAAAACACTTTGGGTTAACCATGCCTCAAGCAAAGGCAAATCCATTCGTGGAGTTGTCTTTGCCCAAGGACCTGGTTGCACATGGTGGATGATGCAAGATGGAGAAATCTGGTGCATACCCCAAGGAGATATTATCTTAGGGTAAACAGGCCAAACTCTACCCGTATTTGTATCTATATGTATTTGTGAATATGTACATAGTTTAGAATGATGTATGTATATATGGAGTTAAAAAAAAAAAAAAAGGTTCAATTTGATAGATGTATGGTGGCATGGGAAAGGGAAAAAAAAATTAGGGGTGGATAATGTCATAGTTCTGATTTCAGCAAGGAATTTTTCTTTCCCTTCCCCCCTGCGTGTGTGCTCTGTGGATGAGCCATCAGGTGAACAAAAGAATTAGCCTCAGTCCACTAATGGCCGAGATTAGTCTCCTTGACAACGAAGGGGGAGGAGTTGGCTGGTGTGTGACTGGAAGGGGGTGGAGTCTGGGGGGAGAGCTGGGTCTCTCTGCCCTGAGGAGAGGCTGCTGCGGGCTGCAGACACTGCCGGGTTTCTTTGTCTTTTTCCTGTCGGAGGGGAGTTTTTGCTGCTGCTCTCGGCTCAGCTGTGGCTGGCTGCAGGCCCTGCTTACAACGGACCCTAATCAGCTGAAGTTTGTGAGTTTTCTTCCATTGGGAGAACTTTCTGTTTTATTGCTGTTGTTTTTCCTTCCCCTTCTTACCCACCCCTCCCCCCACCTGGCGGCAGCCAAGGATCTCACAGCGCCGCCTGGTGACGGGCACTGGACATTACAAGTTCTGCTCCTCCAGTGATCCAACAGCGCCACCTGGTGACTACAATAGGACACTACAAGTTCTGCACCTTCAGTAACCCAAGAGCGCCACCTGGTGAATGGTACAGGACATTACAAATTTTGCATCTCCAGTGACCCAACGGCGCCCCCTGCTGACTGTGGCTGGAACTGCACCAAAGGGTGCTAAAAATTGAACTATTTAAATTTTCCTTTTGCCGGTTCATCAGTTTTGTTCTTGAAGGGGATTATTGGTGGGTATAGGAGTATTGCTTGGTTGTTTTACTTAGTTTTTTCGTGTTCCTGTTAATACACACATACCTTTTAATAAAGGGCTGTTATTTTTTTGTTTTCCCTTTTCCATAACTTGTTTTCCTTCAATCTGAGCCTCTTAATTTCGGATTTATAATTGCTTAGAAAAAGAAGTTTGGGTCTTTTCCTCCTAATTCATCCTCAGCAAAAGACCCTTGTTCCATTTAAACTAGGACACCTATACCTAAAGAGAATAAAACCCTTCTGGGAAGAGTGAGACTTCAGGCAACCACAAAAGGTTATGAGCAATCTGCTCATAAGAAACAGACTTAAATTTTCAAGATTTAACTATATTATTTGGTATACAGCCTAGAGATACAAGTGTCCTAAATGAAGATTATTTTACCTTTAAAATTATGGAGACAATATGAATATTCATTTGACATTCAATTTGCTCTAGGACCATAACAAGTATTAAAAACACATACCAACATGAACAGCTTCTGTAATTAAAGTTGTTCTCAAATAGATTAGTAGCAAAAATCTGTTGGAACCATAAACTAATCATTGTGGAATTCTACATGGAATTTACATAGATTTTTATTCCAGAGAGAGTACTAGATTTGTTATTACTTTTCCTGAATGCTGGCTGAATAGAACATACCAGGAAAAAAAAGAGCAACTTTAAACTACACACTCATGTTAAAGATGAAGTAGAAATAAAGGAAAATATGTGCCTGAAAACAGTCTGACATGATAAATTATGAATCACAGTATGCCCCTTTCATATAGCTTTTGAGTTCATAATTTGAGGAAAAGGGATAGCCAACAGAATAAAAGGATTATTACTCCTGTAAGCCTATGCAAGGAATATAGTAAGAAATATTGATTTCAAGAAATATGAGGTGTTGACCCCTAAATCAGGAACTTTCTATGCACAGTTTCATTTGTTGGTTTGTTCGTTCATTTTTAAGATCTACCTGAAAAACAGCTGCTCTTAAACTATCTGCTTCATCAAATTCTGTTCTTTTCTTCTGCATGCATTTATCGTCCAACAGGTTTAATGATCCCAGATATTGAGATGAAACAGGTGTAGCTGATGGAACAGGTTTCACCTTTGTCTTTAGGTGCACAGAAGACGGAGACCTATGAAAATACCAGGACACAAACACATTCATGATCTTTCCATTTATTGTAGCTGATACCAAGCACTGTTCCCTTTATTTCAGTACATACCAAAAGTTATTTTGATTGGTTTTTCATATGCGTTTGACTGGGGACTGGGGAAAAGAAAAGGAGGAAGAACCTCTTCTTTTTCTGAGGGCTTTATTACTGCCAAAACAAGCCATTATGCAACACATCCAGTAAAGACTTCAGTAGCGCACACACATCACATACACTGTCAAAAGATTTGGGAGTCTGATTGGATATAAACCTGAGCAAGGGTCATAATAACATGCCTCATCCACTAAAAGGTTTTTCACAGATTGTCAGAGGTTGTCAGCAATGAATACAATGCTGACAGAAAATAAGGATGAAGCAGCATTGTCGGGGCACTTACACGCATCCTACACTGTGCAGACTGTGATAACTAAGAGTCTTTCTCTTACCTGTCAGATAAAGAAGCATTTGGGTTTTGTAGAACTCTCTCCTTTGTTTCACTTGGTTTCTAAGAAACAGAGGAAAATTAAAGTCAGAGTCTCTCAAGCAACGGAACTAGATCAAGATGAAACAGAGTTTTACAAGCTAACAGAGATGTTGAGAGTTGGGCTTAACCCTTACAAGTCCCTTCCAACTTGAGATATTCTATAGTTCTATGATGTTAGAAAAATAGGCAAGAAAGCCACTCTAATACAAAGGAGGTACAGTGCAGGGAAAGAAAGGAAGGAGAAAAAAACAACCAACCAAACTAATACAAATCAAAACTTTCAGAATGCCTGTATAATTTTCAAATGGCACCATAAATGTTTATTTGCATTAAGTAAAAATATAGTCTATAGTTTAGAAATGTAAAGAAATAAAAAGAACCCATCTTGGCAATGGATTTCCTTCTTATTTTATCAACTCTCTTTTAACTCTTT
Source organism: Myiozetetes cayanensis (assembly GCF_022539395.1). Classification (NCBI taxonomy): domain Eukaryota; kingdom Metazoa; phylum Chordata; class Aves; order Passeriformes; family Tyrannidae; genus Myiozetetes; species Myiozetetes cayanensis. Next base: position 40,097,484 of record NW_026087964.1, on the reverse strand, counting down.
TGAATACTTAGCTTTAACAATTACATGTATCTATGCATTTTCTTTCTTATGATAAAGCATAGAGTGCTTTGCAACTTATCCCTGTATTCCGGTCACACCAGGGATTCCATCCTCTGCCAACATACACTGCTCACTGCAATTTGGTTAGCCTCACAACAGAGATTTGCCATTTTCACTTGGACAAGGATACTTTCTTAAGACTAGAAAACACATGTCAATACCTTTATGTGATTTAAATGACTTGTATGAAAGGTATTTCCTACATCTTCTATAAAGCTATATAGAATTTGGAAGAGTCTCAGCTCTAGAAGCCAGAGATAAACTCTGAGCTTTACAAACAGTATTTTCACATTTAGGTTACCAGCAGTAACTTCACAAAACTTTCCACATTAGGACATTGTTCCATACAATGGCAAGACTCTTATGAGTAATACCTTGACAGAGCTCTTTGATGCATTCTTTGCCTCCCTATGTTCAGACTGACCATTCACTGATACCTCCTGCATTGTACCAGTTATTATTTGCCCTTCTGCTATTTTCATTGTTCCATCTGAACTGTCAGCTGTTGGGTTCTCCAATTCCCTTGTTTTCTCACAGGCTGTGGTCATCATTTGTTCTATCACAGAAGGAGATTTTCTACCACTGTCCTCCAGTTTCAAATCACTGGTGTTGACAGTCTTCTGATCTTCACCTTATGGGAGGAAAAAAGATTGAGAGGACACATTAACAAGAATTTCATGGTTCCTTAGTATTTTTATTTCTGTAAAAAAAACACCTGTCCATGGAAGTTATTACTAAATTTTATACAGTATTTTCTGTATACTTGCTTCTAAGAGAACTACATACTAATAAGAAGAGTATTCCCTTGTTTTAAAATGTAAGACTGGAGTAGCAACTAAGCTTTAACTAACGTTAGAGAATGTGAGAGCATGACAAAGGCAAAACTGCCCATCTGCCTTACCACCCAAATGTAGATTCTACTGCAGAAACCAAAACCAAGAGTTATTGCAATCACAGTAAGAGATCTTCTGACATCTAGCAAACTACTAGTGAAGTCTGCACAACACTTAGGATAACAAAAACTTTCACTGTGTGATGTCTTTCAGGGGTGTGGGACACATGAGGAAATAACAGAAAGATTCTGCAGTGGAGATTTAAAGAAAACATCACCATTAATGCAGAGATACAAATTTGTAAAACAATTGAGACACAAAACAAAAAAGGCCCTGGTGAAACCAAATTACAGTCTTCCACAATTTTCAGACAGAATTCTTAAAAGAAATAGAATTCTTGGATGAGAAGTTAACTCCAAATTACCTGAAGAAAGGAATATCAATCCTCATAATCTAAGAAATTTAACCTAGATTTACAATGATGAAGGTAAGTTCAAGGTGACAAGAATTCTGAATTGAAAACCAATATGCCAGTATCACTGCACTACTTTGATTCACACGAAGCCAAGTAGTTCACCTTCTTCTCTGCCAGTGTAAAACTACACAAGCACAACAGCCAGGACAGAGAAGTGTCTGCACTGCCCAAGTGAACATTCAAATATCCAGCACTTTGGTGCCATCATGTGGAAAGATGAAAAGGAGCTGACATCATTAATCATGCTCTAGCAATTTCAAAGTTGTAATCTTCCACCACAGCTAATGACCAGCCATAAATTTATCTCAACATCAAACAGGACAAATTCCTCTCATATTAGGAATTAGATATGAATATGAAGATTAGAATGGAATTAGATAAGAATATGAATGGAATTGGATATGAATGTGAAGTCTTTTGACATTTTATATTTGTAAAAACACATACAGTTAATTAGCAGAATTCCAAGCTCTGCTTTGCACATTAAAAATGCATGAGCTAGTCTTATAATGAAACATTAAAGTTTGGGGATTTTATGTGTTTGATTATACATCCAAAGTGTGTCAGCATCCTTAAAGTAAAAGATCATTTGAAGTTTTAACTTGGCAATGATGAGACTCAACCATTCTCACATTCTGTTACGTTACAGCTTCATGATGCTTCAGTATCACAGCTTCAACATTGTATTTACAAACACTGTGGTCAAAACTTCCCTGGTCATGGAAAAGGAGTGGCTGTTTGATGACCTTCCCCATGGAAAGATACATGGAGGCTGTGGACACTATGTGAATATGGTTCTGAGCCAGGCACATACTGCGGAGGCAACTCGGTAAACCTCCCACACCATTCACGGACATGCACTGATGAAGAGCTGAACTTCAAGGACCTGAACAGCTGTTTTTCATCTTCTGAAAGGAAAACAGGAACCTCCTGCTATGTAGCCCACAATATTTCAGTTTACCCCCTGGTAGATGGAGGTTATGTATTTTTAGAAGTCTGGCTGCAAGCCAAAGTAGCTGATCGTTAACACAGAAAATAACCTAAACTAAAACACTTTAAAATACTGTAGCATGGCTAAGCAAGTAGCAGCAACAACATTCAAATGCTTTCTTTTCACCTGATGATGAAGCATTTCTTTGTTTGTGCAGCCGTGGCTTTACTGTTGGTTGCTTTTCCTCTTGATTTCTTTTTTTATGTCGTTCATGAATAAGCAAGTCATCACTTTCATTATTATCACACGGTACTTCTTCAGCAGCTGAAAGTGCTTCATTATTTTTTCTGTCATTACCCTCATTTTGACCTTCCAAACATTCTTCTTTACCACCTTTTCTGTCATCCGATATGTTATCACCTTCTAAAACCATTATTTTCTGAAGCTGCTCTTCATGAAATGACAAAGTCAAGTCATCAGCAGGTTCATTTTCCAAATCTGCTAGTTTTTGTGAAGCATCATCATTCATAAGAGAACTCCCAACAGCAACGGATTCACCAATGCTTGCAGCACGTGAATAACCTTCAGTAAATTCTTCCTCAATACCTGTAAAGGGCATATTATCAACTTGCATTTGAGACAAGTGGGGAAAAAAACGCAACACAGAAGCTGTATCTTCTACAATGTAAAACTATTTTTTATACAACATCCTCCTGACCTTAGTTTCTGAGCATTTCTCTTTCTGTGCCTCTTATGCCTGCAAAGCCACCAGACTAAAGCCTTATTTTACTTCCTTTCCTGTCATCTGTTTCCATGGACCCAATCCAAAGAGAAATATTCACTCACTAATTCTTTTCTGCCATGCAATTCAAAACCCTTTTAAAAAACAATGTCTCAATGCCACAGGAAGTGAAAGTAAGTCAACAGCAACAAAGCTAGTCATGTTTGGTATCAGAAGCCTTCCCTTCACTTCTGTGCCATCTAAAATCTACTAGAAGATACTCAGAAAAGTATCTGGTCCAATGCTAAGGTTCACATGTTTGACAAAAATATTTTGATCTTCCTGTAGCCTGTTATGGCTAACTGGCTTAATTTCAGAGTTCAAATGCTTGAGGAAGGTGGTGAAAGAATGTCATGATAGTAATTTATTTACTGCTGGAAGAGCTTGTTTCTAAATCTTGTCAGCAAAGAGAAATCAAAGCATCCTACAAACTGCAAAAAGATGTTTTAAGTGTGAAAGAAAAACAGGACACAGAGAAAGTCCTTTTAAAATTCCTATTTTCCTTAACATGCAGTGCCATACCAGGAAGAAAAAGAGTCATTTGGCCAATCTTGTTAAACTAAACATAAAGTAGTAGTGGGTTTACCCTGGTTGGATGTCAGGCACCCACCAAAGCCTCTCTATCACTCTGCTTCTCAGCTGGATAGGGGAGAGAAAATATAACAGAGGTTCATGAGTTAAGATAAGGACAGGGACAGACCACTCATCAAACAACATGACAGGCAAAACAGACTTAGCTTGAGGATATTAATTGGATTTTTTACTAATAAAATCAGAGCAAGATAATGAGAAGTAAAACAAATCTTAAAACCACCTTTCCCCCACATGCCCCTCCTTCCCCAGTTCTACCTCCTCCCCCCACAGTGACACAGGGAGATGGGGAATAGGGATTATGGTCAGTTCATCTCACGTTGTTCCTGATGCTGATCACGGAGAGGAGTCCTTCCCCTGCTCCAGCGTGGGGTCCCTCCCATGGGAGATAATTCTCCACAAACTTCTCCAGAGTGACACCATCCCACAGGCAACAGCTCTCCACAAACTGCTGCAATGTGGGTCACTTTTCCATGGGATGCAGTCCATCAGGCACAGTCTGCTCCAGTATGGGTCCCCCACAGTCCTACGAGCAAATCTGCTGCAGCGTGGTTTCCTCTCTCCATGGATCTGCAGGTCCCTGCCAGGACCCTGCTCCAGCACTAGTTTCCCACAGGTTCACAGCCCCCTCTCAGGCATTCATCTGCTCTGGTGTGGGTCTCCTCCATGGGCTGCAGATGGATCTCTGTATCCCCATGGTCCTCCATGAGCTGCAGGGGCACAGCCTGTTCTCACCATGGTCTTCACCATGGGCTGCAGGGGAATCTCACCTCTGGCACCTGAAGCACTTCCTCCCCCTCCCTCTCCACTGACCTTGGTATCTGCATAGTTGTTCCTCTCACATATTCTCACTCTGCTCTTCTCTGGCCACAATTACATCTGTACAATAACTTTTCTTTCCTTCTTAAACATGTTATCACAGAGGCATTACCACCATTTCTGACTGGCCCAGCCTTGGCCAGTGGCGGGTCTGTCTTGGAGCAGCCTGGCATTTGCTCTGCTGGACATGGAGTAACCTTCCGGCAGCTTCTCACAGAAGCCACCCCTGTAGCTCCTCTGCGACAAAAACCTGGCCATGCAAACCCAATACAAAAAGCAAACATAAAATGCATCCCGGATCAAGAAAAACAGCCAGACCAAAACTCTTCACGGTTTGTGTACAGTGCCAGGGAAGTATGCTCTGCAGTGTGTCCTAAAAGCCATTATTCACTGATTGTCCAGAGTGGGAAAACAGGAAGAAAAAAACAGGGCTCTCTCTCTGCCCATTTTCACTTTCATTCACAGTACTGTGCACTACTACAGGTGACAAGTAAACAAGATGGCTACGGAGGAAAACTGGGCATCACAATGGTAGGAACCAGTACAGACTGTGTCTGGTCTAGCAGGCTGGCACCACCACTGATTTCATTGGGAATTCTGCTCCTAACTTAGAAGAGGAGGACTCAGTGATTTAGAAGCTGTTAAAATATGAAATCTTGGAACACTAAATCATATTGACTCACAAAGATTGGCTGGGCTATAGCAATGAGTTAAGAAGAGGAAGAACACAAGGAAAAATATTTAATTCTGTTTTACCATTTAACATGCCATCTTCATCACTCTCAAAGTCGTCTGAGTATTCATCTGTTTGCTCGCTTGATGCATGAGCAGAAATTGCTTCCTTTAGCTCATTCTGAAACGGTTTCACAAATAACTTTTGCATAGATGGAAAGATTTAATTGAAAAAGTTCATCACTAATTCCCCCCTCCCACACATACATAAGTAAAACTAAGCAACAGAGTTAAGCCTGATTAACTGATAATTATTGTGAAGGATAGTGCTTCCATTCTATCACCATTCCCCCAATATTTCTGTGTTAAAAAACAAACAAACAAACAACAAATCTCCATGTATTAATTTATATTTCTTCTTCACAAGAAATATACCTTGCAAATCCCTTTTCCATTTTTGGCAATTATGACATATCATCATGTGACACTCCCCCCCCCTTTTGTATGTTTTGATCAGCAAGAGCACAAGAGAAGGGCCTAGGAGAGCAGGTGAGCACTGACTGTTGCAAAGCAAGTGCCTGAAGCAGGTGACACTTTCAAAACAGTGGAAGGACTTCACATATTTTGGACTCTCTGCTGCAGGACATCCCGAACACATCACATTTAAATGGGTTCTGAAAGCCACTGGCCCTACTTATAGATGAAAAACACATCAAGAAATGCAGCATCATCTCCAGATTCAAGGCCCTGAGCCCAAACCACGGAAAGCTGGGGAATAGGTGTTTTGACGCGTGTCTGAGGAGCTTCCCGGGGCGCCTGCTGGTGGCCGGCGCTGCCTGGAGCGAGCTCCGGCCTCGGAGCCGCCGCTTCCCAGCCTGGGCACGGGGAGCCCCTTCCTGGCGTCCCCGCGGAGGGAAGCCTGCTTCCCCGCTTTCATTTTGACGGCACAGCGCATTGTCGTGGGTGTGCCGGCTTTAACAGCGAGTTACTCCATTCCCGGTGACAGAAACCCGCCCGCAGGCCCCGCTCCCCGCAGCCCGCGCCGCCGCCGCTCACCTGCACCGCCCGCCCGGCCGCGCCTCCGCCCGCCATGGCGGCGGCGTCTCGCCTGCAGCTCGCAGTGCCCGAGACCGCCGTCCTGCCCTCCGAGAGCCCCGGGGAGAGTCCCGAGGAGAGCTCCGGGCCCGGCCCCGCCGCGGTCCCGCCCGTCTCCCGGCAACGGCCGCGCCGGCGAGTGCCTTCATTAGTGGGTCACAGCCGTGCGTGTCCGCAGCGCCGCTTCCTTAGCCGGGCCGCGGCCACGCTGCACCCGCGCCGGGCACACACCGGCGGGCTGGCGCTGACGGGGTTTGTTTGTTGATGCCCACGCCCTGCATGTGGCCCTGTTCCCACAAGGTGCACATCCACACGTGCGTGCCGCTCGGAGCAGGGCTGGCACAGCTTCATCGGCCCCGCTCTTGCAGTCAGGCCACTGTCCAAAAATTTCCTGCTTAGGATTTGAGCGCTGTCCACAAAAAACGTATTTGTGTCAGTGCTTTCTGGAATAAAGATCTCCTGGCACCCGAGTGTCAATTTAAATGACATTTTAGAGATGAAGGAATTACACTGGCGTAAACCACCTGGTGCTTGCACCTCATAGAATAGAATAGAATTAACTGGTTTGGAAGAGACCTCCGAGATCATCAAGTCCAACCCTTGATCCAACCCCACTGTGATTACTAGATCATGGCACTCAGTGCCACATCCAGCCTCATCTTAAAACCTCCAGGGGCGGTGAATCCACCACCTCTCTGGGCAGGCCATTCCAATGCCTGATCACTCTCTCTGTAAAGAACTTCTTTCTAATATCCAACCTCCTAATACTCCGACTTTTATTTCCCCAAAGGGTGGTTGTGCAGTGCACCTGGCGAGCCCCAGGTGACCAGACACACTGCCAAGCAGCACACGTTCCTGCAAAGCTGGCTGTCCTGGAGGTCACCTGTCCCCTGCACGAGCCATGATGGAGGCATCTGAATCCCAGGGCTCTCCGGGAATCTCTTGAATCAAAGGAAAGCTGTCGACTTCATGACTGTTTACAGATACGGACATTTCTATTCTTTCTCCAGGTTAAATACTTCTGATCACTCCTTTTCTAAAATAAGACTAGTGCTCCAGTTGTCTTAGTGATAATAAAAAACTTCTGACATGTTCTCTGTACTGGTGGTATATTTGCATGTATTAATATCTTCCCCAAAATGCATTGCATTTTTGTAAATTGTACAGAAGAAAATCTCTCTGACAGAAACCGGGAGAGAAAATGTAGGACAGAGCCTAGAGCCTTAGGACTTGTTTTCCTCTTGTTTATTTATGTAGAGTTATATTTTAAAAGCAGTGCAGTTATGCAAAGGCCACAACACACCTGGGGGAAAGAGGCCCTGAATTCTAACAAGTAACCTTGGATTTAAACTAACAATTACCTGTCAGTAATTAGTTGATACTTAGGTATCATCTGTGAGCAGCTCCTTGCTTTGTTTACCTATATTTGTATATGACCAAATATTGCTAGATCTGCTGATTACTCATAGTATTTGTTGAGAATTATGCTTGATGCACGGGTTTTTTTCTTCTATTTTATTCACATGTGAAAGCCTTAAAATTGAATCTGTGCTATTCCATCTCTCTGTGAAAGGTGAAACCAGACATACTTGTTAAGAATTTAAAAAGGAATAAAGAAGAAATTAATATATTCTTTCTCTGTAATGATGTTAGTGTTTGCTGTTGAAGGCTAAATTATGTCCCTTTTACAAACCACTGAGATGCACATTTTATTCAATTCCAAAAGGTGGCAGCAAAATATTTTAAAATTGAAAAATTGGTTATTTTTTTCCCATTTTATTCTAGCTTCTTTTACATTTTCACTGATGTATATGGGATTTTTAAAATTCATTTAGCCTTGCATACACTGTAGAAAAGGAAGATTTGTCTTCAATTATTGTGTTATTTATATGTCAGATAATGGGTCCTTATATCACCTGTATTATTAAATATTCAATGCACTGAGTTGATTGTATGTAGGGGGAAAAAAAAGATCAATACTGTCAGCACTGAAGAACTCAAAATGTGTGAAGATGTTTTTGTCAGAACACATGAACATCAGGTTTGCATCTTCTAGTCTTACCTGAGGCAAAAATCCCATCGAGACTCACTGAGGTGAATGGAACTTATGCCGAAATATGAATCTAGTGCTTTGAGTACAGACTTACTTAACAAAAAAAAGCAAAACAAAAACCTTCCCAAACCGAACAAAAAAAACAACCAACAAAACCCAAACCCAAAACAAACAACCCCGCCAAAACATGGAGGTTTATTGAGGACAAAAAGCAGAAAATTTAAGGCATTGTATGTCTGAATGTGAAGTCGCTCTTTCTCTCTTGAGTAGACCTGAAGCATAGAAAAAGAATCTAAATGATCCCAGCAATTATATTAATTTGGCTAAAATAAGCTTAGAGGTAACATTCAGCTCTGCTGAGCAAATGTGTGTGAGTCTCTGCCATGCTTAGAGTCTTAAGAAAGAAGGTTTTTAAAACAAGCATCAGGATGCAAGGTGATTACAGTCTGTAGGACCCATGTTATATTCAGAAAGCAGTCAAGTATGAGTTTTTTGGATGGCTAGCTCATGTGCTATAAACAACTTCCAAAAGTGGTTTATTTTATTAATATGGTTAGAGTTAGTAAGACAGGATTGGGGATTTCTTCTGAACAAATGACACATAGATTAAAAATTCTAAAATCATACAGCGTAATTTACCTTAAGTCAAAATGTATAAAAAAACCTTACAGGAGAGAAATGTTGTTCTGCTTGCTTTGGTACTCCTTCCCATAGTTAAAAGTTGCACTTGAAAGGAGATTTAATGTCATGAAAAAATCTCTGAGTTGGTGTAAATTTGTGTAAAAGGTGATTTTTTTTGTTGGTTGCCAGGGTCTCCACTCATAAATGATTGTTCCTGTTCTTGATATCAATGTGAACTAGACATCTAGCTACAAGTGCATCTGGCTTTTGGATCTTGCATACATATTGGATAGGAGACTAACAAGTAACTTTGATTTTAAACAACAAGCTCTTTTATCTATGGGCCACCATCATAGACATTTTTAAGCACAAACATTAAAAATTAATCTCACATTTTTCTCCCAGTTCATATGAAACAGTCTGTTATAATGTGCCATGTTTTGCAGGGTTATACCTGTCCTGCCGAAATATACTATTCTTTTTATGCTTGTATGGAAATAAAACCAGAAATTTAATCAACTTCGTGCCTTTAGGGTTAGATGTGCCAGGGAGTTACATTCCTTCTCTTCAAGTCATCCTGTATAGACATGTCTGAGCTGCGCTTGACCTTTGCTATCTCAGATGGTAAGAGCAGCATCATCACTTTGTTAGGAAAACATTCAGAGAGCAGAAGAAGCTGGGTGAGTTCCTCAATGAGCTTGTAGCTTACCATGCATATTGTCCCACCTCAGCTACTGGGAAACCCAAAAGTGCCAAGACTAGTTTAAAATCCCTCTGGATTAACTGCAAGAAAGTCACCTACCACCATAGAGAAAGGCACAATAGGACTTCAGCTATCTCCTCACCTATGTAATTTTGAGTAAATTACATTCTTTCTCAGAGAACAATCTATTCAAACTATGACATTGTCACTCTAACTGGAAAGGATTTGACAATTCACCTTAATTAACTTAATTCATATGGGCGGTCCATTGCCAATATCCTGGGATTATTCCACAGCTGCTCCTGCAAGAGCTGAAAAACTTGGCTTGCTCCTTCTAAAAATGGCTGTATCTCTCAGTCACTCCTGGAGAGACAGATTTAGGTATATTTCTTTACCATCTGATTTTATTTATCTTTTAAACAAAAAACAAGAGTTAAACTAATGCTCAGTTTGAACAGCTAAGCAGGTAAGAGTTGGGAAATACCAAAATCAAGGATATTAATGTATACTTCTCTCCTTTTCCTTTTGCATTTGGACTATTATGCAATGTTTAATTAAACAAATGAATTTAAATATTTATTAACTTTATTTTATTTAAAACATCTTTTTCAGGATAAAAAGATACATTTCTTTGTTTATTTGTCTTAAAATAAACTGTCATTATTCAGTGATTAACACAGCAGCTTGGTCCCCAGTACATAAAGGGGTTATATTCCAATGGGTTACAAAATAACTATATTCCTAATCAAAATAACGATTTATTTAACCACATCTGGGATCACAAACTATCAGATTGAAACATCAGCTTAAAATTTAGCTTGACATTTTCTTGATCATTCCTACAGGAAGCCTCATGATATGAAAAACAAATATTTCTTGTTTAACTGGAACTATATTCAGTGTTTTCCTACCATGTTCCCAGTAGAGAGCAGCTAAGTTTGTTATAATGCATTCTTAATGCATTGAACATAATATTATCTATAAAATGTGGTGCCATGAAAATTAGATGGAAGTCCCTGTTGTCATCAAATTCATCCTCTCCCTTTTGCATCTTAATGATGATTTTTAAGTAGTTAGAAAAGGTGCTGTCAGGGTAAGGAGGTATGTAAACTTCACTTAGTGGATTGCTGTTCTCAGGCACTTTACCAGGAAAGTTGAATTTGATAAAATTAATGCCTACAGAAGTAAACGTAGATAATTGTAGGAATAAACTGAAAAACTGGGGCAAAAGAAGGGAGAAATTAAGATGAATAAATTCACAACTACCTCATTTATATGGCAGCTTATGAAGAATACATCTATTCTTGACTGATTAATTTATTCCTGAGCATTAGACTTAGAAGCAGTAGATCGAGGTAGATATAAAAAAAAACAAAAAAAGGAAAGGGAAAAAAAAGTATCCTTGACTTTTTAAAGTTATTTTAAGCTTTTTTTTTTTTAATAGTACTTGATATGATTTTAAGGAAAAGTATTGGAACACAGAGGAATGAGACACAGCTGTCTCAGTGTTGTGCTTGGTCATAGAAGCAAGCAACAAACTTTTCAAACAGACAAAACTTGTATGTGTTGGTGACAGCAGATTAGACTTCCTGTATGGGCAGTCAGAAAATGCAAACCTTTTCATGTCAAGGGGTGTCATTTTGTGTGCTCATGATTCAAGCTACTACTGTCCTTTGTATGTGTATAAATTCTTCTTTTAAAGTCTTGCAGATGTGAGCTCCGGGTGAGTAAATATCTGAGAGAAATCTCACAGACCTGCAATTGAATTAAACATCTCTCACTCTTGAAATATCTCTTATGTCTAATCTTGTATTAATGCTGTCTGGGAAAGCGAACAGCTGCTAAGTGCTGAGCAGTAACTCAGACCTTTAATACTAAGGCACATTTCACAGAGAGGGGAACAAGGCTTGTCAAATTATCACCTAGTTTGAGAAGTGTCAGGACTCCAGCTGCTTCCACCTGCAGGATCACCAGAGAGGTGGAGGAAGATTCTTGGGTTAAAGACTTGAACAATGCCCAGCAGACTTCCAGCCCCGAGGGACAATCATTAAAATTAATCAGAGAAAATGGATGCAGTAAAAGGCCAAATTAAATTGCTTTGTGGTCAGACATATTGACTTGCTAATTCTCACTGACAATAATAATGTCTCCTCCTGCTCTTTACATCTATATTCCTCCCTTGTCTCCTTTTAATTTTTAGTGCTGTTCTAGTTACACTAGGTCAGGAAGATTTGAAAGAGTAGTGCTGCCAGGTCTGATTTTGCTACCGTTCTCCTAATGAAGATAGAACTTTACTGGGCCAGTAGCTTCAGCAAGTTAAGAGATGTATGATTACCTTATTTTAGTGTAGCAAGACAAAGGCCCATTGGAAGCACTCTGAATATATCTTTTTAAATTTAAAACTGACTATATAAGATAATAATATACCTTTTGAATGTATGGACTTGTCTATCCGTATATCTATATCTTCCATATCTGAGCACTTCCTAGTCTTCAAGGGAGTTATCAGCTTTCCCTGCTACACTGCTGAGAGAGAGAACTATTATTCCCATTTTGTATATGTAGAGATAAGGAGCTGTGCTAGTGACACAAAGGCATGCAAAAATTCTGTGGTGGTGTAACTGTGGAGGATTTCTAACATGCCTGTTTTTCACTAGCTTATGTCCTTAATCAGTGAAGAAAATTCAGACATCAAGTGAGAACTTTTACCCATTAGAGGCAGTGCTGCAGAAGAAGGATCTGAAGAACATCGAGCCATTTTGGTGCTTGACAAAAGGTTTAAGCACTTGCTAAAAGCTGCCTTTTGTGGTTCTCTTTTTTTTTAGTAAAAGAGCTGCTGAAGAACATTTTTTTCTGCATACACTAGAGAACAAGGTATGTTCCTAAAATAACAGCAGAGAAAACTACAACGTCTGACCCACTCCTGAAGAAATCCATAGATGAGCATAGCACCTAGTTGGGCATTTCCTATTTTCTATTTAGCACATAATGGATAGATCCCTGATTATGTTGTAAATTGGAGCCCTGGTTCCTTAGCTTCAGATGCACTGTACTCAGCCACTCCTTTAAAAGGGAGCGGTGTTAAGGGAGGGCACTTAAATACTCCTTTTCCACTTTCTAGGCCAATCAACACGAGGTCCACTGGTCATGGCCAGGGCTGCAGGCTGAGCTCTACAATGATAACACCAGAGAGACATGCAAAATACAAGCTCCAGATTTTATGCAGTTCCTGTGTAGACCATGATACTTTAGAATATTTTCACTGTGGATTAAAGACTATATTGACTTTCCCATTATTAATATTGTTGTGTACTTTTATGTCATCTCTGCAAGGGCTATGGAAAGAACATTTCATTCAGACTTGCTAGGAGAAAGCGTTGATTAATCCCAGCACTTGGAAACAAATAATCCAAGTTAGTAATCTGAAACATTAAATCAAACTCTGTATTTGCAAAGGAAGCTTAACAGTTCATCTTTTCTTGTTCTTCATGTTTCCTTCCTTCCGTCTTGTGAGTTAGTTTATAGTCCCTGGAACTGATTTGAAATTCTGCAGCTGCTAAGATGACTTGGCTTCAGTTTAACAGCAAATGTCATCAGCCCAAATCTGGGCTTCCAGTGTTCTTTCTTTCCATTTCCTATTTAGTTCTTCAAATAAATTACTCGTAATTTTAGGGGATTATCTAAAGCTACCCTAAGACTCGTTCTCTGTGCCAGGCAGGGCTCTTCAGCCTGTTTTGTCAGGGGAAAATCCTGAACGAAAGCTAATGGGCATGCCAGAAACACGTGATGGGTGGGAGAGGGTCTGAGTGTCAAACTCGATCTCAAGAGGGGCTCTTGCAGAGTGCAGCAGTGCAGGAGGGCATCAAAGGGAAAGAAGCATCATCTTAGTGCAGAAGGCAGCTGAGCTGGACATGGTGGGGACGAGACAGTGCAGAGGGGTGGAGGAGGGTAACTGACCTCTTTGTATCAGAGTATTTTTGACTGTGTGCTCTTCAGGAATGGGATAGTGCCTACTCGAAGTACATTTTTGTATAGATTCAGATTAGCTGGTGTAAATTGCATTTTCAGTTACATAGGTCCACCGAGACTGTTTGGTGAAGTGGGAATGAGAGCTATTTGGCTCCAGGACTGTAGGATCATGCTAACAGCTGTGCTGTTTTCATTTCTGAACATTTCTGTTTTCATTTCTGGCCAGCAATACTTCATGCCATGAAGATATGTTCTAAATGTGTGAGGTGCATGCAAACATTTCTGGGCACAAATCCACTGAAGTGTTGTAGTCAAAGATTAATACTTGAAAATGATATTTTAAAACCGAATCTGGAAGACCATTTGTATCATGAACTTTCATCAGCTATTTGAATTTCTTTCTTAGTTTCAGTATTTGTACCTTTAAAGGGACAGTGGCTGATGCTGAATCATAAAATCATAGAATGGTTTGGGTTGGAAGTGACCTTAAAGTGATCATCTAGTTCCAACTCCCCTGCTGTGGACAAAAACATTTTCCACTAGACCGGGCTACTCAGGGCCCCATCCAACCTGGCCTTGAACATTTCTGGGCATGGGACATCCACAACTTCTCTGGGTAACCCTTTCATGAAGTTAAAACTTACTATTTAAAACAAATGGTTTATAAACTACTTGCAGCCTTACAAGTAGCCCATACATATATGTGCACACATTTATGCTACAATTATCTCTCTAAGCACCTGGCTGCCTATCTATCCGCTGACTCTCTGCGTTGAAAACAAGAATACTTCATGAGAGGAGCCAGCATGATCCTTTTCATCTGTTGCCTATGAATTATCCATGGCGTAGCAACAGCACTTCCCACCAATGGCATTTTCTGAAGCTTTATGGTTCTATAACATTTGCAAGCTTTAGATGCAAAATTGACAGGTAACATGAACAAAGCAGAATGTATTTAACCTGCTGCTGAGAATTTTTTCCTGATACTAGAGCTGGGAGCTATGAAAGCCATTTCATGACAAAATACAACTGTGAGCTGCATTTTGTCTTGTATCAAAACATTTTTTTTTGTGTAGGTGAATAACGGAAAGCAGATAAAACAGGGTAGTGATCACATGCTGATCTTTTTATGCCACGTTTCAAAGTTGAAATGTTTCATAAAAGCTCTTTTTGCTAATGATGGGAGAAACCCATTTGCGTTGCAGCAAATTGATAAATGGATTTTGCAGTGTCTTTCTTAGACAATATTGTTACCTCATTTTCTTTTCCTCTGTTTGTTTTGTTTGGGGTTTATTTTGTTTTGTTTTTTTCTGAACACATTGCTATTTACCTCATAATTCAAGCAAAATATGCCAACTGTATATTTAAATCATCTAGGGAAACACTGTGCAACTCAGGCACTGCTAATAAGCTGAGTTCACTTCACACTGACAGATGCTGGTGGCTTACTGCACAAGAGTACCTAGTACATATCTAATGGGGTTATCTCTAGCACTACCTACTTAGTTTCCGTTTCTCATTTTCACCCCAAAATCACCAAGGGATCCTTCAAAATCAGTGGGGATCTACCCCAACCAATCTATATTCTTTTTGTTCTAGTGTATGTGGCCAGATGCTGAAATAATGCCCTATAAAAGTCCTGGGATTTTTCATCTTTTTCATGAAATCCAGTCAGTGTCCGGCTCATTGAAAAAAAAAAAGAGGAAAATCTCTAGCGGTACTGTGTCCATTATACACGCTTAAGCAAACTGAATTCAGTGCAATAACAGGCAATGGCTTTCATATGTGCTAATCCACGCACTCGAATACTGTAAGTATTCAGTGGTGGCCTAATTCTGCACTACTGGTATTAGCAGCAGGACTACAATGATCTGTGAAGGGTCAATACTGAGGGTTTTTCTAATTCTGTGCTGTTGTATTATCTCAGTGAGAACACACTCCTCAGGTATTGAGTTCCTGTCTTTTATCTCTGCCTTAGTGCTGTGTAGTGAATGGCTTTAGCCAAGGCTGGATTTAGCATAGCGAAGTTGTTAAGTGAGCACAGAAAGGTGCTAAGTGAGCCTCTAGAAAGGAGTCAAATGACGACCTTCCGCAATTCAGCACCTCCTCTGCTAGCTGTTGTAACTGGCTTTAATCTTACCTAATGCGGATAAAAACACTGATGGAATCTGGATTGCTGAGACTTCTCTACTTGTTGTACAAATCCTGTTGATAACTCTGCATTTATATGTATTTAGAAGCTGACCTTTGCTAAACTAGAAGCTAGCTGGCTAGAGAAATCTATTCTGTGTTGCAGTCAAATGCAACATGTAGGAAAAAAAAAATCCAGAAAGGTATTTAAACATTTAAATCAATGAAGTATGATACCTAAGTATGATTGCCAGTGGGGTGGTTGTGTTTTGTCCTTTTGACTTGGGGCTAGATGCATCAGTTTGAAAACACTGGGCTAATCCTGCAGTGCCTTTTATGAGAATCCTCCCTCAAGGTTATGATGCCACTCTACTTATTCTGGATAGATAATACCCAAGTAGCCAGGAAAAAAGCTAAAGAACAAAATAGATGTGACCTCCCATTCTTCAAAGGGGGGAAAGAAAAACTAACTGGCCCTGGTTTTATTTTCAGTTGGTGCTTTTCCATCACCATTATAATAGTGCCGGTATCATTATAGAGGATTTCACTTATTCAAAGTGTGATGTTGCCATTAATGAATGACTCTTACAAACCACCAAGTGAATTAGCAGCAAGTGAAAATTAACTGCCTTTTAAGTCAGGGAAAATGAGACTTACAGCAGAGTCCTGTGATGAACAGTTAAATATAGACTGTGTAATACAGTACTTAGCCTCAGAAACACTCTCCACACAGATCTGGATTTTTCTGTTGTTGTAGTGTTTTTTCATTTCTGCCTGAAAATACTTACTGCTGACCAACAGAAAAAAAATGCGGTTTGATATCCATTTTTCCAAGTGGATGAACCATGCAAGCTAGTGACCATGTGATTGTTTAATCTTTCAATTTGAATGTTCAGTCAACCTGGCTTACACATATGGAGGTGACTGTACCATTTCTATGCCACAGGTTCTTGGGTGTGCAGTGGATGTACAGGTTTTTGTCACAGTTTTGGTACATGGAAATTTTAATCTTATCTTCTGGGCAAGTTTTTATTTGGAAGAATATTAGCACATTTTTCCCTCTGTTTCTCTCTCTCATACACACACGCACACACACACACACACACACATAATCTTGTGTATACTTGTATATTTTTTCATGATCCCTACATATACAGGTTACCAGATGCCCATTATATTACATGTATAATTTACAGGATATAATAAATACACCAGCCTCTGTATTTGAGATTATATTTTCAGTGCTAAAATCCTAAGCTGGGTTTTTGCAGTATTATCTACTGAGCTAATGCTCTCCTTCTGATGCATACTTCTATGCGTGGTGATTTAGCCCCATGGCTATGAATTCTTGTGAAGTGGACATTTGTTCTGGGTTACATCTTCTTATCCTAGGGTAAGCAACTATTACATTTGGTGTCGTTTTGTTGTAACAGAAGAGTCTACACTGACAGACCCATAGTTGTTAATGTGCAGATGTGAGAATTCAGCAGTGCAAAGCTTGATTTATTTGCTTGCCTAGTGCTATGTTCTGTAATTAACTTTGGCTTCCTTTCACATGGGACAAAAAACATAAGTTCCATGGGGAATCATCCAAGAGTGTTGAACTTGGATGTAGTATTTAAATCCCTTTTAATTTAATTTTTCTCCACTACCCTTTATTACTTCACAGCACTCACTTACTTAGGAAGATTTAAAATGGCAGAATATATTTTTGAAGGGTAGAGACTTGTACTTAGAAACCAGGTGTCAGATATCCAGATTCTTTCTCCTTTCTTTTAATGGACTGAGAAAAGATATAATGATGTGCTAAAGGTTCTTGTGATGTCTACAGTCTCTAAAGTTATACTGAGGCAATTGTGAAATGTACATCTTATTAAGGAGGACTGGTGAAATATACACATAGTTCAAATATTCAAAATTTTGGCAGACATAAATGCTGTCCTAGGCTGAGGATAATCAAGTCTAAATTATTTGGGCCCTGCTGTCCTTAATTTTACAGCAAATGCCTACCTAAACATTCTGTCAGAATGCAGAATGAAGTCTTTGAATAAAGTATGATACTTTTATTTTCTAGGTTAGAGGTGGTAATCAGTTAAAGAAAGGAAGTAAACTATAAAAACTCGGCCCTGCACATGAAAGGGACAACTTAGGTTTACATAACTGCTATGAAAACATACCCAGGGTCTAAGCAGACATTCTTTTCTTCTTTAACTGTGATAACAGTGTTTCTCAAGTTACCCCCAGAAAGCAGAGATTTAAGTTACTGGAGAAAACACCTAAACACTGTGGTGTCATTTTTCTGTGAGATTTAGAGAAGGCTTTGTTAAAAAAAAATAAGTTTCAGAAGTGAGAAGCACTTTAAACAAAATGGAGGGATCATTTTATCAATTTCTCATATAACCTGCAATTAAAGAAAGATATTGGCAAATTCATCCTCTCTGATGACTGTCACGTTACTGGTAATGGGCTGTGGTTCACAGAGAAACCATGTTTATGTGAGTCATAATTGCTTCAGTGTTTTCTGTTCTAAACTGAAACAGTGGATCAAAACTGCATTGCTTCTCGAAGACAAGGTGCAGCTGATGCACAGGAACTCTACCTGCATTGAATAAGACTATTCTTACTAACTGGCAAAGTCTGAAAATGTGTTGTCTTATTGCTTTTTGACAAGTTTAGGTATCTACCCCTACTCGAACAGGATGTCAGAGCATATTACTGAGATCAGTGAACGTAAGAACAGATCATTTGCCTTTACAGACAGATCTTTCCACTGTTGCCTTCTTCTTCCATGCAGGGTTTTAGGTCTTTTGGCCAGCCATGTCCTTCCCAAGACCTTTTTCTTACTAAGCTTTGCTTTTCTTCTGGGAACAGAACTTCAGAGAGATTAAAGAGGTCATGGCCCTTTCAAATTAATCAGAGACATTTGACTAGATGCTGCTGCCTTTCCAAATCCATGAAAAGTTTTTAACTTGCATGTTGCTTTAAAAATCAAATCCCTGAACACATTCTATGGCTCTTCCATTAATGAAACACAGACACACACAGAGACACACACGCACCCACACACACAAAAACACCTTCTCAAACCTTAAAGGTAAATTTTTGGTAACTCACTTTTTGATGAAGGTCACTGTGAAGTATATTCATAACTTGTATTTCTCTCCAGAAAGGCCTTCTCAAGAAATACATGCTGGGCTTGGAAGGATGGAACACATCACTCTAAAAACCTCCTTAGAGGCAAAACAATTGTCTTTCTGCATTTAGAGTGCAAGAAATGGAACCACTTATTCCATCCCTTTAACAATAAAAGTTTTCTTTCATTCTATTCTATTTATACTGGCAAAACTGAATATTGGATCTTGGACTGATTTTCCACTTTGATCTTTACAGTGGACTCATGTGGGTTGTAAGAGACTACAGATGTAAGTTGTAATCCAGGTATTCTTGCAAATTCTAGTATTTCCTAGTTGCACACTCTTCACCATTGTCCATGTCATATAGTGCAGTTGAAGTAATAAAATTTTATGTTTCTCAGATTATATCAAAGGTCCATCTACTTCAACATCCAGTCTGTCACTGGTTGCACTAAAAGAATATGGCAAGCCTATAGTGGTGTTTCCTCTGAGAGTTTTCTCACCCTGTGTCTCCGTGTTGCTCAGAAGGTTCCCGAGTTATGAGTAACAGCTTTCTATTTATATTCAATAGCCTGCAGTGGATTCTTCTGCTAATGATCTGTGTGTGGAGTGACTCTTGCCCCACACCTCCACGCTGATCTTTTGAATGTTGCTATATACGATGAGTCCGTTTGCACCAGAAGTGGAGCAAACCATGATGACAGGTTTAGGAGAACAGAAACACTTCTTACTGACTACCTACAGAAAACAAGGGTACAGTTTAGTCCTTAAAATTATCATTAAACACACTGTGATTTAAGAACATTTCCCATAAATTCTCTGGTATGTCTGGAATT
The DNA here is from genome assembly GCF_022539395.1 of Myiozetetes cayanensis. Lineage (NCBI taxonomy): Eukaryota > Metazoa > Chordata > Aves > Passeriformes > Tyrannidae > Myiozetetes > Myiozetetes cayanensis. The sequence goes on along the minus strand of NW_026087964.1, from coordinate 40,077,781 downwards.
TAATTTTACTATTTCAATGTTAAAAATACATAGCTGAATTTCATCAGCTCTCCAGCAAACTAGTTGCAAACAGAAGGATCCCACACAGAACTGAAAACTCGGGACACTAAAGTCAATCCCTTTCTTTTTAAAATCTGTTTGAGACTTTTCCTATAAAGGGTTTTTATTTCAATGTGACCACAAACCACAAACAGAATTGAAATGTAAGACTGCATATGAACATGAAAAACAGAAATGTTTTTCTTTCCAGACATAAATTCCTCTATTTACTCCAGATAAAGGCAACTCCATGTTTCACTTCCTCTATGGTGATCCATCCTTATATATTTTGCTTTAATCCAAGAATAATAACATGTAAACCTTCTCACATGGAATACAGAGAGACAAACCTCTAATAGCTGTGAGATCCTTACTGTACATTTTTAATCCCTGATCAGAGGCAGATCACTAAATCACAGTAGTGACAAATGCTGATATTTTTTTCACCCACTGGAAATTTTTAGCTGCCTTTTTTTTTTTTTTTATGTTGTAAACATCAAAACATTTTGTATACTCTGAACACCTAAAGAGTTAGAGATGCATGACTCAGCTTTCCTCTCATTCATTCTGGCAAAACAACATTTGAAATTTCATGTGAACAACAAGCTCATCATCTGACATCAAGTCCTTCTCTAAAAGCTAAATACAATCACTTACACCAGTCATCCAAACCACTATTCATCAATTTGCAAATAAGCAATAGAAATCAATAACTTGTTGCTGTTCTATCCTGAGAGCAGCTAGAGAGGACTATTCCTAAGAGCAGCTAGACTATTCCTGCTTTCCATCTGCCTGCTGGACTGTACCTCTCCCGGGAGTTATTTCCCTACCTCAGAGGAACTGCTGGGAAGGAAATGCTACCTTGCACTCTCTCAAACTCTGTCACCTCCTCCTGTCCATCTGTGCTGGGGATAAGGCAGGAATCCCTTTGTGGCCTAATCTGTTAATTAGAATAGCTAATACTGATTAACTACCTTGGAGGGATCTAGCCCAGGAAAATTCAGTCTCCAGCTTAGATTTTATGGCAGAGATTCTAATTTATGAAATTAAAATAGTCACACAATTCACAAAGCATCAATTCTCTCAGTTAATAAAACACAGATAAACTGAGATTATCAATGCAAATATAAAGTACCTGGTGGCTATACTGCCATCTTAAAAATGTTGGATCAGAAAGGTTTTCATGTTAGCTGTTTCACGAACAATCATTCTGGGTCATTCATGTTAATGTTGTTATCACTTCTTTGTTAGCTGATGCATTTTACTGTAATTCATCAATTTCCAGAGTTGCATCTTGTAAGCTATACACAAAATATAGCTCTAATCAGCACTGGTATCAGACTGCTGCTACTATTATGATGCTACATTTGCACAGAGAAGATCTCTGTTTATTTTTATTTTTATTCTACTCCTAGATTTTAGTTTTATTTTACTCTTTAAATACTTTAAAGTCTTTAGAACGTGGACCCCAAAAGCTCAGTGTTAAGAGTCCCAGACATTGCCTATGCATTTATATTAAGTTTTTAGACCTTGTATTACATGATGCTTTTGTTAAGCTGCTTGGCCTTGTGTCTCCTTGAACACATTCAGCAGTCTAAATTTGGTGATTTTTAAGTGTTAAAAGTTGAGAACAAATATCAAATAGCATCTCTCCTCTATGAGAAGGGACAGTGGTTAATCGGTCTTGACAAAGGGGATAAAAGCAAGCTGCAAAACTTAGAATCATTCAAGTAAACACTCTCGTGTGCTTTAAATGGTATTTGGAAGAGTGTTTAGTAATTGATATAACTTTTAATTATCAAAGAACACTCATGATTTTGGTCACCAGGTTATTTTCTATTTTGACCTGATCTAACATCAACCTGGCCTAATATGGAAGCTGGATCCTATTTTGAGCAGGTATTTGGACTATAGGACCTCTACAAGTTCCTTCTAATCTTAATTATTGCGTTATACTACCCATTTTGATTTTGTGTTAATGTGATGACATAAATTCCATTAAGGCTTTTCATGATGCAGAGTTGTCTGAACTCGAAGTTGAAGTCAGAAGCAAGTATTATTGCTACAATAAAAGAGGACTCCTTTTTCCCCACTGACTCTTTTGTTCTGTTAAAAAATAAGGACATATCTCTTATCTGTTCACTTTGAAGGTGATCCCGTGAATGTGAGCAGAAAATCTGTGAAGAAATTAACACTGACATGAACAAGGATGACAGAGGAATCTGACCTGACATACTTTTTGAAATTGTAGTTCTTTTTTGTCAATAAGTATGTGCAAACCAACTCTGTTTTTGACATGTTTGGTAAGTATTCATTGAGTAATTTTTTCAGAGAAAATCAGATTGTAGATGGTTAACAAATTATTCATATTAAATGTTCATTATTTATAGCATAAGAATGGTCACTCAAATAAGAGAGGAGAGATTCTGCTCCCCAGAAGAATGCATCTGTATTTTCTCTGTGCTATAGCTAATGGTGGAAGTTAGGCATTAACAAGTAACTAAATACTTCCAGAATTAACATTATCCTGATAATTCATGTAAAATCTGAGGGAGTGTGTAACATTTTCAGAAATATTTCACCAACTGACAACAAATAGTAGCATTCTCTCAAATAATGGCCAACTGAAATCTTTGTTTGCATTTAAAGAGTGTTTCCTGATTACTTTTTTATTTATTTGACCAGCTATTCAGGCATTCCTAATAGCATTTCACAGAAAATATTATCAACATTTCTTTGTGCATTTAGGCTCAGCCCTATGAGCTCAACTATTTAATACCGTTGTCCTCCAAAAAGATACACAGTTTATGTCATGGCTGCAATGGGTGTCTGTACTTTAATCTTGTTGGGTTTATGGTTCACGTAGAGTAAGTGAAGGACAAACATAAGCTTGTCAGACAAGAATAGTTTATGAGAAACACAAAACCTTTAAGAACATTGCACTCACTTGAGAGAACCTTGTAAAAAAAAAAAATCCAGTATATAGAATACTGTTGATATAATTGCAAACAGAAATGTTTTAAGCACATTTAAGTGTCAGTTTCCAAGAAGATCTCTTCATATCAACATTACCCAGTCCTTTTTTTTTGACTGGTATTTGACTTGATTCTTCTTTACAGATTTTGCTGCTTGCTGCAGATTACACTACGAAGGCAATGAGGGTCGAAGTTTAAAAACTTTCTCATCTGCCTTTCTCTCCCCCTAATGTTTTGCACACAATATGATTGTGAAGTTTGGTGTTGCCTTTGTACTTGAACCAATAGACTCCAAGTTTTTTTACCCAAGGCCTTTGTTTTTAGAGCCCTGCTACAGTTTTTGTTTGGTTGTTTGTTTGTTTTGTTTTGTTTTGTTTTTTTATCCCAGGCTACTATTTATAATTCTCCTTTTTATGGAGAAAATATAGGAGTAGAGGTGTGACTTTCTGAGTATAGAAGTAATATGGAAGGGAAGCCTGTCCTTCCTCCAAAGGCTAAGGATGAACCAAATTCTCAAACTGTGAGTGAGTCTATGTATCTGTGCAGGTTCTGGAGGAGAAGAGGAGAATTTCAGGGAGGGGATCAGGACTGGAGATGGTAATGTGACTTTTTTTTCTCATGACAAAATAGGAATGCAGAAAGGATATATGCCCAGTTGCATGGAAGTGCTCTTTGCTCCCACACTCGACATATGAGAGAAACCCATTGAAAGCTCAGATCTGTGACTCAATGGACAAACAACATGTTATGATATTTATTTTTTTGAATACTCAGCTGCTGATGAATATGCTTGTTAATATTTTTGAGTGTATCTAAGAGCCATGTGTTAGAATATAATCCAAGGAAACACAAAATCATTTTTTGCAGAGCTGATTGCAGTCTGATGTGTGCACAAGGTATAAAATCTACTTAGTTATTTGCATTAATAAATAAAAAGTGTGCTTGATTTTTAATAGCTGCATGATAAATTAAATAGCATTATCTGATCTGGAATAGCTCCTAGTGTGTGACAAGTGGCATTAGTGTACAGATGCTCAAGTGTTTTTTAATATTGGTTTGGGTTTTTTTCCTGAAGGGTTGCTATGGACATTTAAAAAAAAAAAAAAAAGAAGAAAAGAAAATCGATTTATTTTCAATAAAAAAATTGGGAGCACAGGTGTGGAACGACTTGTTTAATGACAAAAGTATCAGTTTCATAGCATCTGTATCAACTTATGTGAAAATGGACCAGCTGGAAAAGTTATATCAGCATGAATCACACACCCAAAAGGTCACTGATCTAAAAATATACATCCCAAGAAAAAGATAAAAAATATGTATGCAATCTAAAATTGCCAAGTAAAAATTAAAATCCTTCTAAACAATCTAAACTTAGGACATTAATTAATTTGAAAGTAATGTGGGAAGAGGCAAAAAGCCACCCTGTGATGTCACTTTCATTATATGGAACACAGCTAAGGAGATAAAAGAAGATCATGCAGAGCCCAGGGGGAGATTAAGCCTCTTATCTCTCTGTGGGAGGGGGGAGAGCATAAATACAGGTAGTATTTTGTGTACAGAGAAGAGGCAGGAACCCTGAATGACTGAGTTTTAATGTGCACTTCTATCACTTAAGTGTACTTACACATAACAGGAGATATGGATGCAAGTGCTGATGATCATAAAGTCCTGTGGTAAAATCTCATTACAACATCAAGCACTGGCAGAAGCATGTTTGCAAAGATTAACGTGCCGCTTGCTGCCCAAATAAAGATTGAACATAGACACATGCATTGTCCCATAAGACTTTTCCTAGCAAATATGGCTCATTTAATTTTGTCAGTAAACAACCCTCTTATTCTTTTCTTAACCATCCAGTTACAGCAAACGGGGCAGATGGGCTCACACTAAGCTGTTGTCAATAATATAGTGCCATTAAATTCAAGGGAGTAAGACTGATTTTCACTAATGCCTATAGCAGGCCCAGAATATTTACAGAAAGCTTTGTTTTTTCTCCTGCCTACCAGTTGCCTTGCTTCTGTTTTAAAACATCATGTGCATGCATCTCCCTCTCTCCACCTCTCTTTTCTTTGAATCTCGTCATATCACATTGTGTGGACACCTTTTGTGTAACACCACTTCATAATTGTGAAGTTTGTAATGGGCTTAATGAGTTCCTCTTATTTCTTGGAGTGTCCAGTTCTGCTTGATGTCAGATGGTATCCTCCTTTTTCTGATGAGTTTATTGACTTTGTTATTTTGCTTGAATTTATTTCTACAACTGTTTTCAAAGAGAGGTAGTAGGACACATAGAAGGAAGAACTATTACCATAAAAGTTCTCTGGGGTGAGAGAGATTAAGAGACTTTGCACCGTTTTCTAAAGATGGATAAATTCCAAGTGTGTTTAATTTCCCGTGGCAGTCCTTTTCACTGCCTCATCTCCCTGACTGTGGGCTATCAACACAGTTGTAAATCCAAGATTAGACTGGTTGGTGAGTCACTGCATCAGCAAGCAGGAAGCAAAATAGAAGCAGAAGGTCAAGCAGAGGACTGTTGCATTAAAAAGAGGGAGGAAGGTGATGGGAGTATACCGTGACACTGAATGGATGAGCTGTAGGAGAGAAGAAGTTGAAAACTTAACATTATTTTGAGATTATCAAAGGCTCAATTTAGCAGCAACTTCAGTGAGGTTGTGGTAGACATTTACATATTTGGTGGAGACTGAGAAGATACATTCAGATAAACAGGTTTGAGTAATAGAAGGTAACGCAAATATTTGCCCTGTCAATTAATCCATAGGAACAAAACTGTGTTTTAAGAAATAAAGACAATTATCCTAATTATGTACAAGCATATGTGTTATTGTTGCTGCCTTTTGATACAGCTATCATTGGCAGGATTCCTCCCTCAAGTGACTTTCTGAGCAATGTTCCCAAACTGGCACATTTTGTTGTGGGTATTATCATGTAAAACAAATAAAAATGTTGATTTCCTAATTGCTTACAGTATTTACTGCACGGTTTCTAAATCATGGGAGACCAGTGTGATGTGATTGTTTTTCTATCATATTTAGTGTTCTCAAAAATAAACACTTGAATTATTCATGTCTTCATGACACAAAATGTCTTTCCAATACAAAGCATTGAGTTGAGATCTGCAGCACGGTAAATAATTCCTTTTTCTGCTTGTACATTAGGACTTTGGGTTTTTTTGTTGTTGTTTTGCAGTAATTTTTCTAACAATTTCTCAAACTTATCTTGCACAGCAAAGTTTTTGGCCAAAGTTCTTGCTGGTTAAACCAGCTTTCTGTCTCTTGAATGAAATTGCTTCTTCAAGTGACATAATTCTTCATCCAAAAAGGACAAGAAACAACATCAGCACTTCCAGATGAAGATGTTAGAAGAAGGAAAGCAAAGGATAATCTAGTGCTCCTCTCCAAAACTAAGTTTTGGCTACCAAAAAAGTTCCACTTATGTTTGGATCATCACTGCCAAAAGTGAGAAAAGATGCTGTCTCTGATCAAAAAGAAGGATTCCTGGCAGCACCCAGTAATTACGAATTTATTCAGGAGAAGGATGTTTACCCTTCAGATACCCAGGAGGACTTCAGAACATCTAGATCTGGGCTGGTGGACAAAATCCATGATAAGAACCAACACTCAAGTGATGAACAAAGTAATTACAGTCAACAGTCAGTGCTCATCTCCACCTACTTTCCTTTTAGTAGTCTGCAACCACTGTGTCTCCAGTGACCTTGGCAGTCCTTTCTCTTGTCACAAACACCTCTCACAAAGGCTCTCAGGAGTGCCTTCATGTTTGTGATGTCTCAAATTGTGGAGCAGTCCCAAAGCAAATGTAACCCTTTTCATATTTTCACCAAGGTGGTTTTATTTTGTTCTCACTTGTTATTTTATTCAGTGTGCATTTTTGCCTTTTTCAGAGTCCCCTGCTAATTGACCTTGATTAGAAAATCAGAAGAAGTGGGGAAGCTTACATCCCCAGTGCTTGTCAGGTGTAATTAGTAGGGAGTGGGAGCACATGATACAAGGTCTGAATTTGCTTGAGTCCAAGGAGAAACACAAAGGGTTAATGTGTAACATGGCTAAAGAAAAACAGAAGGTACAAGACAAATATTAGAAGAATGGTGAAAGCTGTAGGAGGTCTAGGAAGTCAGGACTTCCATGAGTAAGACAAATAACTTGAAGGAAACACACTAGTCTGTGGGAAAAAATACAGGATATGTCAGAAAACACTTCACACACGTATTAGTGTAAAAAAAAAGTGTTAATGTTCAAGTTCATAAGCTCTGAGGTGTATTGCTGTTTGCACATTTTTTATCACAATTTAACTTTGTTTTCACATCATGAACTAGCTAATGAGTATGACATTCCTATTTATACATATTTGCAGGCTCTTACCATCCCCTCAACCCTGTTTATAACAGGCATTTATGAGTTATGAAAAATCCAAAGCCAAACCAATTATGCAAACAAGCAGAAATAAGCAGCACGCTGCGCAATTATGGCTGACTGTTAAAGGGATCTTTACAGACTTGATGAGCTGTTCTAACTGTGCCAGGTTATTCAAATCAACACTCCTTGCTGCTGGGGATTTGATCTTTTCTATGACAATTTGACCCACTTGGTGGATGAGGGAAAGGCTGTGGATATTGTCTACTCAGATTTTAGTAAAGCCTTTGACACTATTTCCAGCAGAATTCTCCTGGAGAAACTAGCTGCTCATGGCTTGGACAAGCTCATTGTTCTCTGGGCAAAAATCTGGATGGATGGTGGGCCTAGAGAGTGGTGGTGCATGGAGTTACACTCGGTTGTTGGCTGGTCACAAGTGGTGTTCTCCAGAGCTCAGTCTTGGGAACAGTCCTGTTTAATATCTTTATCAATGACCTGGACAAAGGGATTGAGTGCCTCCCCAGTCAGTTCACAGGCAATAGACATGCAAGTTGAGAGGGAGTGTTGATCTGCTGGAGGGCAGGAGGACTCTGCAGAGGGATCTGGAGAGGCTGGATCAATGGGCCAAGGCTAATTGTATGAGCTGCAACAAGGCCAAGTGCCAGGTCCTGCCTTTGGATCACAACAACCCCATATGGTGCTGCAGGCTTGGAAGGTGGAGTGACTGGAAAGTTGCCTGGTAGAAAAGGACCTGGGGATACTGGTTGACAGGCAGCTCAGCATGAGCCAGCAGTGTGCCCAGGTGGCCAAGAAGTCCAATGGATCCTGGCTTGTATCAGCGATAGTGGGGCCAGCAGGACCAGGACAGGGATTGTCCCTTTGTACTCGGCACTGGTGAGGCCACATTTCAAATCCTGTGTCCAGTTTTGGGTTCCTCACTACAAGAAAGATATTGAGGTGCTGGAGTGTGTCTAGAGAATGCAATGGAGTTGGTGAAAGGTCTGGAGCACAAGTTTTATAAAGAGCAGCTGAGGGAGCAGGGGTTATTTAGCCTGGAGAAGAGGAGGCTCAGGGGTTTATCTTTTCACTCTCTGCAACTGCCTGAAAGGAGATTGCAGCCAGGTGGGGGTTGGTCTCTTCTCCCAGATAACAAGTGACAGAACAAGAGAAATTGGCCTGAAGGTGGTCAGAGGTGGTTTAGATTGGGTATTAGGAAACACAGAAACCACTGAAAGGTTGGTCAGACACAGGCTGTTCAGGGAAGTGGTGGAAATGTTCAAAAGGTGTGTGGCTGGGGACCTGGGGACATGGTTTAGTGGTTAACATGATGGTACTAGGTTAATGGTTGGCCTTGATGATCTTAGAGGTCTTTTACAACATAAAAAATCCTATGATTCTGTGGTTGTAAGACTATAAGGTCCCATGTGAACATGAAACAGTAAATAGTGGACATAAAGCATTAAATAAAATTTCCTGCTGTCTTCTTCAATATAAAATACAAAGCATCTGACTGAATTATTTAACTGTTCAAAGAAAACTCATTAATTCAGTTCCATAGGCAATTTTCCAAAAATTTCTTCTTACCACAGTTTGTTGTGGATACTAAAATTTGACAGAGTTTAAAAATGCAACAGCACAAATTACTGGAAATGCAATTAATCAAAGACAATGAAATACAATGTGAAAGCCTCTGACCTAGGAAGTCCTGAAGCTGGGAGGGTGTTATGGAGAAGTGCCACCACTTGCCTGGTCTCCTTTTTGTTCTTCTTCTCTCATCTTCTGTTGCTGACCACTGTCAGGGAAGTATGGGGCTAGTTACTCCTCTTGTCTGGGACAGGGTAGCTATTCTTCTGTCCCTATGTTCTCAGAGGCACAGTGTGGTGAGCTGAACAGGCTTATGTAACACACTTTTACCTCTTCTGAATTTATTTCAGATCTGCCTGTATTTCCTGTTCCACAGCCCTGGAACACCTGACCAATGATCTGTCCCCATACTGGGCTTTCCAGCCCCAACCTCTTTAACCTTTGGTAACTATCTTGGACAGACAGAGCCAAACTCTGGATATGAAAACAGAGGAAGGCTGTGCCTCCATATGGTTGTGAGGATACTGTGGTATACCAGAGCAGACTGAGGCCATGGAGCAGTGCTATGGGAGGGATTATAGCCACTATACACTTCCTGGCCTTTCTTGTCCCCAGTGAATTAACATCTGAGCTGAGGGTTGGAAAATGAACAATCTCCATCTGCTGTAGCCAATGTCTCTGTGCCAGAGGGCATTTCAACCTTCATTAAGTTTGGGATCACTGGTGATTTTTCTGGATTTGTACTGCAGTATAACATGGCACATTCTTTAGCTTGCTGCTGCTCTGGTTTTTCTGTGCTGATCATCACATGTCTACGATATCTTACCGTTCTCATGCACTGCCATCATCAGTTACTCCACCTTGTGTCCACCACAGCTCCACTGGCTACCCTGGGAGTAAAGTCTGCAGGAGGTTTTGTGTGTGAACATGCTCTGCATTGCTGCATATGTCTCTAGGACCCCATTTGTGACTGAGAGACTGAACAGAAACATGAAAAGGTATAATGAAAAACTACAACAGATATGTGAATGACAAAGAATGCAAAAAACATAGCGGACTAGAAGAAAGAGAATTATGAGAATTTGAACCTGAGCTCCTTGTTAACATCTGACAACATGCCTCATGATGTCCCTGAGGAACTGTGCTCAGCAGAATGGCTAGGGTCAATAGAAAGCCTGTATACCATATGCTTTGCCCAAATGGACTTCTAAGGGGAGAACACTTGGCACTGGCAAAGGCAGTTCAGCAAATATGCATCTGTCCTTTCATTACAACGCGTACAAATTGTAATCAGCACAAAGTTTTGCCAGAAGAACTTTCTGGTGTAGACATGACCTCAGTCCTCTACAGCAAGGAACACAGGCTAATATTTGTGCAACAGAACTATGTGCGCAAAAATCTCTCTTGCAAGCGTACAGGAATGTGCAGCTGAATAACCAGTTAGATGGTGAGCTGACTGTTCGTACAATCCTAAGAACTGTGCATATGCACAAACTATAACCCAGCTATAAATCATGCTTTCTAGCACATAATATTATGAAATTTTGGAGGAAGTTTCATTTAGTTTTTTATTTCTGTCTTAATTTTCCTCCTCAAGAAAGGGATAGTTTTTCTCCACCTTCAGTAACACTCTGGTCGTTCAATACAAAGGTACCACATGTTCACACTGCTTTTAGTATTTATGATAAAAAGCTATGATACTATTTCATTAAGCAGTTTATTATGAAGATTTCTGTTTTTCAAGGAACAGTGTAGTTACAAACATAATTTCCTCCTTTTTGTGCAAGAAGAACTGTATTCTGCATTCATTCCATTGGGAGCAGTTTCCCATGAGTCATAGGTACTGCCTCATGCACATGGTACGAAGTCTTTTTATCTGATTAAATAAGATTAAAGTGGAAAACCTTTTAATCAACATGAGTACTAAATTTAAATGGAGAAAGTACTTTGTGATCAGCAGAGATATCATGTCCCCACCTCCTGTGATTAGAAGAAGTGACACGTCTTTGCCACTAGCTGACTTGTGTGTGTGTCACTTGTGTTGCCAGCAGCCATAGTTTCATGTGCTGATCCTAATGAGTCGCGACATGTATTGTTAATTGTTCTGACATGAATTTTTCTTTTGCACAGACGTTGTGTGTAGCAATAATAAAGTACCAGCCAAATACATCACTGTGTCACCGTTTTCAAGGGAAGTTTTTCCACAGAAAATATATTGAAAAGCAGCTTCATGTTAGGAATGTAGTTTCAGCTCTATATTAGGATGAGCATCTCATCAAAATTATTTTGGTGTAGCTTTGGAATGTACAATAGGGTAACATACACGGAAATGACACACTGAAAATCAATTTATGAAAACAGAGGACTGGTATCAGAGTGATATAAATACATACCAGACAAATGACTTTGTTTTTTGTTACACAAAGCTAGAGATGAAGTCAAAATAGTGAAGACATGCATTTCAGAAACTGAGGGAGCAGTTTAAGCGGGCAGTAGGAGGCTTTCAGTCTGCTAGTGTATGTTCAAACAATTTTAATCAGAAACCCATCTCCTTTGACATGTAGAATTGAAATTCCACTTCAAAAAAATACAGAAAAAATATAATCAGTAAGGCTATTTAAGGAGTTGTATATAAAATGATGGCTTTCCATTTTCCCACTGAAAGGAACATATAGTGTCTTAAGATAGTGTTGGGTCTTACTTTCTTACTGCAGTCCGAGTGGTGCTCGGAGGTGGTTTTCTTGACTGGAAGAACTTTCTCTCAAAATTCAGAATCCACTGTTTCTATTATGCTTTCAGTATTCCTCCTTGATACCCATACAATATGTGGCCATCCTGGCTAGCTAAAAGAAAGGAAGGCAAGGACATTTTTCCTTTATGTAAGCTATAACATCAGAGAATACCCTCTCCAGCACATACTATTACCTTGTGGGTAGGCAATGTACATCTCTGAAGAAAAATAAAAGAATTCAAAGTATTACAATACTTATTCAAATTACACTTTGCAAAGTGTACTTTTTTTTTTTTTTTTTTTTTTAAACACATACCCTCTCCTTTCTTTCTGTAGACCTAGAAATAATTGACCTGGATTTCAGTCTTGGGTTACATATGAATGCAAAAAAAAAAATAGTCTGCCTTTACCCACTACTATTTTTGCTATAATTGCTGCTGGTTTTCATAGTTGCTCTACACTGATTTCTGTACTTTAAAGGTTTCTTCTTGCTGTCCTGTGCAATAGCATAAGGAATTACAGCCTCACAGAAAACACTGAGCAAGGAATGATACTGTGACTATAAATCCCAACATTCTGATTTCTGCACAGATGGAAATCTGGCTTTGTATATCTTATTTAGACCCAGGATGCTGAGATGCTATTCATGTCATGGACAGCTAATACATGAATAATAGATTCAAAATAATAGTATAAATAACTCCCCTCCCTAAGCAGACATAAAGATAAACACAAACCCCAGCTGGAATATGCCTGAATAAAATCTCTTTTCTAAATCCTTTCCTAAATCCTCTAAATACACCAGTTATTTGCAAGACATGCCTTCTTAGAGATTCATGAGTTTATAAGTCAACTGTTGGTATCACATGGTAACAAAGAGGTATTCCTTTTTTATTCTTCTCCATTGCATACTGTAGTTCATAATCTTTTAGAGAAACACAGCAAATATCAGGAGGGAAATTAACACTAGACACAAATAATCCCAAACATGCAGGAGCATCCTATTGTTCCCCACTATAATTATTGGTGGTTTTATTCTCCCTTAAACATTTTTACATCAAGTTAATGGAAACACCAAACACCAGTTTACATTTAATCTAGCAGTTTGCTCATGATACTCAAGCTTACTTACAACTGCTACTTACAGTAGCAGTTGGGTCATTTAGGAAATACCAATTTGATAATGGAAAAAAATCTGATTTTTTTAAATTTTGGGGCCAGCTCCATTTGGAGGATATGGAGGAAGAGGGGAGAGCCCCAATGCACTGTAACCAAGAGATGACTAGGCCAATCAGCTGAGAAATGACACAGTCTCAAACCACTCCTCTACCTGACACAAATAAAAAATTTGAACTTCATAGAATTTCATAAGAACATGAACTAAGTCTAAGGACGAGAATACACTCTTGCCACAATTTGAACCTAGATGTGATAAAGTGTATAAATGAAATTTTTTTATAGACCAATAGACTTCCATAAAATGCTTTGAGATTGACAGAATAGTAATTTTGACACAGATTGTTTTTTCCCCTCACGGTTTGTTGTTTGCTATTGGTTGGCTTTGTTTGGGTTTTGTCTTGCTTAGTTTTGCTTTGTTTGTTTTTAAAGAGAGCCTTTAGCTTATTTAAAATGTAGGTAATATGTCTTGGCTTGACTTTTGTCTTTGTTGCTGTTAGGTTTATAGCATTAGACAAAATGAATTAGATTATTTCTCACAGCTCTGTACCTCTTTATAAAGGTCAGTGTTTAGCTATTGAAAATGTTGGAAAGAAGATACATGTGGCATTTGGTGGTATTGATCTGTTGTTTATAATGTATCATACTGGCCTCCAGTTCTTTAATTTCCTTACTAGCCCACTTTCAGGGCTGCTGTCAAAGTGGGAAAGAATGTTTTATGTCTTTCATGACTTTCTCTGTCCTTACCTTCTGCCTGCATTTCAACACTTCACAAAGCCTTTTTATCTTTGGACTCAGGTTTTCTGTATTCAGGAGAGTAGTTAGTCTGTAGCCCTTTTTATTTCATCTCTTATGCCTCAAAGAATTTAGCACCATATCAAATATGTTATTATCCAGTACACACTTACTGTGAAGAGCTGAGATGCTGAAAATAAGGTAAAAATTAAATATTCACTGACTTGAAGGTTAATTTGATGAGGAGCGCATGTGTGTAGGAGGAGTATGCTTGCAAGCTCTATCGTAAGTACGTTTTCAAATTATATAAGTGGCAGGCTGGTTTCAGAGCTATAACATCTCATCTGACTGACAATGGAAATGGAAACAAATATATGAAAAAAAGATTCTTGCAAATATACTGTCTCACTTATGCTAGTGGAGCACATCTGTACAATCCATGGAGCAAATCCATAACAATGGAGTTAATCCATATTTAGATAATATACCTGAGATTAGGGTGAGGGTTCTACTGATTTGGTCCTTAGCACCCACACTTGGTGTTCCTGGGATAAAAGGATGCATTTTTGGTTTTTTTAACTTCCATGGTAAAGCTGAGAGTGCTGGCTGTAAGAAAGTATTCAGAAGTTATTCATATTGCCTCCCATTTGGAACTTGCTCTATGGAGTAGAAAGGTGCTTTTATGAAAAATGTAGAACAATATTCTGAACATGAATTAAAAATGAAAAACTTCTTAGAGTTTTGCAATAGGTGGAGACTCCAGATGCAGGAATGGGAGTGAAAAGCAGAAACACAGTAGCATGTGTTGACAGATGGATAAAAAGAGAAGTGGCTTCCAAGGCAAAAAAGCCCTGAAAGCCCTAAGATCGAGGAGGATTAAGTCAACCTTTAAATTTTGGTCTCAATTCCACTGGAGACCCTAGCGAATTAGAAATTAAGATACAGTTAATAGTTTTCACAGCCTTTTCTTGGGTTTGTGGGCAATTTGTAGTTGTTTTTAATTATATCATTACTATGGGTCTAAGGGAGTTGGAATTTTTTTCCATTCCTCTGAACTATCTTTTAGCGTATTTACAAAATGTAGTTAGAAAGAAGATTAAAAGTAGATCTTCTAATGCTGAAATTTAATGGTTACTTTCAGTTTGGAGCTTCCCCTTTTGTTTATCATTCTGCCTGCCTAGGACGGAATTTGATTTGTTTTAAAAGGCCATTGCATTTTATAGGCCATGTGGTCTTGTGTTCATCTCACAGGCTTGTGTTTTCACCACTGACACGCCTGGCACACAGTGCACTCATCACTAGAAGCCACTACTTACTTTAAAGTATTGTTTTCCTAGTATGTGCATGGTGTTGGCTCCACTTCTCCCCAGAGGTTACTGAAGGCTGTTGAATACCTTCTTTGTTCATTGCCCAGTTTTGTGGTGCTTGGGTTAATTAGTGGCTGATGTTCTCTCACTGCATAGTTCTCTCATATTTTCCTTTTGGAATGTCTCTATACATGCTTCTGAGGAAACACGTCAGCTTTTGCTGCTTTTGGACAGAGGTACAGCAACTGACTGTACACAAATA
Organism: Myiozetetes cayanensis; assembly: GCF_022539395.1. Lineage (NCBI taxonomy): Eukaryota > Metazoa > Chordata > Aves > Passeriformes > Tyrannidae > Myiozetetes > Myiozetetes cayanensis. The sequence goes on along the minus strand of NW_026087964.1, from coordinate 40,062,584 downwards.
AGGGCAACATAAATGGTGCCTGGTTTGCTCAGGAGCAGTATGAGTAAGTGAAATACAGAGATTAAATGATGCCCAAGGAAACAAGAGGACAATAGATTATGCTTTAATTTTGAGTAACAGTGAAGTGAAAATGAGAGATCGTTATATTTTTAGCATCTGGTACTTTTGTGTTTTATTTGAATTTTCTAATATAACTTTCCAAGCATCATCTGAAAACACAGTGTATCTGCCTCTTTGCTGCTTTGAATCTGTTGGCCACACTATTTAAAAAGGTATGTTACCTTCCTCTGTCATTGTGGTTTATTGTGACACAACCAGTCCATGATAAATCCTCTTGCATTGCTGCAATATCTGCAGCCAAATACTCTATTGTCTATGTTCAACTGAATGAAGAGATAAAAAAAATGTTAGGCCTGTCTCTTCCACCGCCAATTATTTCATATCAATTTAAAGCAGATTTCTTTGTCTCCATTATAAACCGCTATTCTAGAGAAGAACATTGGTATTGCACTGAAAGCTTAAAGGTTTGGGTTTTTTTTCTAAGTGATGGAATAGAATGGAGGAATGACTTTTATCCCTGAGATGGAGATTAGGGACTTTATAGTTCTATTTAGACAAAACAATGGTCCTACACGATATGCATTAATGGATATACCCTCTCAAATTTCTTGTGAGAGGGTAACAAATCCACACCAAAACTGTTTTTCATGGGCCTTTTTTCTCATTACAGTATTACTGATGGTAGTATAACCTTGTTAGCCTGTAATTAAAACTCATTTCCTATATGCAAGTTTCAAAAACTCTTTTCCATACCTGCAGTGAGCATTCTTTAGAAGTTGTATGAAAGGACAGTTTTAGATTGATTCCAAGTTAGAATGCAAAAATTTTTGTGATGTGAAGCTGAATAATTAAAAAAAAACCCAAACCCCACCACAACTCTCTTCAACACCCCCAATAACAGAAAAGCAGAAACAAGTTTGCAAACTTCATCAAGTGTTTTGTATTTATATCTGGATTTTCAAAACTGATCCAGCCATGCTTTCCCAGACATGTCGACAAACAGGTAAATTGATCTGAAGAGATTTTCTTCCTTGGGTGAACAGTTTATGCTGTGTAAAACCTTTGACAAACTTTTGCCCATTATTTTTTATTGCATGTCCTTTTTGTGTTAGAATTTTAGTTGAAATTGCCTGGTTTATCAGCAGGGTATAGTATATGAAACTGAAGAAGAAAGGATTTCCTTTCTTGTAGAAAGGGAAGTAATGTAGAATATAGTCTGTATTATACATTTGCTTTGATTAGACACCAGAGATGTTCCCATACATTTTCAAAGCTAGAAAGATGAATTTTCAAAGTAAATGTATCCTAAATGTCATTAAAAAGAGTGATGGCACCAGTGGTCAATGAGGATACAGAAGAGATGGATGGAAAGGTTTTCAATGAGAAGAAGAAAAAAGGCCTTTATTTTTTTTTGAGTCTAAGTGAGAGAAATTCTGTTCTCTTAAGAAGAGGGAAAACTAAAGCAGAGATTTCTTTTTCTGGCAAGTCTCTTTTTAAATTTGTGGTCTGGGTAAAGAAATATGCCTTGTAAGAAGTAATTAATATCTTTTATTAACATCATGTCTCAGAACAAGACCGTAATTTTGTTTGAAATTCTCTGCCAGTAGCTAAATTAGCATGATTGAATTGAGAAAGGTGAAAGCCATAATTTGCATGCTTTATTCAGGTAGTCATTTAAATTATAGAAAAGTGATAGAGGGACTTACATTTTCCTCTGTCACAGAATAATTAGGTGTCAGAAAAGTTGAAAAAGTTGAAAAGAAATGCCTATGAATTAACAATCTGGAGTTCTTTCCCTGAAGATAAAAAGTACTAGATATAATCTGTAGGCTACTACTGGCACAGACTAAGAAATACTGGGAAAAGGTGGTGAAAATTCCAACCCTTCGTATCTTTTTTATTTTCAGTGATGAAATTGTCTTTAGAAGCCCTTCTGAGTTAAAGTGTGAAGAGGAATTTTCTAAGTATCTAAAAAATCTACAACCCCACATTTCTTTAAAAATTATGAACTCCTATTTCAATAAATTGGAAATTAAATTGAATGTGGAATTCCAAAGTGTTAGGGCTTGCTATATCCCATTGGACTGATTTATTTATTTTTTTACTTTTGGTTTACAGAAAAGATCTTTTAAGATCTTTTTGAAGTGCTTAGAAAAAGAAAATTCAAATGAAAACTAAAATGGCAATTAAAACCAGGAATAGAAAAGGATGAAAAACTCAGAAAATTTTATTGCTGGGGTTTTACAGAGTTGAGTCTTGTTTAAACATAGAATTTTTCTGTACAACAACTTTGTATCATACATAAAATGAGTGAGAATTTACCTAAAGCATTGAAACCCTGAAGAACTTCATGCAACTGTTATGTCTTGTGGACATGCAGGTGAATTTTCTTGTGATTAAGTTGCTTGTTTGTGGTTGTGTCAAAAATTCATGTTTACAGTAGATTGAACAATATGGTGAAGTTGTCCTAGTTTTACTTTCTCCACATGGGCAATGTTACAGTTCTACCCCTACCACTGTACACAAGAAATCAATTCTGGTACCAAGTAAGAGAAAGACAGGACTCTTAAAGAAATCTTTCATAAACCCTGCAAGTGTACAGCATGACATGGGATTATAATTATCCTCACTTTGTTTTACATAGATAATAATTTTACAGTTGCCAGAGCAGTATTCAGGTGATTTAAAAATCGATTTTAAATGAACCATAATAGTAGCAATTTTATACAATAGTAGCAGTCTCTGTTAAGGTTTGGCTGACATGATATGGATATGAATTTAATGCTATCAGATGTACACTGAGTTTGAAAATACTCTGTGGAGTTCATACTTTGTCTCTAGTTAAGGATTCCAGACACAAGACAGGAACAAAGAGAGTGAGGTTTGAGAAACAATTTCTGCTTATTCCTTCTGAAGTGGGATTATGGTCAAAAAGAGGTCTGTAAAAGCTGAGCCTCAGGCAGCTCTTGGAGCCTTATCCAGACCTCAAGGCCAGGCCTTCCTAAGCAGTGGCACTGGCGATAATGAAGCATCTCTGGTCAAAGATGGCTTGAAGTCTACAGTAAAGCAAACTTACTATGTTTAAGAATATAAATGTTAAAGGATGTAAAAACTTTCTCAGTAATGTCTGGAATACGTTTGCTACTTTGCCAGCTAAAGGGAAAACTGTCAAACAATGATTATAACAGTAAAACTGAAGAGACTTGGATTCCATGTCAGTGTATCTTTATCTACATATGATTTTGTATTGAGTATAATATTATTGTTGTAATTAGTATTACTATTACCACCATCGGGCTTTTTTTTTCGTCAAGAGTAATGTTAATTCTGAATAGTAAAAAGTTCCCCTTGGATAAAGGTACAAATTAAATGCTGTGAGTGATCAGTAAGAAGCAAAAGCCATCCCTTTACTGACACAGTGAGAGAGGAGAGAAAAAGGACCATGAGAATAAGATATGTGATGGTAGGGGCAAATCGCACTTTACATTCTGAGAAGACCATCCTCTTTCTTTGTAGAAAGAATAGACTTGTAGTAAAAGCTACACCATCAAACTCAATTAAGAATGAGTCTTTTACAAAGAAAGTAGGAGGAAGAAGAAGATATAGCCACAATAAAAACTAAATGATTTTGGGGATACCTAAGAGCAGTCTGCTTTTTTCAAGGCACTTCCTCAGAAGGGAGGACAATTCTGTGCACTAAGAGTCTGGTAAGGATACAGAAAATGATATTGTTAGCAAGAAACAGATCAGGGACGACAAACCGTTTTAATGTCACATGCCATTACACAGGAAAGGATAATATGATGTAATCAAAGCAATGACAGACAGAAAGGAAGAGAGAAAATATCTTATATTTCTGATTCTGGGATTTATTAATGCTGAAATAAGGAAAATATACTGGATGTCACAGGTAGAATTTTTTGATAGTATACTCCTTTTACTTCAAGTTGTGAATTTTTCAAAACCAATTTTTTTTTTTTTCCACTGAAACGATAAAGACTGATTTTCTATTGACGGTAATACCTAACCACATCACTAGGGAATTCCATATTCTACTGTCACCCTTTCAACCGTCTCAGAATAGAGCTCCTAACATGGCCAGTAGCCCCATCAATGAGCTCATTGTTTCTCATTCTGCTGCTGCAGGCTCTGCTGTAATTAACTGGATAGGCCACAGCACACAGATTTACCTGGATTGAGACAGCTGTAATTGAGACAGTGCTGGGAACAGAGCAAGTGTGGGGTTTGAAGGGAGCCCACCAGACACCCTGTGTACCTCTCTGTCTGACTAAAACCAGCTTACATGGGCTATGAGTGTGCTAGTAACTAGAACAAGCCGTGCCTGTGTGCTGGCCCCAGGGCCAAGTGTCACAACATAGCTCACATCTGCACAGCCACAGTCTCTTCATTTCCCAAAATAGAGAGGCCTGGACTTCAGTGCCAACTGGGAGCCATTGCTGATCTTTGCTGTCCCCAGCCTATGCCCTGGGACAACCCTAATTGGCATTGGCTACAGCTGGGCTCGGGGGCATGACCACAGCTGGAGCATACTGGGCAATCAGTCGCCAGTGCTGGGGTCCATGGGCTGGCTCATCGTCACTACGTGATGTCTGTACTCATGGCCATGCACAGTGGTAGCCAAACGAGCTGAACTAAAGCCGTCCTAGATGTGCTTCACCCAGGCTTTCCTCAGAGGCTGGATCTGGGTACAGCCTAGAGCATGAGCAAGAAACTAGCTGAGGTGAAAATAGTATTCATGTTGGATCCCGGCTGTAAACAATATAAAACCAGTTTTTGCACTTCTCTGTCCTGCTGTATTTGTTATACAGGAAGGGAAAGTCTAAATCATTTCTCTGTGTTTATGAATTCCCAATGTGCATTAACATTCAGTGCAATAAACTGGAAAATGCCAAGTAGTGTTTTAAAGCTTCTATTTCCAGAAGCGCAGTGCCTCATATTCTTTTCCTTGCAGGCTCTACAGCCACAGAAAAATAATGAAGACTACAGGATCCACAATGTACTTAAATTAGAATGATTTTGCAAGCTTTTGCAAGTAGATGTCTAAAATCTTATTATTTTAAAGAGAGTTATTTCAGTTTTTTACTTTAGGGTAAAAGGAAGTGTTTTCTTATTAAGAGAACGTTTTCTCTAGGTTTTTTTTTTCTACAAGTTAATGGTAATATGCAATGTTTTTAGGTTCTTGGAACTGTAGAAAAGCAACCCTTTTTATTTCTAGGGGTTTATAAAAGGGTCCAATTCATTCTACAGAAATCAGTGATTTGATACAAATAATAGCATGTTCTTTACCTGCATCATTGAGAATCATTACACTGCTTACATGGGAACAGACTAGAGTTTATACTAAAAATCCCCCAGAACCCAGAGACAAACAGAAATTTGGATGTGGTGACCAGTGTCTTGACAACAGTGAGTGGACATTGAGTAGGAAGAACACAGAAGGAGGGAAGTTGAATGCCACCAATTCTTTGAAGCTGAGAAGCTGATAAGAAAAAAACACGGGCATTTATCCTTAGGATCTCTTTGAATGCAGGCAATCAGCATTCCCAGAGAAGTGGAACAAATTCACACTCTACAGTGTTTCCAATGATAGAAATATCATTGGAAATATCATGTTCAGAAATATTATGATTTGAGGAGATAGTGGTTACTAATACTGCATCTTCCCAGGTAGGGGTAGGAAGGGTGCTCCAGCTGAACCGAAATTATATTGTATCATGGCATCAAGGAGCCAGTGGACTTTGATTTTCTACATATAGAGTATTAAAACTCCATTTGGAGGGAGCGAACTAGTGGCCAAAGCATCAGGCACATCCTCCCTTATTCTCTGTTACCCAAGTTATATGCTGTCCTGTTTGCTAGTTCCTTTTTACATCCATGCTGCCGAATTCTCCTGCTAAGGTTACGCCCACCCGAGCACATTTAGTGCAGTCAGTGCAGTTTCTCAGGCTTGACAGCAGGGTAACTGAGTCAGTCTGAATTATCTCAAAAATAACATGACAGAGTCAAGGAAAAGCAAAAGCTCAGAAGTGCTGCTGTTGTTTTCTAGGAGAAGAGGCAGAAATAATTTGCTGTTCTTCTAATAACATAGGGCAACTTCCTCCACCAGTCCTCTGCTGTCTTTACTTCTGCATTGTTCAAATAGCTAAGATTTAGGAGAGAGACAGATAGTGAATTTGGATACTCTCACCCAATGTGGGTTTTGTCCACTAGTATGACTTAAAAAAAAACATGGACAAATTTTAATTTCTGTATACTACCTAGTGCTTTGCAGAATCTGAAGCCTCACACACTGAGGCATCCATAGATATGAACTGCCACTCTATACTCTCATGAACTGGCAGGCTTTTCTCTTTCGAGTTATTGGGAAGGATTACATCCCAAGAACACTGGGATGTTGGGAACTGCAAAGTGTTTCTGAAACATAAGAGCAATTTTTCATTGTTTCTGCTAATGGCACAACCCAGTGTCCACTGAAGTGGGAGAGAGAGGCATTGAAGCAGAGATACTCTGGGCCAAGCCACAGATATGAACATATCATAATCTGATTTACCATGTTTAGCAAAAACATTCATTTTCCACATTAGCAGCACTGACTAACCGTTATGCAGGGCCCAGAGAACTATTTACATTACATCAACCACAACTGCTAAAAACCTTTGGAAATTTGCTGCATTGCTTTTCCCAAATGTCAGTAAATCCTTGAGAATAGGTGACCCAGATACCAAAGATAATTTGAGCGTGTCACTCACATACTAGTCTATACAGGTATGCCAGAAGCCAAACACCTCTGAAGGTTTTCAGTTTAGAGCAATTTAAATATAACCAGTGCCTGGGTATATTTATATAACACTGCCTAAACTACATTGAAATTCAAAAAACAACAAAAGGGCCTGGGAAAAAAATAAACTTCCTATGAATAAAGGATAGAATTATCTAAATGACTCAGGTCAATCTAAACTTTTAAGTTATACTTAAAATGCTGATTGCCTGCCATAATAGGGCAGCTGCCAAGAAAACATGAACAAATCTGATAGGTGTGATAGCCACTTATAAGTGTATTAAGAGTGTATGAGTAATATGAAGTGATGAGAATTTATGTTTAAAAACAAAATTATCTTTGCGAAATTATGTTTTAAAAAAATTACCCTCGTGAAATTTGCAAGCTTTCCAAACACACTGTGCCCCAAAACCATATGAACAGTGAATAATTTAAAGGACAACATACACTGTCAATAGTCTGAGGAAAAAAAAAAAAAAATTCCTTCTTACTTCTTTTCTCATACTCAGAGACACAGCTGTTGAAAATGCCCTCCTATTTAAAAAATAAATTAAAAAAGAGTTAAAATAGCTCAGATATCTAAAATGTATCCTTTTCATATTTGCCAAGCCTATCAACAGAACTGCCTGTAGATACCATCACTAATGACTGAGGCATATATTCTTATTGCAGGAAATTTCTGTAAAAAATTATTATGAGGGTATTAAGCATGTATAGGTTATATATAGCTGTTCAAACACTTTAGCTACCAACTTCACTATAAATCCTGCTTCAGGCACTTCCACACTACATTAATATTACAATACAATCTTGGAAACTTCTTTTTAATGAACCAGCAAGCTTTCTTGAAACCAAAAAAAATCCTTATAGGCTTATGTGTCATCTTAATATATAACTTCCCAGTTTCATGGTAGAAAAATATCACTGTGATGGTTTACTGCTGAGTGGTCACATTATTACAGACACTGAACTGAAGAAAGTAACCCTGCAAAATACAATAATCATGCCCGAGAACGCCAGGAACACCACATGGAACGTCAGGGGACCCAGGGCTTAGTGCTGTGAGACTTGGATATGACCAAACCATGAGACAGAATCTATATGCTCCCATTTTTCAAATTCTTGACTTCTCACAAATAGTGTTATAACTGCTGAATCTTGACATTATAATTTGAAATGGGTTTATTCCCACTTTCACTGATGACCCAGCAAGAACGACTTGAAAAGTGATGTACTTGAACCAAACAATTTCCTGAATAGTCAGTGGGAATGATTTCTATTAAAAAAACATCTTGGTGAAAGCCCTAACTAGTTCAGCAATCCTTTCTGAACTCTAGGAGGCTTTGCAAGTTTATCCAACCCTCTGAATTGGGTACCTGTCATGAAGTTGTATCTGCCTGCTCAAGGAAATTTTGTTTACTTCACATTGTTACATTCAGCAAACCCACTAAGTATGGTTTGCATATTTTCAAAGAAGGCCACAGATTTTTTAGTATCATTAATTGAAATACAACAGAATACTGATGACAAGGGGACACCAAAGATAACCGCTGTTATTCAGACTATACCTCATCCTCTCTGCAAGGGCACCAACAGTGGAATTTCAAATGCGCTCAAAGGACTTCGAAGCATGAGTCTCATTAATATTTTTTATTTTGTTGTGGTGAAAATGTCACCCCATACTTAAAAGCCTAATCCTTAGTCCTTCAGTTTGAGCACTTCTACAGGGCAGGCACCATCCAGACTTGTGAGGAACCTGAGGGAAGAGTCATTGTCCATGTATTGGTGACCTTGTGGTGGACCTTAGAAGCCATTTCACAACACACTGTAACACTATGCAGTAGTACAGGACCAGAAAAAGTGCAGGACACCTCATCCATCACTCATCAAATGACTACAGCCATTGTTGAAAATGCCAACAAACCAATGAAAACAATATGATTTATGGATTGCAACGCAGTGGCTTCTAATTCTGTACTCTGGATTGTAAAAGGCAGAATTCAGTAAGTCTCTGTTTCAAGAATATGTTTGAATCCTAAATTAATTCTCAATGTACTTTTCTTATCCATAATGAAGCAAATAGGAAGCTTTAACAAGTATTGAAAACCAGAAACGTTCCTACGAAATCAACAGAAACTGAGAGAATTTTTTACTGATGGAGTTTAAATAATTATTAGTGTCCAGAACATGGAGCTGTTCTCTGAAACACTTAATAGGATAAACCATTGTCAAACAATTACACAGTACTCTCAGCACAGAGAAACATATATGGTATTTTCAGGTAGCTAGTTAATGTAGGAGAGCAAATGAGCAATAAACCACAGAAGACAACCAGTTCATCTGCAAGAATACAGAAAGATAAATAGCCTTTACAGAAGGTTGTTTGTGAGTCTTTAAAGCCTAGCATGTTAAGCATCATTTGCTGTCATCAGTATAAAACTCCTTTCCAAAGCAATGACAACTATTGTAAGCTGTTCTCATTTGCAGTTGAAACAAAGAATTCAGATGGCATTTCAGGCTCTTTTCCCTCATTCTGCTCCTTCTATACTCAGTTTATCTCACCATGTTTTCTCCAAGACATCTCAGATACTATTTATTCAGATTTGATTTTGTTTTGTTTTTAAATTAGTTATAGGTGGTTTAAATTCTGGAAATGCTGGAGGCCACCGGGAGGAAGTTAAAAAAATTACTACAGTTTTCAGGTTATGAAGTACTTCAAAAGTATTGGCATTTTCGCTCTGACTTTTGAAGCTTTTCTATAGTTTCTGCTACAGAAAAACTGTGTTTCTGAAACCCAGCTCAAGACTCAGGGTCAGTGTGCATTAAAAGGTCTCTATGACAGTGGTGGGCTGGCCCATCTAGCAGCTGAGCACCCACTCAGTCACTCTATCCTGCCCAGCAGGGTGAGAGAGAAACTACAGAGAACATGGGTTAGAAAACTTATGGTTTAGAACAAAGACAGACAACTCACTAAGTACTGTTGTGTGAAAACAAGACTGGATTTGAAGAATTTAATTGTTGTTTTGGTAATGGGAAACAAATAAAAAAAAGACAAACATCTAAAACACCTATCCTTCCTCTCTCCTAGGCTTAATTTCAGACTCCTCACTTCTTGTCATCACCGAAGGTTACACTCAGCCCCTTCAGGGAGGCAATGAGCAGCACAGAGGATTGTGGTCACAGGTGTAGCTGATTCTCTCTGGAGCTCCTTCCTTTTCCTGTACTCTGGTGCAAATCCTCAGCAGACTGCAGTCTCACTGCAGGTGGTGTGCCTGCCCTGCCATGGAGCGCCCGCTCCTCTAGCTGTGGTGTCCTCTCAGTTGTTTCTCATTATTTTTACTCGTTCCTCTTTTCACTACTCCCTCATTCCATTCTCTGATCCTTTCCCCGTCAGTATTTTCTGCTCTTAAGTGTGTTTTTACAGAAGTACCACCAATTTGGTTGATGGGCTCTGCTGTGTCCTCTGCTGTGGGTCTGTTGCAGAATCATCTGGAAGTTGCTGTATCCAGCCTTGACCTCTTCCACAGAAGGAAGCTCCCCTTCTGAAAAAACCTTGCCACCTACACCCAACACAACCAGGGGAGTTTTAATTCAATGCCAAGGTACAGGGAAGAATGTAATTCTCTTTTTCTTACTGATATATTCCCCAACCAACATTTGTGTAGGTGCCACCTCAGCTCAAAACTGTAAAAGTTTTGACAGGGAAATGTGATGACTATACCTAGTAGGGCTACCAGGCACGTTTGGCCTCCAAACTCGAAAAGTAAAACATGCAATTTTGGGTGGAGGTACTCCCATGTCCAGACAGGTGGCTTTCATGCCACCAAGGCTCCAGGAGGTGAAATAGTTGACAGATAAAAAGTGCTAAATACCGTGCTCAAGAACAAATATATCTTCCTCTTATCTAAAAGCAAATAGCTTATCCAAGCTATAACAGGGAACCTATATTTTATATTGTCTGTGATTTGATGGAAAATTTCAAGCTCACTCTTGCTGTGTGGCATCAATAAGGTCAGCTAACTTTGAACCAAAGAGCTGTAAGTCTGTTTTCTGGGCAAAAATCTGGCAGAAGCCCAGGAAGCTCTGTAGCATGCAAGGAATACTAGACAAATTTGGAGAAAAAAAACAGAGAATTGGGGAAACAGGGGTATTACTCCCTCAAACTGCTTATTCATCACTGAATGATTTGAATTGTCTTCCCTTCTGTTTTAGGTAAGCACAACATCGATTTATGAGAATGGAGTAGGCTTCTACAAATATTTTTCAAATTATCTATATTCTTAAAAAAAAAAGTTGACTTCAGAGGATTAAAATAGCAACAGAAAATGCAACAGCCTTGACATGTTCAAGCACTGCTGAAAGTATCCACTGTGTTACAAGATCCTACAACTGCCCTTTTACATTTAAATCATTTGCAGTGCTGAAATAAAGGGATGGAAATTTTAATAATAATAATTTAATTGCCCTTTGAGTAATTGTGCATATTGTATTGAATTCAAAAGCTTTGACTTTGACTTACAGCAGCATTAGAAAATGTTTTGATTCTACAAAAGCACAGTTGAAGACTTTCATCAGCCTACAGCCTTCAGACACATAGGTCTCTTTCCAAAAATAGGTTAACTCCTTCTACCAAATGGAGAACACCTAAATCAAAACTCTTCAGTGTATATGTCTGCTATGTATATCGTGTAGCACAGAGAGTACTGCAATTAGTCATCCCTTCCCAGTGGTAATTACTGGAAAAAGTTTAGACTTAAGGAACACTGTGTCTCTTTTCAAAACCTATCAATCATTTTTAAAATTTGCAGATTATATAAAACATTCTGCATGCTCACAGTCTGTTCAATTTTATCGTTACATCTAGCCTGAGGACTGGAGTTCACTGGCATTTTAGCAATGCAGGGGGATTTAAAATTTATATGTGAAATTGCTAACTTTATTAACAGCTATATTATTCTTACCATGTTTTTGCTGTTTCCTTTATTTAAGGAGCTGAACATCAGAGTTAAGTGAGTCATTAACATCCCTGTTAAGTAATATTTGATAAGGCAGACTTCCCCAGGCAAACATTTTAATTTTAAGCTCATTATTTTATACAGTTCTAAATCTTTATACAAGTAACCTTTACAAAAGAGACATTTTATGGCAAGCTAAACCAATCAACAAGCTTGCAAAGTTTTATTTGCAAAGATATAAAGGCTTTTGCTGCTGTTCTACAATTGTTGGCTATTAATGTATTTGTGTTTGTTTTTGAACACAACAAAATACTCCTCACTCTATCAAAGCATAGAGGTCATAAATAATAGTGTGGGGCGGTCATGATAGTAAAGGTAGAACTATCTTCTGGTGACTGCAGCAAATTGGAAAGGATGTGGTGGCAAGAAACAAAGCTTGTGTTAACATTGATGGCAGAAGTGGGGGAAGTTGAAGGTATAGTTCCTCTTGTGCGGGTATGGCGCAAAGCAGCAGGCAAACAAATTGCTTCATATGAAACCTTCAGCCTCTATCAATAAACTCATTTACTGTCAGAATACAAGAAAAAGGTGCCTGGAATGAAACCTCCTGAAAATCTCTCTGTTTCTCTTTATCTGGGAACTTGAAAGGGCTGGTTAATGAACAACGAACAGCTTTGTTACTTATTGATCACAATAGTAGCGATGTGTGTGCATGACGGTAAAAACAATATGCACCATAGTGCAAGATGAAAAGGGGAATTTTTTAAAGAAAGTAATATTTGCAGAGAAGTCACTGTTGACAATTTTTTGGTTTTGAAATAAGCCCCAATGCACAACGAGCAAGGATAACCATAACATAATATCAGTACACTAAAACTGTGTGTCGCGTGAATCATCCGTACAGAATGATAACATGAACTAACAGAAGTAACAGCATACTTTTCAATTGCTCTTACTCATGGAAGCCTCAGTCTAGAAAGCACCAGTCTCGTGGTATTGCAGTATCAGGAATCATCACCTCAATATCAGGAATCTGATATGCAATATCAGGAATCATCACCTCAATACCCTTCCATTTTCACATTCATAGCCAGTAATCTCCAGCTGTATTAGACGAACATTGTGTGACCTTTGTGGACATGTGCAAGGTAGGAAAGGGGAAGCCTGTGCTGCACAGGACAGGAAATCCCCCTGACAACCTAAACTAATCATACTTTGTGCCACTGTGCAACAGCTATATAAAGAAAAACGTGTAGTTTTTATGTGATCTCCCTGAATGAGTCAGAGGGTCCAAGCTCATAGAAAGCAGTGGAGCTGCTGTAGCAGTCTATGCCTTCTGGGTTAGCAGAACTTGCTACTCATCTTTGTTCTACACTTTATAGGCCTCTTTCCGAAACTAAATTACTGTAATGAAGATATGCACAGATCTAGCCCTAGCAAGGAGAAATCTTCAATAGTCACATACTCAGGTCTTTCCAGTGAAGTCTTTCTCATTGCATTTGTAATAAAATCCAACAATATGCCTGTACAGAGGCAGCCATACAAAATATATGCACCCTTCTATCAGGAGGCAGATTTTAAATATGGCAGTGACATTTCCAGAACTTCGCTATAAAAAGCAATAAGCCAGAGTGGAAGTGCCTCGAACCTGGCATTCAGCAACTTGCAATAGACTCAGAACATTGTTATTTCATATCTTATATCAGTGAATTATTTCCAGTCTTACTGTAGCTGTTGTTGCTATGGTTCCCTATGTTGGAATACATGTTTATCTGCACATTCCCTTTTGCTGAAGTTACCTCATATGATAGTGAAATATAAAGGGATGCATGTTTGAAATCATCATTCTCCAGAATCAGAGTCTAGGGTCGGCTGATGTTAAGTACTTCAGAATAATGGCCTCAAATACACTACCAGGTAGTATGAGAGACTGATTTGGGACATATCTCAGTTTTGCAATGGAATGTGTTTTAAGTGCATGAGCTCAGCTCTGAACAAGCTGGTTCATTTTTAAGCACATAAAATGCATGTCTGTAATAAAATGTGGTACCACACAGGGACTTTTCAGCTAGGTCTGTACCAATTAGCAGAGATTTCAGAAACAGCATTGTCTGCTCTTCTGCTTGGGCAATCTCTTTGTCCCAACTCAAAGCAGCTTTCAGTGCATTTTGAAATACTGGCTTTCCTCCTGAAACTAGCAGAATTGTGTCAATATGACTCTGCACCACCGCCCATAAACCATGCTACTATTGCTTTACTGCTTTCGGTAGACAAACCAGTTGATATGGAGTCCCTTGGGTAATCCTAGGAACAATACTACATGTGTTCACTGACCATGAGCATGTTCACTGACAAGAGCAAAACAGAACCTGCATCGGGATAGCCCTTTAATTAAAAAGAGAGCTATAAAGAACAAAGCATCAGTCAGGGTTCAGTATTGACTCTTCAGTGCCTTTCCCAGCCAAGCAGAAGGCTGCTTCTATCTTCTGTTTTAGACTCCTACATGCTGTAAGAAGAGGGGTACTTTACACAGAGATACAAAGGCTCTTGGGTCCCATGGATTCTATCCCCAGACAAGCAGCTTCCCTGAAAGAGGCTAGAATGGTGGTGAATACCCAGCTGAACCAGGTTCACTTGCAAAGTTCAAGTGAAAAACAAAAGAGGGAATGGAAAAAAACCCAAACTGTTCCCAGTGTTTCTCTTACTCAGTGGCTCAGTTGTACTACTCACTGCTGAGAACAACTCTGGAGGCAGATCTCTCTCACAGAGCTCCACGAGGACTGACCTTAAAGTTTACTCTGCTATGCTCGTGGTGAATACTGCATAAAAATCCAGCATAACACAGAGTGCAAAAAACCCAACTCAGCTAGACCCGTGGGAGGGTTAATTTTTGTACGCTTCCTGCCCTCTATAGTCAAGTAAAAGCCAGTAAAAAACTGTTCCCCCTGGCTTTTGTTATGTGGGAGAGTTTTCAATCCAATCCCTTCCTCTGTCTTTTCCATGCAGCACTGACCTAAGCATGCTCAGTGCAGCAGTCACACAGAGCAAACAACTTTTTGTTGGGGTAGAATTCAACCATGTTTATTTATATAGCTAGACTAATCACTGCAGCCTTCTGATGGTCACCATGTGTCTGGCAAGCTTCAGCTGCGGTGTTTTGGGAAGCTAGAGCCTTGCTTTCTCCCATGCATTCCCCTATGCAGCCCCAAATGAGAGGGGGAGCACTGGGAGACAATGAAAATCCAGCTTCTGTATCTACATATTAGAACAGCTGAACTTTTGCTCCCTCCTTATTCTTCCTGTCCACATCCTGCAAATCCAGCAGCTGCTTGAGAGTGCTCTTTACACAGAATACAATCTGAGGTGAAACATTTGTAAGAACTAGTGCTGCATGCATTTTCACATGAACTATCGCACTTAGAAACAAATGCTATTTAAAGTGGTTTGTCCCAGGAGTCTCCCTCAGTTAGCACAATGCACTTTCCCAGAAGGGGTTCAATTTCAGGTCTTGAACTTGTCCCACGCTCCCAGACCTCATGGGCCAAAGAGTGTGGCAGAGTCATTACACCCAAACCTTAGAGGAGAGCTGGTACTCTGGTATCTCAGTTCTGAGCCATTCAGAAATAAAGTCTGTATATCTTTGGATGCCAACTTGTATTTTCTCAATCAGAAGCCCTACCACCCCAGGGAAGGCAAGTGGTACTCTAACACTCCTGGGACAGAAAACAACTGTCCTTTGCTCTTGTTTTCCCTTACAATAAAAAAACAGCCTAGGAGAACCATAAATTGCAAAAAGGGGAAAATTTGAAAAAGAATACTGGAAACTAAAAAGATTATTGCTAACCTTATTAGTTTATGATATAAAGCTATCTAGAAACCTGAAGGACTTCAACAGTGACCTGATTTATATTTTCTGATGCTAAAAATCTGACTTTTGTGAAGAGTGTCCATTTTGTAAAGATATAGGTGATGAAGTTGGTAGGGAATGTAAGGGACATATACGGAAGGGTTAATCAACGCCTTACAAGAGGAAAACCCTTTGTTTTGAATATTCTCTTCTGGTTTTTAAATTTATCTGTCAAACAATGCAGATGGTTTACTGTCTTTTCCATTTCGAATCAGTGATGCTGCACTGATTGGCACCTCCAGGGAAGCCCATGAAGGTAATGATGATCTAATACCTCTAATCATCTACTGCAGACTTAAGGAAATTTCTTATCAAACATTTTCAGTCTTCTTTACAAAGTATTTTTATGACTTTTGTATGTTTAGGAATAGCTTTGAGAAAAAAGAACACAGTTTTGATATTATTATTTGTATTTAACATGTAAGATAGAAGTCATGGGTTCTCAGGAAACACGTCTGCTAATGTTCTGAGGGAAGAGGACAGAACCACCCTCAACATCAGCTTTCCCTGTTTATGCCCATGATATGTGTTGCTGAGTTTCCTAAACATCCATTAAAAAGAACAGAAGCTGGAGTTTTAACTGCTGTCTGGAAATGTCAGAACATGGACCAGGATAAAACTTGATATAATAGCTCTTCCATGCACTCAAAGATAAGATAATTGATAAAGAAAAGAGCTATTACCATGCACACCTGACTGAATTTCCATTTCATTTCTTCCATCTTTAATATGTGGTACAAGTACCTGTCTGCAGAAAGAAAAGATTTAATTTTGAGCTCAGACACAGACAGGTTATTGCAAAATCAATTTTAAGACTAGAAAGAACCTTAGTAATCTCAGACTTAATCTTCTGAATGCAAATGGTAATGTTGGCAGACTGCAGATTCAGTTTTAGCAGATATTTTAAGTTAATACAAGAAGTACTTCAAGAAAATGAGAATCATTAACACAGATCTTTTGTCAAGTAAATGGAATGGCCACATTGCCATCTCTTTAACAGCTTCCCAATGTTTTTGTCTCTCTGTTGCAGCAGAAAATGACTAACTGCAATCGGTTCATGTATTTGTTAGCAATTTTGGAGTTAAAGTGAAGGATCTGTTCTCAGATGGAAGGCCTCTGGTAATGGAGAATGGCCAAGAAACCCTGGCCCTGATACTGAGGGCAGCAGAATCGCCCCAGTGTGATGACCCAGCTGGGCTACTTATCTTTAATGATACAGAGAGTAAAACTGAAGTGCTTCAAACTTCAGGATTATATTGCTTCAGGGCATTTCTTTGTGGGGGAACAGTCAAGAGCAAGCACATTTGGTGCTTTATCAATGGTCTTTTCATCTTGACACCTCCCCACCTCCTAAGGGAGATAGCCCTCAGGGCACAGGCAATGAAATGGGGTGAAAGAACTATGGTTTAAAATACTTCAGCAGATTGAAAATAGTTTTCCAATACTATTTTTAACCATTAATTTCATCTCTGCTTACAGAGGCTTTCTGGGCTACTACTCAGGCAAAACCTCTATTGGTATGAGAAGATAAGAGAATATATGAAAAAGATTGTGCCTGTTTAGACTTTTGAAAGATTAGCAGTATCAACAGCGATTTATGCTGCTTGCAATTTTCATTTGCAGCTTTTAGTTTAATCTCTTCAAATCTCTGGTGTCTTATAGCACTAAAGGTGCTTATAAACCTGATAGAGTGTAGTTTTAAAATATGGAGATAGATAGGGGTTAAACTGGGCTCTTGGTGTAAGGAATATGTTCTTTATTATTTTTATTTCAGTGGAACTTAATTTTCAAGACATATACTTCAGGATATACGTTCCAGGATTTAATTCGCCCCTTGGGTCTCAATTATGCCCTGATTTACACTTCACATAATCCCACAGAATCAGTGTTCCTACTCCACTCCCTATCCCTAGCTACCAGTTAATGCTCTGCTTATTCTTATATCACGTCTGTCCCACAGTGCTGTGCAAACCCTCATATTAATCAGAATAGAGGTGGTGTATGTTCCTCATGGACAGAAAAATGAAGAAATGAACACTAATCCTGACACCAAGATGTTACTTACAGTGTACGGCCTCATTGTTACACATAGCTGCAGACAGCACCTGTATGTGCTGAAGGGCACAACACAATTCTCATCACACAAATGCAAGCAGGAGAGCTTGGTGTGCAGTAATTATGTTTTCCACAGTCATCTCCCCTGTGTTCCTTTCCTTTTGAAATTATCCATGTAAGAGGTTCTGTTAAAGTTTTTTCACCTTCTCTTAGATAAGTAAAACCATAACCACACCTTGCTGTCTGAAAGATGCCACCTGCCCTTTTAGTGAAGCAGAGGGATTGGAATGGCAGGTAAACCAGTTCTCCTGCAGAAGTAATTTTGCTTTGCCTGTGTCGCTAAGAGACACAGCAGAGAGTGAATGGAGTGTCTTCATTTTCAGAAGAACCTTAATTTCTTTTCACATATTTAAATAAAAATAAAGCTGCTTGGCATATGTACCATCATGTGACACTATTACTTGCTGCAGAGTCATGAAAAATTCATGCACTATGTATTGGTTAAGAATGTTGTTCTTTCCTAAGACCCAAAAGGCAATACTTTACTTAAACGTTGATTCAAAACAAAAATATCACAGAGACTTGTCTTCAGCATGGTGCATTACACAACCATGTAAAATGAAGAAAGGAAGAAAGGTCACATTAAAGGGAATGCAAGTTGTACCTAATCTGGTTAAACAGACAAACTCTCCAGGGCAGGAACTGTCTACTTACATGTCATTGTAGTGCCTTACATGGCAAAGCTCTTACCTACTGGAGCCTTCAGACCCTTGAACAATATCATCACTCAGGATTATGGGAGTTAAGGGAAAGGCTGAGGCCTGTATTTAATTTTCATTGGCACATCCTATTTTCTCTAATTTTTTTTTTACAGTCTTTGAATCTCACTGTACTTAAAATACAAGCAAACCCTACTACAAGTCTCGTTAAAGAGACTACACCAATAAGAAATACCATTTTCTAATATTTTTTAGGAGGATTGTTCTAGCCCGTAGGCCTTTCAGTCACATACATGGGGAAATGTAAGAGAGAACTAAGAAAATAGCAAAATAATTGCATATAATATTTTAATGAAATATATCCAAAGGGGCACTCTTTTTAATATAATTTGAACTACTGAATTGCAGAATGAAAATTATCTGCCTAATATTGCTGGTTTCAGTCCTGATTTGAGAACCAACTTGTTGCCCTTTATTCTGTTAACAACATCTACTCCAAACACTGTGTATTTCTGTAGGTACAGCTAAAAAATTATTTTATTAGTTAAAAATGGTCCAATAAAGACCAATGATGATCTCTAACCAGTGACAAAACAAGTCTACAAAGAATTTGTGCAGTTGTCCATGTTGCCCAGGACAGTCTGGAAGTCTTGCTGTACATACTGCCTTCCACAATATGGTCTGGGAATAGAGTGTCTTTGATATATTCAAGCAGTAAAGGGGGAGGCACTGGCAAGATTTGGGGATAGAACTAAAATCCTTAGACCAGCTAGTAGAGTTGAAAAGGAGAAGAAATATTTCCTGGCAGAAAAGCCTTTCTGCAGATTTTATGGCTCTTCACTCTAAGAGTCCATCTATTTTTTCCCAGTACATTAGCTGAGTCTGCTGAGTGATCCACTTGTGCGGCCACCGTCTAAACCTTGCCCTCCTTCATATTCTATTTTTTTCTTACACACTTCTCTAACCAGCAGATCAAACCCATGCAGTAATAACCCTGCTTCCCCATTTCAACTATTGCTTCCCTGCTTTGGAACAGATGAATGTTAAAATTTATCATATCTCATAATAAATTTTCTAGAATTGCCTATTTTCTCTCTTCCAAAAGCTGAATGTATGTTTAAATATGCCATGACTAACATCTTCTGAGTGTTTTACTGTATTTTAATGAGGAACAAGCTGTGCACTAAGTAGCAGAGGGTTAATCTCAGGAACTTTTTATGGCTCAAGTGATCTCATCTTTAAAGTACGTGAGTTATAAAAGACAATAATTAGACATTAAGCTGTTATGAATGCAGAGGATGGTGCTCTTGTATAACAAGAGTACAGAATTAGTTTGATAGCTCTTATCTTGTGCATTTGCAATATTTTCTGTGATAATACGATAGCCTGTCCAATGAGACCATTTATCCATATTCTAGTAATCTGTTTCTCATCATCTTGAAATTTAAAGACACTTGATAAATTCTAAATTGTGCACTTAATGGTAATGTTCTTATTTTATTGTTCTGTTGAACTTGAATTCCAAACAGTAAGTATTTTTTAGTGCTGCCTAAGTTAGCCTCAGACAAGTGAATTTTTTTGTACCAGGAATGGCAGCTTTGGATTTAAAAGTTGGCACTGTCATTTCTTTCATTATGGGATCAAACCTAATTTAAATCATATAGATTCCATATGTCAGGGGTTTTTTTTAGAATTGAATAGCTTAATATTTGTCACCCATTATTAGCACGTTAGGGAGACTGTGGAACTCTCTTCTATTTGAAGAGATAGTTTTACCATGCATAGCTCCCACAAACACAACAAGTGCCCTTCTTGTCCTTTTCTCAAGAAAACTTACTTCCATCATTTGGGAATACTGTTTTTCTGCATTTGATGTGTAAACACTTACCTGAATACTGACTTTAGTTAATCTCCAGTAAAGATAATAGACACAAAATATTTCAAGTAGAAAGTTTGCTAAAAGCTACAGAGAAATCTTCCTTACTGACTATGATGTCCTGTGTGGTCAGATCAGTGATAGGTCTAAATTGGCATTACACAGCCAGTTCTTTTACTGCTCTTCACAGGAAGGAGTCTTTTGACTGGAAGTGATTATTAAATCCACCCTACAACACACCTATTTTGAAGTTTCTCTTTTTGGGAGTGAAGTATTAAGACAGATACAAATTTACACTTCCTATAATTTAAACTTGGTGATGCATGTAGCAGCCTGTTCTTCCCATTAAAACTTCTGTCCTGTACCAGCAAAAATGCAGTCTCTTTCCCCTTCTTGCTTTAAAATCCTAGTACTGAGACTTGGTGCTGTGAGGCTCTTTCACTAAATAAGACCAGAGCTTTCCAATCCTTAGAGACACGTCCATCCTCCTTCTTTCAGACTATATGGGGCACAGTTTGTTTTATATGGATGTGCATGATCTAACATGATCAGGTGAACATCAGGTTTCTGTTATTTTGGATAGGTAACCCAATATTACCAAACACAGCTTTTTGTCATTTCAAAGTTCATATCTGAAGACCTGTAGGAATCCACTTTATGGGACAACAGACAAAACTCTGGGACTATGATGACAGTGCAAAGACAGCGGCCTGAAAAGGCTTATATTGAGTGGTGTTGCAAGTATCTGTCAGGCTATGTTGAACTGCTCAGGTCACAACTGTTGTCAATTCCAAGCTAGTCATTAGTGGTGTTTGTTTGACTAAACAGAGAAAGGAAAAAACCCGAATCTCTATGGAAAATCTTAACTCAACTTTCTTCGCCTGTCTTTCATGTCTCACTATTAAGTTCAAAGACAGAGAAATCCTCAAAAAATACTGTATATTTTCTTGTCCAAACGGCATGTGATGCAGTGGCTTAATATTTGGTCCTTAAAGACAGTTTACCTACTCTTTTGTTATTCAGAATGCATGCGAAAAGAAGAAAGAAATACACAGGTAACATTAGCCTGTTAATATTAACTTCTCTCACAGAGTACTAATTCATGAATAACTTGATTGATATAGGTCTCACCAATAAAGAATTTGTGTTAGTGAGATAAGAAAATGACTGATATATCCAAATTGTCCTCCTTGCCTTTAATAGACTGTGTAAGGTGTGGGATACGAAATTCCACACAGAATCTTTATGTGATTATCTGTGCAGAACTAGTGATATATTAGACATTTTATTCCAACATAGCATGATTTCAGATGTGCATTTCTTTTTGAAAAACTTTGAGTAGATTTAATCATAGCAGTGAGAAATGTGAAAGACCTGTAAGGAGACAGTGTCACCAAATATGCTAGATATTTTTCTGTGCTTTCTGCCAGAATAGTTCAATGCTTTGTAATGTAATTTAGCTTTCAGCTTAAAACCAAACACAAAGATTGCAATTCTCTTCAAAACCCATGTAAATATTGCCTTGTCCTTCTGCTGTGCTTCCCAGATAAAAAGCATTTGCAAATATTTTAAAATATTTTTCCAGTCCCCTTGCAGGCTATCTAATTAAATTCCATGGCTTCCAAGACATATGTGAAAATAATGCACCAGAGAACAGGGCAGAAGTCTGCATCTTAGTTAAGAATGAAAGCCATACCATGCAGCTACTAGCCATCATTTGAGTTTACATGACTGCCTCTCATCTTCTTTTTATTAGAACTATTTCTCTGACCTTATACACATAATAGAACAGTGAAATCTGATGAGTATTTGTTTTCCTCAATGTGCATAATCTAGAAAAATTGGTTCCCTTATGCTTACTTTAATGATCTTTTCTGGTATGGCCCCTTGGTGAAATGTTTTTGAAACTCACTACCTTGACTGCTCCCTGGATGCAGTCACTAGTGGTGGTGGCTTTGGAGAAAAAGTAGTTTTGCTCTTTTAGAATACATGATCTCCAAACTGAGTTCCTGTGACTGGATCGATTTATAATTGAGGCCATTCTGATTTTACACCAGCTTTGCAACTTTGCTGTCTTTCAGTAAGGTGATTCACACTCACAAAGGAATTATTTAGTGCAGCAAACTCCTCTATCTGACAAGCACAAGGGACAGCAGCAGCAGTGTTGAACTAGGGGTTTCCTGTTATCAGGGAGCAGCTCACGCTGCCTGGGCTGCCTTCCCTGGCAACATGCTGGGGAGCTCCAGCCATAGTCTTGCACCACTAGGGACACTAAATGGAGGGCATCACTCATTATCCTGTTGCAGAGAGGCTTGGATGACTTTTGGCTTCTGCTAACTCACTCACAGCCCCTGGGAGAGCAACTTGCCACAGCTTTCATAGCTAGATCTGGCAGGACTTGTGCTAGCAGTGATGAACCCAGGACACTGCTAACAAAATATTCTCTGCCAGATTTGCTCCAGAAGGAGGGAAGCAGATTCATTCTGCTCAGAGATAGCAACCCAGCATTTTATGTGGCAACCAGAATTATTCTGAGTACAGAGGCTGTCAGATGGCAAATATTTAGATGAGGCATCATAAGAAATATGTGAAAGAACCCTACTGTTCTATGATTAACACAGTATTGATCATCATCCAAACTCTAGCATGAACTCAGGCACCGGTTTGTCATTGTGTTAATCATTTTTATGTCTCAGCTCCAGTCACAGAAAAAAAAGAGTTAAACAACTCCATTTACAACTACTAAAAATAAACTTGCAGACTTGCTGGATTCCTCCACATTAAAATGTAAACAACTGTCAGCTCTTCTGGAAAAGCTAGTTTTGCCCTGCTAGTGACTTCCCCAGGAGAATTTCTGTGTTTTTTAAAAGTTTTATGCTGAGGATTTGTTTCCATAATTGGGACTGGCCAGTTTTCTCTCAGAAAAATGAAAACTGAACTCTTTCCAATTAAAACAATTGCTACTAGAACTTCAGCACACTTCAGTGGGGATTGCAGCCAATCATTTTCAAATCTGAGTGCCTCAAGAGAGGCAGCTAAATCCATATTTAGACACCTAGATTGGAAGTGTCTGGTCTGGCTTCACTGCCAGCACCCACAGATCCTCTGGGTATCTTCTGCTGTCTGCCAAATCTAGGATATTGAAAAGTGAATCTATGTCTTTTAGGGGCCTAAATTAAGAAATATTTTTGGCATTAAAAAAAAAAAAATCTCAGGCCAAAATTTTGAATGCTTTGATCAAGATGTTCTTCTTATGTTGTACCCTGCTTTTAAAAACGAATGTATTAAAGCATGTGCTCATTGCTTTAGAGCACCACTTGGCACTACCTGAGGTGGATTGATGCAGAAATAGAAGTCCTGGGGTAAGAAAACAGATAAAATATAATTGATACACTGCAAATTGACTGATACACCCCATTTAGTTTTGAGCTGGGGATTTTTGCGTGGAAATACTTGGACTATTTGATCAAACCATGCTGAAATCATTGTGTAATAATGCAACAGCCAGTCAAAACATTCCTCTGACTAGAGTATAGTTCCCTACTGTTTAAACTAGTTCGAAGGATCCCTTTTCTGCATAGTTTAGATTACAGAAATTACATCTGTCAGTCAAAGATAACTGCTATATTAAATAATGTTCACACATCACACCTCCTTCTTCAGGTCTGGGAAGTAATGGGTTACAATGATAACAATGGTAAATTGGTAAATGGATTACCAGCTTAAATAAATGCATGAAACAATGGTCATAAAAAGGCAAAGGAGAAATAATGTTTCTTCTCTTACTCTGAGGAGGAGAAAATAGCAACAGAACAGACGAAAGATTAGAATATCCCTCAGTAAGCAAAGTAGACCATCCTCATATCAGTGTATCATCTCCCAAGATCACTGTCAGTTATGTAAAAGCCTTCCAAGGATAGAGGCTCCACTGAGTCTCCAGGGAATATCTTCTAGTGATTCTCTACCCTTAGAAATTTATTCCTGCTATTAATTAGTTTGCAGCCTGAAGCCTATTCCTTTTTGTCCTTGGAGGACATGCAGAACAGTTCCTTAACCCTATGCAATAGCCTTTTAGGTACTTGAAAACTAATGTTTTCTTTCAGTGATCTCCTTTTTATTTAAAAAAACATGATTTGAATATTTTTCTGTCAATCATTGTCTCCCAACCTCTGAGATTTTTGTTTGTTCTAACCCAAGGTCTTTGCAGTCGGTGGACAAAAATCTACCTAACTGGACAAAAATCAAATCTGGACCAAAAAGACGCCCAACTCTATGACAAAGGGCTTCATAACTTCAGTAAAGATTAGTTGAAGTATTAGTCTTTTTTCTTTTGTATCTACCACTAGTTAGTTTAATTTTATGTCTGCTCATTCAAGCATCAGGGAAGATGGTGAACAACTTCCAACACTTTCTGTAAAAATGCTCTGTTCTGCACAGAGGCAAGGCAAGTTGCTTCTTTTCCACGGGGGTAGTGCTGATCTACTTAATTACTCATCATGCTGAAACTGTTCTAAAACTTAGATGTTTCTCTGTGCTTTTGTGTTGTTCCCTTGATCCCTTTTTAAAAAGTCATCTCGCCCTTCCCATTGCCACCTTATACCTAGATGGCTTTAAGTGAGAATTTAGTCTGGCTAGTAGCTCAGCCATTTTACATTTGCATTCCTTTAGAACTTGGGCAGGTGCCATCCAGCCCTGGTGGTTTGACTATTCTGTCAATTCGTTCTATAATCTGTACCACTAACACTTCAGTTTGTGACAGATTCTCTAACACCTCCTCCAAAAAGAAGAATTTCAGCATGGAAACTTCCCTAAGTTTGTACATGCCAAATGCTTTTATGCCTTGCTTATCTATTGGCTCTCACACTTCTCTGGCAAGCTTTCTGCTCCTGATGTGTTTGAAAAAGAATTTATTGTTACTTTTTATGTCTTTGTAAGTTTTTTTCTCAAAATGTAGTTTGGCGTACATTCACATTGAACCTGCCAGTGCTTGTGGCCTTGTCTGATACCCTCAGTTGTACAGAACACCAACTTTATGAAGACAGCCTCTTTGTTCTTGAGAACTTCCCTTTACCTTCAAACAAGGTCGGGTTGGATGTGTCTGTGAACAACCTGGTTACTGGAAGATGTCCCTACCCACTGCAGGGGGATTGGAACTAGACCATCTCCAAGGTCCTTTCCAACCCAGGCTGTTTTATGGGTTCTGAATTCTATGATTAAATTTAGCTTTCCTAATTTTATTCTTTTAAGATAGGAGACATGCATTTGATGAGAACTTCTGATACGGTATCTTCAAATAAATTCTACGTCACCTGCAAAAATATCATACTTTGGGCCACCCCATTTAGCAAAAGGTAGTAGAATGCTTTTGATTTAATCCCTAGAACATTCATCATCTCAAGTGGTGGTTTCTTTCATGTTTGATGTTTTTCTTCCATTATTCTTTCCTTTTTTCCCACCTAAAAAACCTTCTATAACATTTTTATATAAAGCATTAGCAGCTGGCTTCCAGTTTGATTTGCATGAAGTCTTTACTGATTCTCTTTGTTTCTAAAGTTGTTTTATTGGGGGAGGGGGAGGTGTGATTTTTTTTGTTTAGGTTTTTTACGGTTTTGTTTTGATTTGGGTTTTTTTTTTTGGGGGGGTGGGTTTTTTTTTGTTGTTGTTGTTTTGGGATTTGTTTTGTTTTATTTTGTTGGTTTGGTGTTTTTGGGGATGGTGGGTTTGGATTTTTGTTTGATGTTGTTTGTTTGTTTGTTTTTTCCTTTTCCCAATGAATCAGACCCTATTTCATTTTTTCAACCATGCATGGTAACTTTGCTTTTCTGCCTAAAGTTGGCCCTCAGCATGGCAGGAGGATTTCAGAGATTGACTCTGAACATCCAGGTTTGTATGATCTGATTGAAGAACATTTGCTTTTGCTTCAGAACCTCTCTCCTACTTCATTGCTGGTTTAAAAGCGCAAAAAGGTTAAATATTCTGCTTTACATACAGTCTTACTCATCTGCTTGCCATAGCAGGATATATGTGCTGAGGAGATTACAGAAAAGTGGAAAAGTTGCAAGGTCCTTCAATTCTTCTTATTTTGATTGAAAAAATTTGCTTCTGCTCATAAAAATTAGCGAAGGAATACATGTCTGCTCTTTAATCATGAGAGTGTATTTTATGATAACACTACTTTTGTAGATTTGTGGTGGAATCGGGTTTCAAATTTAAGATAACTAAATTAAGAGATAATAGCAGAGTAGCACTCATGCAGGCTATTCATCAGGGCAAGTAGTCTACTGAAGTGAGAATTGTCCTTACACCAGGGACTTAAATATATCTCACATCTCACAATATTGCTCTTGAGCTTGCAATACCCTTAGTAAATATTTACAGTTAATTTATTTTGCATCTATTTTAATTCTTTTTCTTTTCTTCATTAGAAGTAAAGTCAATACAAATTATTTTTGTGTTCTGTTTGTCAACAGTGTTCCTTATGTGGTATAGTTTAAATTATTGGGATTTGTTTCTTTTATTTATTGTTTCTCTTATTTAAAAGTTTAAATTTTTATTATTCTGCTTAGTACTCTCTAATTTAATTTCTGAAAATTAGATTAAAAGTAAAAATGCCACTAGTCAGTTTTGAAAACCTAGACTTTTCATACACACTAACAGTTCACGTTGACACACAATATATTTTTTAATCTAAAATAACAGATTAATTGCAGCCTGTTAAGGTAGGGCAGGGTACTGGGGATGAGTATTCCAGAAACCCCCAGTGATTTTGCTTTACTATGCTATCAGTGTTTATTCCAGGCAATCTTCTTCCTTCTGAGCTTCTATTTTGTGTAAATTCTGTGCTCTTTCAAGTTTTCAGTGAACCTGTCATCTTCATGGTTCACAGGTTTCAGAAAAAATAAAAATCCTACAAAAATTGTTGCATGTAGATAAGGAGAAAAGACATACTCAGAGTCACTGAACAATTACACATTTTCTGTCAAAATTCTCCCAGTAAACCATGGAATAAACCTTGTAAGACACATATCAAAAAATTACAGTTTTTAGTATGCTTTGGTTCAGCTAGTCATCAAAAACCCAGTTTCCCAAAGATGAAGAGCTGTTGAACTTCCAAATTTGTATTGGAAATCCCCTTTGATGGTTTTGCTAATATGCAGCTCTATATTTGGCTCCAAAACAAACAGTTAAATCAATACCTTTCTTGTGGAGAGGATGAACAGGAACAAAGGAAAGGGAAAAACACTTTGTTGTCTTCCTTCTAAGTTCTCCAAGGAGTGGGACAAAGTGAAACTAGGCACAGTATGTGTCTCCTCAAACTCTCAGATCCTGGTAAACTTCAAAAGATTGCATCATATTCGCACAAGTCATACAGCATCCCACCATTTCAGCACTCTTTCCAGAGGCAACCCTGGAGTCCCTGTTGCTCATAGGAATTCATCAAAAGGAGGGATCAATGGTGAAGAAAATACAGTAATTTTTACTTCTCTAGAAGGTAGCTCATATTGTGCTACTTTGTTCATTACAGAAGGTTATGCTAATACCCACGGAATGCCAATAAAAAGTTCAGCATTAAATTGCACACATATATGTGTGTATTTTTTAAAAAAGCATCTTCCATGTAGACAAGGTGATGCTCTGTGTCAGCTCTGATGAAAATCACCATGTTACCATAAGCAGCAGTGTCACCTAAAAGTAATTTAATCAGGAGTTGGAAAACTCCTCCTGGCAACAGCAAATACTCTTTTAGGTGCAATTAGAGTTTGATTCAGTATAGTACACTGGATGTAGAAAGTAACCACAAACAGACATCTGTGCTTTCAAATTAGGTTTTCCAGTTCAGATCCTCATCAACACAACTAATGGTACTCACTCTAGAAATCAGCTTGAAGGACAGTTGAATACACCTGACAGAATATGTTTGTATAATAAACTCCAAGACTGGAACTCCACCTGCTCATACTTTTTGTCAGTTCATGTTCTGTCCCTTCACAAAAGAAGAGCTGACCTCAAGTAGTATTTTTTTATGAGCATGAGTTCCCTTAAAATATTCATGAAAAAATATTACCAGATGCTCCATTGCCTTGATAAGTTGCATATACAGAGTCCCTGCAAAATTTGATAGTTTGATAAGGAAGAATCATCAAAGCCTTTTTTTTGTTGAAGAAAAATAATTTTGTGAATCAGTTTTTCAATTTGTTGTTTCTTTCATGCAACTTCACAGGAGATCTTTAAAAAAAATTATTAAAAAAATAATTTCAAAACCCAAACACCTCAAACTTTTCAAACTCATAAAAAAATTCAAATCAATCTTAAAGAAACCATTGAGACTAACAGAGAGCAGCCGAGAGGGCACAGTAAGTGTCCAGCTGTCTGAACATCTCTGCAAAGAGAAAAAGGAAAAGTAATTTGTCTCTGAAATGCACAGCCAGAACAGACTTCCTAGACAGAAGACTATAAGTTAGAGGTTTTGGCAAGTTGCTCTGAACCACTTTATTATGCTACTATCATTGAGTACAGTGCTGTAATTTCTGCAGAGCAGGCTGCTTCTGCCACTCTACTTGAGATTTTCCACCCAAACATGACAAAGATAATAGGAGTAAAGTAGGGTAATTATTCATGTAGGTAACTTAGTAATACAGCAATATAGGCCACAGAAAACATTAAAAAAAATGTGTAGCTGTGGAACTAATCAGGTCAAAAGTTCATAATGAAAAGCCTTTCCTGGTCAAAGAATCTCATTTAGGATAATATAGCATTAACAAGAAACATGCTGACCAGTCTCGAAATAGGAATAAGAATAAAATAATCTCAAACTATCAGTCTACTCAAATTCTCAGTGATACTACAGTTTTCCTCCCAGTTCTTGGAATGCAACTGGTTTTGGTGTTAGAAACAAGAATAAAGTGAAGCGGCTTCCTCCTGAATCCTCAGTTTGTATGAAGCCGGTCAGTCAACAATGCAGACACCGATGGATGCATTTGCTTCATGTCATTTCAAACCTACTTGAACACCATCAATTCGATATGATGTATCTACTATGCCTCTTAGGGCTTGCTTAAGTGGCACACCATAGTTGCAAACAGGCACTTGCCATTAGTAAGAGCAGGACCAAAGGTATTTAGTTCAAAAGGCTGCGGAAAGCAGTTGGTGCAGAAAGTTTTCCTTGGTTGTGAAACCAAGTTGTAGAATATAGGGACACTGAAAGGGCTCTGGCCTCATGTCACAGTCTGTCACAGTCTCTCCCTAGGAAGGTTCTGAATATGTAAACTTGCAATGGAATTTAATTGTAATGAGATAGAGAAGAATTGCATTCCTACTTCAAAATTCCCTTTGATTGCTTTAAGCAATCTGTTCATTTGTGCCTGATTGTCTCCTATTTATTCCCAAACTTGGAGATTAGGTAACAGATTGCATTGCCATATGAAATTGAAAATGCAAGTAGTCTGCATTTCTTAGCACTTTTGTATGAATGTTCCACAAAATGAGAGTGTGAATTGTGATTTACGTTTGTAATGAAGCTAAGTGGGATCCTGCTTTGGGAAAAGCAAAAAATAATTCCTCTAAAATGCCTCCTGCAAAATGTACATAAATGTCAAACTAATGTGATAATATCACTAGGTGATATTTTTAACCATTCTACATAAACACTCACTTTGTATCTAGATATAAGGTATGTCTATTTTTGTCTTATGAAGTTGCAGCTCAAATATTAACAGATTTTCAGGTATCTAATTTGAGTAAAACAGTGATTGCAATTAGTGAAATTATACATGTCTGCTAAATAATCAGACAGAAAAACATCAATATGCAAACCAAATCCCATAAAATTTCAAAATTATCTTAGGAGATAAATGAGACACATTTAAAACATCATGTAAGTTCCCCATCATATTCAATATCGTAGAAGCTTGTGGAATAATTTTCTCTTCAAATACTCAAATATAACATCCACTTAATTGTCTTTATCATGTGTTCAGAAAACATGCAATTATAGATTTTCATAAAGTTTTCATCTATCTGAAATTAATCCTGTGAAGGAGAATCAAAAATTAAAAAAAAAAAAAGAAGAAAAAAGATACTTATTTTTATCTTAATCATCAACTAGTTTGTATCACTGTGGCCATCTGTATGTGTTCAAAATTTTGACACATGTGATGGTAATATTTTTGCTGAATGCATAACGAAAGCATGTATCATCTGCAAGCCACATTCATTTCTGGATAGATGCCAAAAGAATGCTGTCCATGGAAAACAGCAAGAAAATCCTGGCTGCCTTTTCCTTTGAGGACAAGAAAAGCTTATTTTTTAATTTTTTTTTGGTAAATAGACAATTCATTGGGATGCCTGTCCCATAAGGAGACCAAACAGCAAGAGAGGAGAATTAGAGTGTTATGGCAATTCAGCGTACACAGTGGGTTCAGCCACGCTGGCTGGGAAATGAACAGTAGCCCTCATTGGAAATTTGACCTGTTGTGCAGTTACCAGCATCCTCCAGACAAACTGATGAGCAAGGCAAGTGTAAGGCAACTGTTAGCTCTTAAGACAGCAAATGTCAAAGCCTTATACACAGTTAAAAGGTGGGCTTTATTTGAGTGCAAATTATCTTTTCTGAGAAGGTGAAAAGCAAGTTACTTCTTGCTTTATGACTTTGAATAACCTCTTTCCCTTAAATTAAACTTGTACCTAGAAAGTCACCATGTATTTAACCTTCCTAATGACACCATATGTAGGAGTGTATACTTACTTGAAATAAAAAAATTCTCCTCCTCTACTACCCACACAAAAAGAGTTACTGATGATCATTTTAATTTTTAGATACTGTTTAGAAAAGTAAGGAGGAAAAAAGTTTCATAATGGATTAACCTTCACATCTTGTCTAAAGTAGGAGTCCTGTAGAAATGAATAATTGGCAGTTCCTGGCTCTTTCAAATTCACAAACCCTCCGCCACATTTCATAGCTTCAAAAATTGTGTTTATTTGATATAAACTAATACATTTCTCCAACAAGTCCATCTGCCACTAGGGTAGGAAAATAAATTCAAAGTATAGCTATATTTTTTTGCATCTCTATGCCAGGAAGACTAATATGTCTAAAATAGGACAACGTTCTGAGAACTGTACAAACTCAAGGAACTAAAATGATAGGAAGACAGACCTCAGAGAACACAAGCAATATGTGGAACATTTTCACTTTCCACTTTATACTAGACCTCTAAAGCTGAAAGCACTCATCCACATTTTGGATTGGACACTGTTTCAGTGGGCAGGAGTTGATTTTTCAGTTAGTTCCATCAAGGCACAGCTAACCCATGTGCTTGGTGCTCATATTATCAAGTATGTGCAAGCAGAAGTTCTTTGCTTTCACCAGAGGCAAGAATTAGGAGGCTCCTACTTTTCATGGAGTTTCAGGACACTGACATTTTTCTGGATTTCCAAATAAGCAAAAATTGGTTTGTCTTTCCAGTCACACCAGAAAGAAAATAAGTCAACTTCCTCTTGCTGCTCTAAAAACATACAGGAGATTTATCTGTATTTTAAAGCATGTATGAAAAGGAGAGGACAGAATTTGAAGTGGTCCTTTGACACGTTAATAAATCCTACTGAACCGACCTAGTTCATTTGTCCTTTCACTCCAGTTCAGTGAAAAAAGCCAGAGTGATCTTTACAGCTGCTACTTTTCAAGACAGATAGCTCTCAGAGGTACAAATGCAACAACCTGTCCCGGAACCATTTCAATGTTCTGATGTGTTGTAAAGGAATAAATCACACAGTAATAAATATATTGTACCATATTTGGAGACTGGGCCTGTGAATATACACTGTTATTTGGAGCAGTAGAGGAATCCTGAAAACACTTTCTATTACTGCTTTCCTTCCTTACGTTTTTAAAATTAGAACACCGACTGCGAGAAGAATTTTTTATTTTATCTTTTTGGTTTTCTTGCATCTTGGTCTTGGATTACCATAGGATCACCAAAGGAAAAAAGATCTCTTTTGCTATCATCTGCAAAGGAGGGAGGTATAAATAGGTTTACAGCAATAATTTTGAGAAAAAGATTCAGATATTTTACAGTTAATTCTAACAAATAATTACCCAGTTGTTTACTTTCAACCAGAAAAATACAAGTCTTTGAAGTTTCCTACCACATGAGGCCTCACATATGTAAATGCAAAATCTAGAAAAAAAGAAAAAAGTCCCAGAAATTTAATTTTAAAACAACAGAACTTTTCAAGTAATAATGACACAGCTGTTGCTTTCTTACCTCAGCAATGAATTGTGTCACAGTCAATGGCATCAAGTGCCATGAATGACAGACACTAAGTGTGATCTTGAACAAGTCACATTTTCTTTATGCTCCAGCTATTTCTATGCGATAAGGAGTTAGCAACATTTTCTTCTCTCACAGAGAAGCTATTCAGAAAAATATATTAAGAACTGTGAATGATTGACAGGTAGACCACTGTAATTACCTGACTAAATATGAAATGTAGCAAGGTATTTGCCTCTGCGATAGGAAAATTTATTTGTTCATATGAAGGGAAACCAAGTACAGGTTTTCTCTTCATCATGTTTCTTCTTCTACTATCGTTTCCATTGAATATTCTATATAAGTTCTCTAACAGTTATTGCAGTGATTCGATACCACGCAAAGGTAGTCTGACCTTGCTTCTTCAACCTCCAGTCAGAGGTGTAGACTTCCCTGTTTTGATAATTTGGGTGGGAAGGTCAATATAACCTCATGAGCCTCACATTTGGTGTGCTCAATGGAACTGTTCCTGGCCCAAATCCCATTTCTGAACATACTAGTTCTATATTCAACATAAATGGATCCTGTGAGAAGCCACTGCTATGGCTGACCACAAGGTGAAACTTCTCACATTGATTTGAGGGGCATTTTGAGGGCAATTACTTACAGCAGAGCTGGGCAGCTATCACACAAAAACAGGAATGGAGAAAGCACTTGAAAGGTTTGCTAGTGTAATGATATGTGCGTCATGTTGTCATTGGCTTAACTAAATATATTAATGGCTAGGTTATAATGTCCCCATATATTTTTATTTAAAGGAATACATGAGAAATGAATCAACACAGAATTGCAGATAAATTCTGCAAGTTACTGTAGCTAAATCCTATATATAGATAGCACCTTTTTCAGGAATGACTGAAGAAACATACTTATGTCAGCCCTGGCTTTGTGAGCTGGCAGAAACAATTGAAAAGTGCTGGAGCAGAGGTCTTTAACAGGTCTAGGATGAAAGACTCTTTGGGTGGGCCATTTTTTAAATGTCCAGTTCTTTACATCATTCATGCTCCAGTAGTAAATTGTATTTTCCTGCAGTTCTGCTTTAGTCTTTGTCTAATTTATTAAATCAGTTAATTATCATTTATGCTCAATAAGACAGTGAGAGCTTTCCTCTAAGCATCATGACAATTTTGTGCAATGTTTTTCAGTCTTTCTCCTGACCTCATCACAGAAACACCAAGTAGCTTGTTGGAAGGGATCCCTCTGTTGTGGATGAGGGTTTGCAAACCCCAAGCTTTTTTACTATCTTGGATGCAGAAGGACTAGAATAACAAAGGAGCTGGTGAAGCCTGCTCTATCTGATTCCACCTTGGTCTTCTCTGACACTTGTGTTAGTTATTCCACTTCCAAGCTACATGCTGCCAAATGACAAGAGAGAAATCAGGTCATCTGTCAGTCAGTCTGTCTACTCTCTTTCACTTAGCCAACAGGGGCAACAAAGTTGTAATACTTAGGCGATATTTAGCTGTTTTTTAGTCTATATTTAAAGAGACAAAATGCAAGAGAAAGGAGTATTTGCCATTGCTTCTCGTTCTCTGGATTTATGTAGGACAGATTAAATTCTCCCAACTGTAAAAACATAGTTTGATAGCATCTATACTTGGGGTAGACACATGACAGTCTTTCTCTGTCAGACACACTATGTGATTACTAGCTTGCCTAGTTCAAACTGGGTGAGAGGTATTATGAAAATAGAAGGAGAACTAATGAAGACAGTTTTGTCATAAAATTGCTTCCTGCCCATAAAGCCCACTAGCTGCTATCACTCTGAACCAGCAAGTAAAGGTGGCACAGTTGGTCCCTCTGCCGCCATGTGCCAGGATAAATACTGAAAAGGAACAATAGTTGTTCTTAACTTTAGCAAATAGGATACAAATAAGAGGAATTATTGGGTTACAAATGGAATTGAAACTTGAGAGCTAAATTCTGGCCACACTCCAATTAGAACTGGGAAGTGAGTGGCAAAAATATCAGACTTAGGTAATTTTTATTTGAAAACCCAGAGCCCTTTATCCTTAACACATTTACCAGAACTGTATTTTGTGCGAAGAAATAGAATGAGACCATGACTTTTTAAAAACTAGATTTTAAAATTATTAAAATGGGGGGAAAATGCATCTCTCTCATTTCTCAGCTCCTCTAATATAAATACATTCTAGACTAACATTGTTCCTATTGCTTTAATGGGAAACTTCTGCCAGACAATGCAGACTCTTTTGTTTACTCTGCAACAGGCAAGTTAGAAATAGTACAAACCGGAGGGGAGAGCTGTATAGCATAGTCAGTGATTCAAGTAAATAAGAGTTTTGACAAAATCAAACACTTCAAGGTTAGGCAAGAGATAAAAGGTCAAATATCACAGAAAATGAGAGATATTTATACTAGTTAAATAATATGTCTGATGAGTCAGTTAGAAATTAAATTTAGAGATCGGTTGCTAAAAAACCCTCACCCTGAAATAAAAGACTGGAAGCAATTTCCATTTGGACAGCGATTAGGGAATAACCCCTCACGCTGCAGTAGTAATTATGACTTCTATCATATGTACTGAAGAGAGATTAGAAGAAGTGGTACTAAAGTCTCCAGACAATTCTGCCGGTGTAAAATAGGCAAGACTAGACATAGACCCTCCACACAATATTCTGGAGCAGTTTCTCTTTTCTGGAGGTGTGCAATGTCAGCATGACCTATTAATTGTTACAGATTGTCAAGTATAAGTAATGGGTCCACTTTTTTGATTAAATATTAGCTAGTGGAAGGTCTAGAAATTCTTATCAGGCATTTCAGTCAGTTTAATAAATGCTATGGAGAATGAAGGTCTTATCCAGCAGTCTTAATGGCTGTGTTGCAATCAAAGTGGACTGAAGTATATACAAGCATAAGAAGGAAAGGAAATCTGGTTTGTCTGATTTTTAGTAGGTGTTCTCAAACTGTGAAGCTGCACCCTGAAAGACACAGTCTGTAATAACAGTGGGATAAAAATTACATCCATAAAAAATTAGTATGTCTGGAAAATTTGTTTCAGTAGGATTGAACTGGTGAAAATACCACTTCTGATCAGATAAATAACAAAATTTGACCACTACATGAAGCATTTTGGTTGCAGACACAGACAAAGCAAAGCATTTCTCATTGAAGTATCTTAAGTCCTCTATTACTGTCAACACTCGTATGTTATGGGACAGATGACAGTGTTATGGGATCTTAATAAGTGATTTGAGATTACAAAATATGTTCAGGTGTGTGGACCACCAGGTCCTTTTTTCCCATTTAGACAGATGGATGATACTTTCCAGGAAAAAAAAAGCTATGTTTGATAGCAACCTATTACTCAAATTGGGAACAGAAACAGAAAGGCTGATGGTTTGTTTAAGATAAACTGAGAAGAAAGATACCTACCCTCTTTGAGAGGAAGAGTGAAAAGGATGGACTTGTAAAATGACAAACATAAACCAAAAAGGAAAGAGGTAAAACAGAAAAGAAGTAAAACCACTTCATGAAAATATGAAATGTTGTATATCTAATAGAAGAGAATTATCACAAGGAACAATGTTACCAAGCAACCATAAAAAATACTTTTATACTATTGTAACTTCAAATGGGTGTGTACTGTACAGAACCCCATGGCCCAAACCCCACTGCCCAAACTCCACTGAGGGGATTAAGATGCTACGTTTTGTCCAAGAGGATCTGATATAAAAACAATTGTAATCAGCAAACAGAACTTCCAGACTAGAACATTTGATATTTTCATGAAATTACAGAAACTGTCCAAGGTGCGGAAATCAAAATTCAACATTATTTCTTTAATAAGAGTCCTATCGCTAATGTTGTAGAGGCACATTGCCTCCTTTCTTTGGAATTGGTGAGAATTAAACTCTGAATTAATACAGCCTAATTGCTGGGGTAATTTTCTGACAGGTATATATTTCAACTCCATAGGCAGAGAATGCAAAGAGCACTAAGACTTTCACATTCCTTCTGAGAGTTCAGCCCCTTAAACTGTTCAAAAATTATGAAGAGTAACCCCTAATTTGAAACTGGAGAGAGACCTACTGTGAGAGGAATATGGGCTGTGGATCTCAAGCTGACCTTCCAATCTTGAACTCTAGGAGCTGAGGTTCTAAAGCCCTGTGTTCAGCACTTTTTGTTATCTGGCATCAGCATCCTCAGAGACCTTGAGACCAAACTGGACAAAGCCCTGAGCAACTAGGGTTGAATTCAAAGTTGATCTAGTTTTGAGCAACTCTTGAGCAAGGGGCTCTATGATTCTATGGCCCAATGGTTAAAGTGGTGTCTTCTTCCTGACTGAACAAAACACTTCAACACAGTAAACCCCAATTTAGATAGATGAGAACTTGAAATCTGAATTTATGTCAAGTTGGTATTTTCTTCTTTAACAGCTCGGGAATTTCATTCATTTAACAGAGTTCTGCTATATCAGTCTTCTCAATGTCACTCATTCACCATACCTTCTATAGCTTCTCTGATTGTAAACACAGAGTCCAGCAGGCTGCTCCCACTACTGCAAAGTACACAGAAATCTGACTAGGTTTTTTTCTTGTTGCCCTCCTGTAAAAGTCTCGCTTTAAAGCAATATTACTTTATCCCTGACTGTATCAGGATGCAAGTTAAGGGCACATGCAGTGAAGGAACCTGCATTATATAAATGAGCATGTATTTTTATTGTTTACTGCTGTGTTTGTCTCCTCAAGAAATCCACTCCCTGTCCTAAATGTGCATCATAATAGTGAAGAAATGGAGACTGAATTGCT
Organism: Myiozetetes cayanensis; assembly: GCF_022539395.1. NCBI lineage: Eukaryota > Metazoa > Chordata > Aves > Passeriformes > Tyrannidae > Myiozetetes > Myiozetetes cayanensis. The sequence goes on along the minus strand of NW_026087964.1, from coordinate 40,025,133 downwards.
TTCCAGTTTTAATAATGAACCCACAAGTGGAGGAAATGGGTTTTGTCTGCAGTTTCTGAATCTTTTTTTAATAGCAAAAATTGCTTCGCATAATTCATTTATGTAAATATTCCCATGGAGTAACTGCGTCAAACTCCTTGACAACTCAGAACTGCTATGCTTGTGTTACTGTAAAGCATCCTGATGCCTGATGGCTTTTGGCAGAAATCTAGTAAACAGACATAACTCAATTACAAGAGTTTTAATACAAAATTGAATTATTTTATTCATAACATTGGTGTTCTATGTGTTTATTAAACGGCCCTGCTTTCCTTCTGTGTTGATTAAATGGAAGTCAAACTGTTAAAAGAATAATCTGATGATATTATGCTGAGTTCTCTGCTGATACAAACTGACATAGTACCGGGTTTTGTCTAGTAGTTTCAATAGAGCAGCAGAAATTTAACAATCATGCTTTATAGCCTAGGGAACTTATAGCAATTGAGCATAACCTTGAGCAACAAATCAGCAGGCTGCAGAATCCAAGTGTCTCTGGTCTGTTTTCTTTGTTTTGTTTTGTTGCTTTTTTTGGGGTGTTTTAATTATACTTCGTTTATTCTAAAAATAAAAAATAACTGTTGCTGTAGAAGGAATTCCAAGAAAAGGCATATATATAAAGAATTTTGTCTGCAAAAATATATTCAGAATGAAGAAATATATATTGGAGCTCTAGCCAAAAAAAAAGCACCATCAACAAATAAAAAATATTAGTTTCTTCTACCAGCATCCATATGGCTTCAGAACTGATTGACAGATGCTGTCATGTTCAGAGCTGATGGTGGCATTTGTGTATTTAATGTGTAAATAATGTGTATTTAATTCATATTTAATAAAATCACATATTCATTTGGTCCTTTGAGAGTCTCATTTTGTCCATGTGTACTGTGGGTACCCACTACAAACTATACCTGCCTGCTAGTTCAGATCAACCTAGACTGTTATTGAAGGCAAGAAAACTCTCCCTGGAAATTTGTCATCAGTCAGGGGAATTTATGAAAGCTCATAACGGACAAACAATAGTTCTAGCTTCTGACAAACTTCTTTCCCTCTCTCCCCTGCTACATCTTAAGCATCTGAAACCAATAGACCACAGTTTAGATTGAATATTCTGCCACTGTTACTTTGGAATTTGAAATGGTCTCAAACACTGGAGCACAGAGAGAGGTGTTGCCTTCCACAGAAGAAACCAAATGCTGCTCCATGGGCTCCTTCAAGCACTGTGTGGGGCAAACTGGCTGAGCCATTTTTGGCCCTGGTGAGTCAGGGATCCTGACTGTAGGGCCTTTAATGCTGAGTAACCATGGCAAGGCAAGGTAACGTCTTGTTCTACTTGTTGTACAAAGTCTGAAACTTTTCAAGGAGTACTTCCAAACTCTGGGTTCTATTTGTGTTGGGTAGAGCTATTGGCAGTCGACAGTGACTACAGAAGGTAAGCATCTCTAAAAACAGATGAGTGGAAATGTTCTCTAGTGCTGCTAGCACTTCTGTGCTTTGGGAATTTCTGACAAAATTAACAAGATAGTAATTAAGGTAGTCTCAGGCAATACAGAAATTTTCAACAGGAGCAACCAATGATATCTAGATTATATTCAAGTGCATTTTTTATGTTACAAAGCTCGTAAAACTTCTTAAATTTCATTGTTTGGCAAGTTTGAAACCAAACAAGACCTCTTAAAAAGGAATCTGGTTTCGGCATTTTTCAAAGCTATATGTAATGCAACTTTCCACACTTTTTGTTGTGCAATTGTATTCATGCATGTGACGCTAAACTGGGGACTAAGCATTTAAAGCAAGAAAGCAAGCAAGATGTTTCATCTTTCATGCATAGTACTCTGAAACCAAGTTGAATAAAATCAGTTCTTAGCACAAGGCACCTCCTCACTAGCTGGAGTTAAACTCCTAAGTCCTCAGTACAGGCAGAAAAAGGGAACAAGGGAGAAGAAATTGAAGAGTTTTAGGTCCCAAAACTGACACTGAAAACACACAAATAGTGAGTAAAACTGAAGTTCTTTGTTACGGTACAATTCCTGAAGAGTTCTAAATTTATGTGTTGTTTTCCATAGTTCTTTAACTTCATGGATTTCTACAGATATTTTCTGCTGCCTTTCATACAGAAATGAAATATGGAGGCAGCATGTTTTGAAGCAGGGGAGGCAAAGGAAGTTGAGTCCACAGAGGAGTTTGGCTGACCTAACATCAAAAAGCCGACTTTGCAAATTTGCAGCTTCTCTGATGGGTGGTTGGTGCATAGCACAACATGCTTCAAATCAAGGCTCCTAGGAAGGAGGTTAATCAATGGGCTAGACTGGGGAGGTCAGCTCTGTCCTGTGTCCCAGAGGTCTGTACCATTATTTACCTGCACAGGCAGCAGGATGACATGCAGCATTGCATCCTTCCAGTCTGCACACCTCTTTGTCACAAAAACAAAGGGCTTACAGAATTGGGAAGGAAAGGATGGCTCCCCATGCCAGGATGTCACTTTTGATACAGGTTTTGAAACACATATGAATTGCACACCAGGAAAAAGAAAGAAGCCCTCACGGGTCTTACGATTTTGATATAACTGTAGAAGACTTCAAATTCCTCTTTAATAAACAGTCAGATTTATCAAATCAAAGTAAATGTCCCTGTACAGACTGAAGATCATGGGTAGCCTCCAAGGAGATAAAAGGGATCAGAATATGCAAGAACAGAGATTCAAGGAAGAAAGTTATGTGGGGTACAAGTACTATTACACAAACCGAATATTTTAAGTGCCAAGAAAATATGCCAAGGAAATGACACTTTATTGGTATTTCTTTGGGAGATATTAGAGATTTTGTCAAAATCTGTCAAAAGCTGTTTTAATTGAAATTGAGAGGCAACATCTGAATGGAGTACTACCTAGAATACTACTGAATATTCAAGGTCTCTGATACAGGAAAAAAAACAATGATGCATGATAGCTGGTAAATTCAGAAATTACACAAAATCAAAATGCAACTGACATTGAGCTTTTGATTTTAGGTTGTTCATAGTGGCCGAGACTTGCTACATTAGTTCTTAAAAAGAAAAAGTTCCATCCTGAGCAGAGAGACAAATGAGAGTTGACATTTTGCGTTTTTTTCTTGAAAGGCAGGCAAGATTAAGCATAGCTTGTATAATACAGAAAAGAGCCAAATAGAAAGCTAGAAGACCAAGCGATTTGCAGATGAGCATAGAAAAGATAAAAAATACACATCTGTGGCAGAGAAATAAGAAAGAAAGGAAGGAAAACTAAAGTGGGGAGGAAAGTCACATAGTGTTACACCAGCTGTCTGTTGATGAATCCTAAAAAATCCCATCAGTGAGAAGGGCAAACTCTGAGAGAGTGGTAGTGACAGCGAAAGAAATGAGTCTGTCACAGGCAACTATTAACTTTGAAACTTAATACTGCTTTGTACAAATAATGGACATGAATATAAGCATAAAGAAAGTTTATCTATTTATGGATTTACAAAATGATCTGAATTATGAAATCACGGTAGATCTGAATGTAAGCATTAAGGCATCACTTAACCTGTTTATGTTTTGTTCAGCTGATATATATTTAGTTTCATTTGAATTTGCTTCTATTTTGATCCACTGTGAACATCAGCAGGAATTTAAGGTTGTTCCAAAGACGGATCTACAAACAATCCTAAATGGAATTGTCTTGCAGTATTAAAGAGGAAGAATTACCTTTGAGCCACACTGATAAGGTTGGACTGAAATGTAATTTCCATCATCAACTCCCAATTCTTCTCTGCACATTACTGCAGAAGATCAGACTAATGAATATGCTGGCTCCAAGAAATTTTTGTTTGCTGTTGATTCATATTTTTGTTGAATACGCTGTTGTACACAATAGATTGTGCCCTGAATTTTTTAACATTTTTCAAAGCTAAGGCTGACAAACTTAAGGAATCTAGACAGAAAAATGACATATCATAATAGTGATTAGAACTCTATTTTCTGTTACTAACTGGAATGTTAAAGCACTTAAACAGTAAATGAGCACTTACAAGGATTAAACATATGCATAGCCTAGGTATCACTGGAAATGGAATTTGGAATTATGGTCAAACAGCAGTAAACCTGCCTTCAAAGCCCAAATAGAAATGCAATTATTCAGTTGTTAAGTATTTCAAATACAATGACTCTATAATTTGCTTGCAATAAACAGCATTGGCTTTGGTAGCATAATTCTCTTCATTTCAGTCTTCACACAGATCATATCTACTCTGCCATCAGGGATTTTTGGAGACTTTGAACAATGAGTGATATTGACATATTCCTAAATATTCCTCTCAGATACTTGCTAAATTATTGATGTCTCTTAACTCAGTGATTGTTTGAAAGACATAATGGAATTAAACTCAAAATCAGATTGTTTGTCATCTGTGACAAAAAAATACAAGTAATAAAAAAAAAAATCAAGAGAAACATAGTGAGTTTTTAGAGGTGGTCTGGACCACAACCTGAACAATGAGACAGAACAATTTAGGATTTAAAAGGAAATTAAAATTTTCTGAATAGTTCAAGGCAGCTGATTGTCATCAACTTCTTTAACAATTAGGTTTTTGAGATAATTTTAGAATGTATTTACAGAGATAATACTGTAATAATCAATTTTTCCATTGGTGAAGTAATACTTCTCTCACAGGACAATCTGACCACAATAATGACTTCCTCTTACTTCTCAATTACATGTTTATGTAGAACAGGGAAGAGGATTACTTCTATAGTGAATCTTCATTTTCCTACAAATACTTGACTGGGAACTTGTATACAGAGGAGCTGTAGTGATCCAATGAAAGATACAACACTAAGGCAGTTTATTTTAACTGGTGCAAGTTTGTCTGTAAACATTTATTAGTTTTGTTACAAAAATGATAACAAACTTCTCTTGCATCCCAGACAGAAACAACATCACACCAAGTACTTCCCGATCGTGTACAAACACAAAAGACCCAATTACAAACAGACTGGTTTCTGTCAGCTCACAAAACACAGAATGTACTGGGATCCGCCACCACTCTCACAAACTATTTAAAAGTTGAACTTTTAACCTTGATGTTTAAATACCTAATTTATTTTAGTGTTAGCTTGCAGCTTTTTTAGGCACCTGGTTTCTCTCAGATCCTGGAGTTAAATGAATACCCAAAGCTCCCCTGTACAGCACATGGGGCATCAGATATTCCAGAATTATGTGGTTTTTTACAGTCACCTTCGGCACTTCCTGCTGGCTGCAAGGAGGGTCCAAGATTTCACTCCACCCCATCCCAAGGGCTATGGGGCTGCAGGTTGGTTCACTTGGAGGTGGTATGCAGAGCTCTCCCCTAGATGTTGTCCTTCCAGACCCTCTCATACCACAGAAGAGAGGAGCTTCCTGTAAGGTACCAGAAGAACTCTTCAGTGAATGGTGCAAATTCTTCACAGATAAAAGCCTACTTTCCTTCCTAAAGACTACCTTGTTGCCTTTAGATATGTTATTTATAAGTTTACAAGTTTTAGGAAGAGATAACTGGTAGGAAAGATAACAGCCTTTTCCAGCTTCAGGCATTTAGTGGGCACGAAGTGCCAAAAAATACTGAGTGTAGCAGAATGAAGGCCTCCCCAGCCCCCTCTTTTTCACAGCCCTTCAAAACTCATTTTAAAAAAAATCAAGATCGACGGGTCAATCAAATGTTTTTTGTAAACAAGTACTTTGTCACAGATTTTCAATGATATTTGGGTCCTACATATGCAAAGAGATGTCTTGCTCTTTTGTTAATGTTATGGAAATTATGAGTACACCCAGGTGCTCTAGCAAACACCAGATGAAGAGTTCACATGTATGCACTGAGGTGCACAAGATGAAGCGAGCCTGGGTTTATGCTAGTACTCCTTTCCCTTACCTCACCCTCCTTCATGTGTGTGTTTCCACATGAAAAGACAGCAAGCCATGACAGGCGCACGGGGCTGAATCTAAAAATAAAGTCCCCAAATTCTGGAAAAGTCTGGTCTTACAATATTTTTCGAGCATCTCCACCTGTCTGCTTCTGAAAGATGTAAAATATTTTGAGACAGGATTTTCCAATAATGGTCATGTAACATCATCTAGAAAAGGAGGTTAGTATTGCATAGAAAATGAAAAAAAAAAAAAAATCCCATTTTCCCAATGATTTACAAATATCTGCACCTGCATTTATTTGCCATCTTGTTGTTTACTGCTTAAGTAGGTACCTATTCAATTAATGCACCAAGTTTAAAGTTTTAGATACATTAATATATATTGGTATTACATTGCTAGGACTAGCTTACCTAAAATCTCTACTGCTCTTTTCTTCCTGAAGGTTTGAATTTGTTCTTCATTTATGTGGTAAGCTTGGAGGCAGGAATATGTATGCTCTGGCAACTATGGTGTCAATACATATTGGATGCTACATAATTCAAGCAAACTAAGAAATAGTCCTTCTTCCTATTCTTTTGTCCCAATGTACACTGGCTAAATTTTTGTGCATTTCTGTATAAATAGATAATCTTCTACATAGGGTATCAGTCCATTCATATATGAAGTATATAGTTTCCCAGAATACTTGAGTATTCCCTGAGGAATGAATTGGAATTGATTTATAAACAACACACGATCAATTTACTAGTCACTCAAGCTATCTGTGTTCCTATATGTGTTATATGAGTAATGTTACTTTTCCCACTTTTAGCTGTTTCCATTATTAACTCTCATGCACATTTCCATTATTAACTCTCATGCACAAGTACACTCTCAACAGTGATTAATGTAACTATTGTAGGAATTGTCAAACTTGAGAACGTTTACTGGCTAAGAGATATAAGGACATGTCAAGATCCTCAGATCTGGGCTAGCAAAATTCCTGAGTGCAAAGTCTATCTCCTACTACTTGTTGTCAGGTAACCCAAAATCCAACATTTCAGTGACAAGAAATAAGAGTTCATATCGAGCATACTCAGTTAAAATAATGTTTTTATAAATGCGTATAGTATGTTTATTAACACTGTACAGGATGTATATTGTTTAGTCCATATACAAACATTTTAATTCCTTCAGATTGGATATATTATACTGTAGGTGAGCTATTACTAATTACTAGGGTGGAAGAGGTGGAGCTTGAGAAGGAAGGAGGGATGGGGGAAGGTGTTTTTAATATTTATTTTACTTCTCATTATCCTGCTCTGATTTTGATTGGTAATAAAGGCAATTAATTTCCCCAAGTCAAGTCTGTTTTGCCCATGACAATAATCAATGAGCAATCTCTCCCTGTTCTTATCTCAATTCATGAGCCTTTTGGTATATTTCCTCTCCCCTGTCTGGTTGTAGATGAGAGTGATGGAGTGGCTTTGGTGGGTACCTGGTATCCAGCCAGGGCCAACCCACCACACATCTCTACCTTTTGCTCTCTTCCTGAATATTACTTTATTGCTGGTATTGATGATTAAGCAGTGTTATTTTCTATTACTTTCAGCTTCACATTTAGTGTCAGAACTTTGCAACTCTCCAATAAGAAATCAGAAACTGAAAAGTTGGTGCTTTAGCCAGATAATCATCAGCCTTTTCAGCGGTTACTCTAGCAAGAAATTCCTCTGCCAGCCTGTACTTTACAGCTTTCCTTTGGATTTCTGCATTTATCCAGAGCTGTAACAAAAGTATGTGTGAAACATGGGAACATAGACCACGAGAATTTATGTGCTTTACTGACTAAAAAAAAAAGTCAGGCAATAGCCCCTTTTCACAGTGTTCTGCCCAAATTTCCAAGCTAGCTGCAATATCAAGAATCAAGGCTTTCACATTTAACTACTTTTCACAGACTTCAAATATCATCCATCCTGTCAAATACAGTAACTTGTGTTTTTTCACTGAATTTCATTACACTGAATATATAACTTGAAAAAATGCCAATATTCTGCTCAAGTTTGGCTGCAATGCAATGCAATTATTCTTGTAAAGGAAGTACAGGCTGAGCTCCCTTCGTTTTAGTACAAAGATGTGCACATGCTGTACACATGAGGGACAGTCTAATACGTTGGAGCAAATCTGGAAGAACTTATTCAATGTGAAGATGAGTATTAACTTTCCTGTCCCAGACCCTTTAGGATTTTTCCACAAAATGGAACAACTGTTCATAAAGAGAGTATCTTGCAAGAACCTTATTCTCTCATGCTGGTCATGCACATACTTTTAACTATTGACCGATACAATAGATGTCTATTTTTACTTATCTGTATGGATGAAGAGATACTTTCTTGCCTTCTTTTAGCTGTAAAACTTACACACACAGTGCAGCTCTAAAGTGTAAGTTTGCTATGATAATTTTAGAATATTTATGCCCCAAGGATCATAAAACAATGACATTTTTTGAAACCCATTCAACCTGTTCTCCAATATTGATTTTTTTTTTTTTTTTTTTTAAGGAAAAATAATTGAATCTGAATGGAAAGATTATAAGTAATGAGAGAAAGAGATTAATGGAGTGAGACAAAATCTGAAGACTTTCTTAAAGTGGCAGGAGTACCTGACTACCATGCAGGGTAGTGCCTGGGATAAATTAACAGATTCAGAATGAAATTCAGCAACATAGGTCTCAAGCACATTGCTTTTAATCCTAATCAACATTTCTTCTGCAAACCTAAAATGCTTGTTATGTGAAATGATAAAAACCTGAATGTGTTATTTGGCAGCAGATATGAAAGACCATTATGTATACACTGGAGCTTGAGTTAACATTCCCCGTGTGCCTCAGTTTCCTTATGAGCCTGAGCACAACAGTTTCTGGATGGCTGCATAGTCAGTGAACTTGGCATATGGTGGATGTGAGAACAAGCTTGTGAAACAGCAGAAATATGCAAGGACCTAACTCCTTAATGTATCAAGATAAAAACACCTTTTTGGAGACTGATTGAGTTTTAATTAAAACACATATGCAAACTTAGTGTTAGAATTAGTGATAGGGTGGGGAAGAATGTCCAGAGAAGCATATACAAGATTGATTCACTTAACTTTGAGAAACAAAAGCTGAGTGCTGTTTATAGACATACTGCCTGATGTGTCTTATTAAAATTAAAAAAAACCAACCCAACACTTGCTCTGCATAACTTCAGAATGGAAATCAGAAGGAAGTTTCTTACCATTACAGTAGCAAGGGTATGGAACAGTCCTCCAACCAGAGCAGTGCAAGGCAAAAAACCCCAAACCCTTAATTGGTTTCAAGACTCATAAACTGATCAACTTTGGAGGAATTACAAAAGTGTGTTGCTTACAATATTGTGGTTCCAGCCTCCTGCTCTTGTTACAGCTCTGGGCTCCTTTGGGAGTGTTTTAGCAAGAATCAGAAGCATTAGAAGTGCCAGTGTGGTTCATGCAGCCAAACCTTCCCCTGGAGAATCAGAGAGGGCTGGCACGTATCTCCTCATATCTGATTGTCCGCCTCAGAAACCACAGAATAAAACGTGGAGCCTTGAGCCCAGTTCTGTTTGTTTTCAGTGTAATTATCGCTGTTGGCAACTCTGACAGGAGAAGGAATGACTCAGAGTGAATCAATATGTCCACAAGCAGAAGCAGAATGTTCACAGCCTAAACAGGACACAACCACAGTTGCATAAGCACAGCTTACTACAGTCCTAATAGAGAAGCTTTTCAAACATGATACAAATCAAAGATCGAATTTGCCTGCCATTAATATGCACAGTGAACACCAAGCCTGAAATTCTATCATATTAAGAAGTTTAACAAATAACTACCTATTACTGTGTTTTGAATGAATGTAGGCTGCAACTGATGTCAACACCAGTTTTGTATTGAGACAAATCAGGATTTGCAAAATTCAAGAATTAAAAACACACCTCAGGATCCGAAATAAAGTTCATGTAACTGTGGCCATGAGTTGTGGTTATAATACAGCCCAGTCTAAATTATTGGCCCCTGTGCTTAGAGCATTCCACACTAATCAACTGCTTAATGTAAAACAGCCATCATCTTAGGACTCTCTGATCCAGTGGAGTTTCCTCCACTGTGGCTCAGTTCAACCAAGAGAAAACAACATCTGCCTCAGAATAACATAGGCTGTAGTTTGTGGGAATAGTATTCTAATGTAAAACGGAACATTTGAATTGGAACTCCTCCAGACTCAGGAAGGTCTGACACTAGGTCAACTTTCTGGTCTAACCCCTTGCCTATGAAAAGGAGGGTTATCATCTGCCACAAGACACATACAAGTAGTGGCTGGAGACAAGGCTAAAAACGGAAACACCTCTTGACTATTGGAGGCTGGCTGTGTCTTCAAGGACCTTAAAGTCAAAAGCAATGTGCAATGGACTTCAGGGACTGAGCAAGTTGTCTGAAAATTATAGTTAAAGATTTAAATAGAGTTTGTGTTCCTAGTTCTGCTTCAGATCAACTCTCCTATCTCTGTGTTTTATTACCTATGGTACATATTAAAAATCTAAACTGCCTGGTCTGCCACGGATTTGCTTCAGATCTCTGTTATCTGTTACTTTCCAGCATGCTCTTTGCCATCCTTGGCAAGCTAAGTCTTAAACAAGACTGTAGGAAGCAAGGGAAATTTAAGGTGAGCTAGTCCCTCTGAGATGGTGCATATCAAATATTTACCAAGCACAATCTTAATGAAAGGCCACCTTCAGAGCTACTGCTAAACATTTAACATGCTGCGGTGAGTGCATAAGATAATGCTACTTTTTTTTTTTTTGTTTTGTGGGGTTTTTTTTTTGTTTTTGTTTTCATTTTGTTTTGTCAAACAGATTCTAAGAAACTATCTGGCTCCAAACAAGGACAAAGTCACATGAAATGTTGAATTGATGGTAATCAGGTAGTTGCTATAAAATAGCTACCGATAAGAAAGCTCATATTGCATTACCAAATGCTGTAATTTTTTTTTTCCAAAACCACATATATTTGTAGTGATCCAACAATAAAACTCCCCTTCTATAGTGCTAATACCTGCCTGAAACCTTGTCATGCTTCTTTTTACACAGACTCATTTTCTAGAGATGCTGCGGAAGACTGGAGAGCAGTGCTGCCATCAAATCAATCCAAAGAATTTATAGCAAGTTCATAACACAATATGAAGAATCCTTCATACTAAAAGTCAGCATAGGGTACTATGTCTAAAAGGTCATACCGCGAACTCCTTCCTGATCCTTTTGAGTGAAGTTTGAGTTTACTGAAATTCTTGCTGGAACATGGAAGAACCATTTTTACTAAATGCCTGAGACTTTCAAGTGTTAAGATTTTGGACTCAAACTGACAGCTTGTATGCACGCCTTTTCTTCATTTAGGTCTTTGCATAGGAGGCCAGGTGTACTGCCAGCAGGCTGTTTTGTTCAAATGATATACAAAATAGGTATCTGTAGAACATAAGTATGCAGGTTTTGGCTGGGGCAGAGTTAATTTTCTTCACAGTGGCTAGTATGGGGTTGTGTTTTGGATTTGTGCTGAACACAGGGTTGATAATATAGAGATGTTTTTGTTAGTGCTGAGCTGTGTTTACACAGAGCAAAGCCCTTTTCTATTTTCTGTATGGACATGCTGGCAAGGAAATTGGGGGTGCATAGGAGGATGGGAGGAGACACAGCCAGGACCCAAACTGATCAAATTCCATACCATATGACATCATGCTCAGTATATGAAGTGGGTGGAAGGAGGAAGCAGGGGGGGACATTTGGAGTGATGGCACTTGTCTTCCCATGTAACCATTATGTGTGATGGGGCCCTGCTCTCCTGGAGATGGCTGAACACCTGCCTGCCCATGGGAAGCTGTGAATTAATTCCTTGTTTTGCTTTCCTTGTGTGTGCAGCTTTTGCTTTCCCTATCAAACTATCTTTATCTCCACTCATATGTTCTGTAGCTTTTACCTGTCTGGTTGTCTCCCCAGTCCTGCTGGTGAGGGAGTGAGCGAGTGGCTGCGTAGGGTTTGGCTGATGGCTGGGGTTAAATCATGCCAGTAAGGAAAATGGAATGTATATGCAGGCCACCTCAAATCTTCATTTGGTGGCCAGAGGAACTGTGTTCAGTTCTTCTCTGGAAATGCTCTTCACATGAAGAGATGACACTTTGTACCTTCCTCATCTCTGTTCTATGGCTTCGTTGTTGTTACCACCAAAAAAAAAAAAAATCTGAATGTTTCCAGTGTATATTAAAACAAACAAGTTCTGAATTCAAGGACTGGAGAAGTCCAGTTTCACTATTTTCTGTACAAAGGATTTGTCTCCAAGACGTGTTCTGCAAGACACTCATCATCTCTTTAGCCCTCAGTAATTTTGATTTATAGCTGAACCTTTACATAGGGGAGAATAGTTATTCCTGTTCAAGTTAATGGGGTAGAAATGTCTATTAATAAAGAATTTTTTGTAGAATTTAAATAAAGTAGCTAATAATTTAAGTTATTTACTGATTTAAATAATTAACTGATAATTTAATTATTAGTTAATTTTGACAGTGGGGAAAATAGTTGTAGAATTAGAAAATGGAAGACATTTCATATATTTGTATTTTTTTACAACTTAGTTTTACTTCCTATAATAGCAGGAAGATGTTTCAGCAGATTATTGAGTCTATTTCTAGCTGTCCAGAAAATTCAAATAATTTTTTCAAAACGAAGGTTTATTGGGGAAAAAAAAAAAAAAAGAATATATGCCAACTGGTCCTATTACAACAAAAGATTAGCCCATACAAGCATAGCCCAAGTGTATTCCTGTAGGGTTTTGTGAATCTGCAGGTTAGCCACCAGCACCTGCAGACCCACTGCAGGACATACCAGAAACAGAACTTCAGATGCATCAAGAAATTTAGTATCAAAGAATTCAAGTTTCAGAATGTGCAGATTTCTCAGAGGCTTGGCAGCAGCTGAACACTGAACAATACAAACATGAAAAATGTTTTAGGTACTTAAACACCGGTATGATCACTAGGATCTGCAACTGGGAAGGTTAGAGTTGGCTCTGTCTTTTATTTTTTATTATTGTTATTATTTTTTATTTGGTTTGTGTGTTTGTTTTGTCTTGTTTTGCTTTGTTTGAGGAGCCCCCAGCAATTCTGTGGGCACCATAAAAGAAGTCTCAGTACTTAAATAAGAATATTCTTCCTCCTGTAATGAACAAGCACCAAATTGAATTACACAGCTTCATGCTTGGCCTCTAAAAATTCCTCAGTGCATACACGTGTGACACTGCATCACTGCAAGAAGCTGTTATTTCCAATGTTGGAGGTGTGCATTACCACACCACTGTGCCCAGAGCAATTGGTCCTGCTTCTCAGAGGACTACCCAGCCTAAGTAGCACATCCAACTGATATCACTTTTTTCTTCCAGGACTACTGGTTCAGCATCACATTCAGTAGCACAGATGCAGCTTCCATACAGCAGGGCTTTGGCTTTATTTGACTGAATGTGGTAACAAAGACTCACCAAAAGGGGAAAAATAAAGCACCTGACCCCATTAAAGATGGGGTCACACCACTTAGTAAAATGTATCACTTAGTAAAAATGTAATTGCATACTGCTCTGCAGACAACCTCTTCCAAGTGTATTATTTATATCTGCTTTTTCAGTTCTTTGAAGCAGACCAGCATAATTGAATCACCACAGCTCTGCAACAAGAAGTCCAGTTCCGTGCAGCAGAAAAACTCTATACCTATTCAACCATAACTGGCAGCAACTGATCAAGAAAAACTGACCATGCCCATCCACACCAGACTTCCACAAAGGCACCAGCTGAGGAGAGCCAGACTTCCTTCTAGCCTCTATCAAGTGAACTGACGCTTCTCCTAGGCAATAATTTTCAAAAGTAAATTAGGCAGCGTTATTTTAATCTACAATAGCCTATTAACACTTCCTTGGCCAGTGTGGAGTCTGCATTCCCCATCAGAGAATATTATCTACTTGAGATTCATGCATTTATTATAATGCTACTGAATTTTGCTGTATGGTGGACAACCTACTCTGTCACTACAACGTCAATCTGTTATACAGTTGTAGCCCTCTCTGAACACTGACAGGGAATCGATACCTAGTAAACTCAGACTAAAGGAAATCATGTACATTTTTGAATCTACTTCCTATATCAGATCACTTCCCATCAAAACCAATGAATGCTTTCTGTTGTCTTTAATGGACTTTTATGAAGATCAGTGAACTGCCACCTTCTTGCTAGACTGTCTCTTTCTTCCTTTTAGAATATAACAGATTTTAAACTTTGAGTGATGTTAATTACTTCAACCAAAAAAAAAAAAGAAGAAAAAAAGAAAGAATCCCAGCTATTACTTGTAACTCTGTCATCAAAGTACAAATATGCACCTCTTTTCCAGAAATGCAGCTTCCACAGTAACCATGCAGTATCACCTTTTCTTTGTCATATGGTGGTGTAAAACACCCACTTTTCTGTCTGATGTCAAAAACAATAAATGAAAACTGAGAAATCCTGGCATGCGTTGCTACATATTCTCAAATACAGGTATGAATATATATACCTCTCACAATTTTGTTGAGTATGATGATTTGATTCTCTGACAGAGAAATATCAGATACATATATATAGCCTCATCATCAAAGCTATTTTATACACCTTCTGTTACGAGCTTCAATAAGGATGTTTGCTCTGTAATTCTGAAAGTGCCCAGACGTGTTCCACCCTGTACCAAACAATCACTGATAAGCCCCATCTCTCCAAAGCTACCAAATGTATTTCATTAAGTTTCTTTGCAGCTCTAACCTCAACTTCATTTCTGTAAATAAAAATCATATGTCTTGTGTGAGCCAAAGGGAAATAAATGGTAGTATGGGATAAATCTGCTTAATTTGTTTCCACACAGGCTGGTAATATTTTATGTTCTTAGCCATTCCAACTTACTACATGCCTCTCTCCTATCTCACTGAGAGCTTTTACTTATTGCTTTTGTGTCTATGTGCGCATCAGCAACCTTTGCTGCCAGGATTTGCGTTTTTTGAATGGAGCTCCACCCAATACCATTAATTTATACATTAAATTTATATATTTATGTATATATACATCTGAATTTGCAGTCCCTGAATAACAGTTTTCCTAGACTGAAGATGTTACATTTTAAATAGCAAATACTCATTGAATTAAAATTTCCAGATATATTTGATTAATAACTGGAAGCATAAAGTAAGTCTCTCATATTTGATCCTTGTTCACAGGAAGCTTATTTACAGAGGAGCAGTCAGTGTCAGTTTTACATGACACAGTTGACAGCCCTTGCTTGGGGGCTGGATTTAGTCTCCATGATCTCTGACCCAGTGCCTTGTACTGTACTTCAAACAGTGCTCCAGGAATGAAGCAGTCTCACAAACTGTCTTTGAAGAGGCATACTGTTTGCTTTTGGATCTGACCATTATTTGCTGGGTTGGGGGGCAGTTAAGTCTAAAAATAACTGTGGGGAAATTAAAATGCTATGTTGCCCTGCCACTTACTTCTATTATTACATCTAATTATTGTGAAAACCTTTCCTCAGGTCTCACTGGTAATTTTTTCACTTAAGTAACTTGTAATAATAGCTACCACCAAAGGCCTTTTCTGATTCAACTATAGCTATTTTAAATTCCCTAAATCACCCTTGGAACTTTCTTGAGACAAGTTTTACGGTGACGTACAGTGACTGCACAACTCTGTCAGAGGCACAGCAAAACCTGACTCTGTGAGTCAATTTTTTTTTCTGAAACTGATTGTACTGACATGCTTTATTCTATAGATAGGGTAGGAAATTTAAGTTTTAGTGCTAGATTTAGATGTGAAATCAGCTGAGAAAGTGCACTTGTCTTAAGGAGTAAATATCTAATTGCTCTTAGTGTGTTTTCTTGCATGTTAGCATCACTTACTTCATATACCAGCAGAGTTGTGGAACTACTGAGCTGGTTATTAGTTAGTTTTTTTGATTTCTATTGAGAGACAGTGCCCTAGCAAAGAGAACATTTTCTTGAAAAAATACAAGTTTCAGCAAGAATCAGGAGAAATTTTCAGAAAACTTTCCATTGGATTTTCCATGAAGATTGTGAAGAGTTATTTAAATATCTGATATCCTCCAGTGTGACCACCAGTGGCTTCTCTACTGATACGATATATCTAGATTTCCCTAAATAACCCAACGAGTCAACTACATGGCTGGTACTTTTTTTTATCCTGAGCTCTTGCACATAGGCGGATCATCCTCTAAAAATACAGTTTCCCAAGAGTTTACTCAATAGAATTCAATATAATTGAGTCTTGATGCTTTACTTGAGAGATGAATAGTCAAAAAGCATTAAAAGAAATATGTTACAGATGACCTCCAACAGAAGTTTGAGCTTTTTTTACTTTAAAAATTGTCTATTTTTTCTTCTGAATGATTAAAATTAAATGTATCAGATTATTGCTTATATTAAAAAAAGATAAATCTGGGTAACAACATATTCTTTATGTTGCAGTACACCGTTCCTGCAGAAGAAAGATTGTCCCAGCTTTACAGTGTATCCAGGACTGTCCCACTGAGTCCTTGTCTCTATGTCCTGGTCACAGATTCTTGCTGTTTTAGTTAATCTTCAAGTTTTGGGATATGATAATCAATTAGCTACAAAACATGCAGACCAGTGATGACAGCTCTTCAGTAGAATTAATAAGATTTTATATTCCTATAGTTGCTTTCCTGGCATGTCTCTCAGAACTGTTTAAGTCTGATACTTCACGAACAACCTAAAAAGCAGTTTATGTATCGTGCTTTTATGATCAATCGCATATTTTTGTATTTTCTCATTTTATGGCACCAATAAGGCCTTATGCCCCTTCCTGGCTACATATTACTACAAAACCTCGAGTGAATTCTTTCTTTGATATCTTGTACTACACAATATCCTAAGAAAGGTTCTGGATAGTCTCACTTGGTCTGTCAAGAGGACTAATAAAGTTTATTAAGCACTTTGTCAGATTATGAATTATTTTTATGTGGGTTAAATGCTTCTCATATTATATATAATCATGTCATGTTTGAATAGCTGCAAGTGAAAAATCCAGTTGTACTCAAGG
Source organism: Myiozetetes cayanensis (assembly GCF_022539395.1). NCBI lineage: Eukaryota > Metazoa > Chordata > Aves > Passeriformes > Tyrannidae > Myiozetetes > Myiozetetes cayanensis. The sequence continues at coordinate 40,008,046 of NW_026087964.1, read as the reverse complement.
AACAATGTTTGCAAATCTTGAATAAACCATTTATACTATTTAAACAAAAGTGGAAATCAGCTCTGGCATTTTAGTGCCTTGCATGGTGATTTTTCTTTATTGATATAAATTGCACTTTCACAACTTCTCATAATCCAGAACATAAGTAGCATGTGAAATTCAACTTACTTTTTTAAAAATTATTTTTAGTTTTGTTCCATTGCAGACATCAACAAAAGACCAAAATAATGACACTAGTTTTTAGAAGATGGCAGTGCATGTAACCATGGCAACAGAGAACTCTTTGTATACTCGCCTCCCAGGTATTTAGTGAATTTGTCAGGTGATGTCAACATGCAGCAAGTTTCTTGGTGCCACAGACACATTTTGTCAGTACCAAAGATGGCTAGGTTAGTACTGACTCAACTACAGACCCCTGAGCAGCCAAAGTGTACTAAAAGTGTTGTCTTCTTCCAGGCTTCAGAGTCAACTGTGTTGACTTTCCTGTGTAGTCTGATGCTCAGGCAGAAAGTAATCTGCCTTAGATTTATTGAAAACAATAGTGCAATCAGGAATGCCAGTATAGAGGAAAAAAATTAGACATTGCCTTCCATAAGTACCTGTGGCACCGTTGCAGACCTCCCTCTCACCCCTAAAGTACTGAAGTGACACAAAGTTAAATATTTGGAGACAGTCAAATGAAATACAGTGTACCAATTCAAGTCAAACAACCTGAAAAGAAATGTAGTGTTTTGATATTCCTGATGAAAAATGAAAAAAGACAGAAAAAGCAGTGTTTCTGAGCACAATTTCCATGTTGTGCTCTCTGGGTTTTCTTAAGAAGTATTACTTTTAACTGCTCACATTATTTTAAATTATTTTAAGTTGCACTGTTTATATAACAGACTGAATAGAAATGTATGCAAACACGCTTAGACAAATGTTTCTTGCATTTGACCCTTATGCACTTTATTTTGCATTTGTCCCTTATCAGAGAATCACAGAATGGTTGGCATTGGAAAGGATCTCCGGAGATCATCTAGTCCAACCCCTTGCTAAAGTACAGTCACCTGGAGCAGGTTGCACAGGATTGCATCCAGGTAGGTTCTGAGAATCTCCAGGGGAGGAGACTCCGAAACCTCTCTGAGCATCCTCTTCCAGTGCTCTGTCACCCTCAAAGGAAGGAAGTTTTTCCTTACATGCAGATGGAACTTCCTGTGTTTTAGTGTGCCCATTGCCCCTTAGCCGGTCACTGGGCATCACTGAAAAGAATCTGGCCCCATCCTCTGCACACCCACCCTTAAAGTATTTGTACACATCTTCAAATGTCTTTTCTCCAGCTAAACAGGCCCAGCTCCCTCAGCCTTTCCTTTTAATGGACGTGCTTCAGTCTCCTCATCGTCTTTGTAAGATGGTAAGACTCCTCTCCCTTTCCAACTTACAACAGAGAAGGGGAGGAAGAGAAGTGTTGCAAGTCAGGAGGATTGAATTTTTATGTTAATACTTAAAAACTTCCTGCACTCAAGTAAAGTCTTACACACAAATTCTAAAAACTTGGAAAAAAGGAATGTTGTTTACCTGATACCAGGTGGTTTTCCAGGGGCACTGCGGAGGAGTCACTACAACATTAATGATCTCCGGATTTGAGGAAGATCTTAAGGTCAGCCATATCTGTCAATGTAAATAAAGATCAATGAGTATTCCGACACGAGCCATATACTGATAGATAGACATGTGATAGAAACATCAGAATACCAGGTTGGAAGACACTGCAAGGATCCTCTGGTCCAACATTTCTTGTCAAAGTACTGCCCTTAACCTTGCAACCCTAAATAGATACTAGTAGATGCAGAATTCCTTGCCCAGCCACATTCTCCTGTTCATAATTAGTATATAAGCAAATTACATTAATCATTGAAGTCCCATTTCTTAATGTTTATTCATGTTTTCCATTAGTAATATTACCAGAGGATCTGCCAATAATTTTTTTTTTATTTTTCTACTACCAAGGCCTCCTATGCAATTAGTTGATGTAAATAAAAGCTACAAATCACAGGGAAAATGTTATAAGTTTACATAATTCAATATGTCACATTACCACTAATGTGCTACAGTTTTCTCTAGAAGATTTTTAGTAATCTCAATAAAATTTTCTACAGATTTATTAAGTATGATAGCTTATCTCAGACCCCTTAACTTGTGCATTCTAGCTAACCTGGGCAATACTTAAGTGACTTAAGGTGGGTTGGTTTTTTGTTTGTTTGTTTGTTTGTTTTTGTGGCTTTTTCTTTTTTAATCCTATTATGGACAATTTATTTATTTTAAACAGTGGCAAATATCCTAATCTGTAGCAGAACTGCCAAAGCTGTAAAAAAATATGGAAGTTTTAAGTTCACTGTTATTTTTAGATATTTGTCAAACAGTGAAGGATTTCAAAAGTTTGACCCTTTGTAGCCCCTTCCATCTATGCAAACTTGTAACCCAGTTTTTCAGTTCACAGAAAACATTTTTCGCTTCTGTTTTACTTGGCTTGAATTTCAACTGGAACTTCTCTTTCCCACAGTGTACTCTGAAATGTCAGAGAGAGAGAGAGAGAGAGATCAAGCATTTTCTTAATGGATGATGGAGTTAGCAGTAAAGGTCTGTGACTTGCTAATTTTCAGTCAGCAACCTCTTCTGTAATGTGTATGCTAATTCATCACTATGCTCTTCAAATTTGAAAAGGCATTTATAATGTACCCTCAGGAAGTGTGCCTTGGCCAATCTGCCAGCCATGTATTAAAGAACGAGTACGCCCAGCAACCCTGACCCTTCCTGTAGGACATCCAGCCTACCCTTGAAGGATAGGACAGAAAGGCAACCTGTACTGCAGTGACTCACAGGGATTTCAAAACATACCAATAAAATGTTCTAAATCTTCTCACTGCCAGTTAGAAAAACACCTGATAAAAAAGCAGGCTTTGCTTTTTCATGTCATTGTACATGAAGAACGGGGTTGGTTTATAAATAACTGATGAAAAATAACGTCGTGGTTCATGTTTAAAGCTTGCAATAAGAGCAGTAAGTAATAAGACAGAGTGAAAAACCTCATGTTACTTTAGCTTAAAAGTCATGCAAAGTCATGCATCTCTGAAATAAAAAGCAAAACTGAGGAAAGACAACTTATAGCTCTGAAAAAGCTCCAAAAATATACCCTGTATATGTACCCCAGAAAAGAAGGATCTGACTGCATCTTCACTGAACAGCAGTCTTCACTCCAACTGAGAGATTTCAACCACACAGTTTCTAATTTCAAGCATTGCTTTGGGTATTATGTACTTCTAGCACTGTAGCTGAAGCACTACTAAAATCAAACTTTATCTTTCTCATTGTAACTGTAAATGGGCCGGGAGTATCGGCTAGGTATTAACGTGCAGGAAATGCCCTCTGACTGGATCAGAGCTGTATGAATCTACGATACAGACAATTGATTATGCCTGCACATCAGAATCAATTGTGGCTAAGACCTTTTTAATTTACTTAGCAAACAGTAATATAAATTCTTGACTGGTATTATAACTCATATTTCCCAAGCTGCTGTCAGTCATTCTGATAAGAGTAAAACTAGAGTAGCTGACAAGTTGATGCTCACGCATAAGCACATAAGATAGAAATCGAGTCCTTGGAAAAATATGTGCTTTACTCAGAGAAACATTTTGTTGTGTGTTTATCTTTGAGTACAAGTGCAACCTCATTATTTTTTTGAGCTGACTCAGATATTTAATATCAAGTGTATGTTGACCAAGTTGGCAGAACTGAAATCACAATACTATGGACTTTGCAAGTCTGAGCCCAAGGGGCCTTTCATCTCAAAAAACAGTGATTACTGATCATACTGCGAGGTCAGCCAGTCATTACTGTTACACTTTCAGTATCAGTCAGCTGCACAAAATGTATCAAAAAGCATTTAGGATAAAGCTTTGCATTGACATTATTTAATAATTCGGTGAAAAATACTAGGCAGAAGTACTAAAAGGTTTGAACCAACTGTAACATTATAAGTTTGCCTACAGCTTGCAGTGACTTCGTATCTGCTGACTCCAGTGTAGCAACTTGCTTCCCTCTGAAAGCAGAATTTAGTTAGCTCTATGACAACTTAAAAACAAAAAGAAGCTTTTCAGACCTGTTGGTGGACAAATACTTTGTAACAAAGACCTTTTTATTTCAACAAAAACGAATCAACACACTTTTCGTTTAGGCAATACTTTTTCGAATCAAGTCAGCCTTAGGAAAACCACAAAATCACATATTTGTGTTAAAATACTATTTTTTTAAAAATAAGAATAATTCTAAACATCCATGACCTACATAGCTATTTTAAGCTATTAATGATATTCACAGGGCACTTTACTAATCCATCTTTACATTACAATAGCAGAAACTCAGTTACTGGAATTGAGACACTATAGCAACTGCTCAGATGGTTTAAATATAAAACATATACAGATGGGATGAACTCAGATGATAACTTCTTATTATAAACTACATTATTTACCCTCGTTAGTATGATTATGCACAAGCTAATAACTAAAGAGGGAAATCAGACTACAGGGTTGACCAGCTGCTGATCAACTTCCAGAGGTTTAAACGTTACTAAATTCCCTGGTGTACTTTGCACCTCCTCCAGATAACCTCTTCCCAAATAGTTCAGTTGACAGCATGAGCCAGGAACTGGTTCAGTGATCGGTGTGAATGTGATCACCTTCCGAGGGTAAGAGAGTTTAGATGCATCAGGGGCAGGGGAAATTCCATAGTCCATTAAAAATCACAGAAACATAGAATAATTTCCATTTGAATGGACTCCTGGTGGTTCTCTGGTCCAGCCCCTTACTCACAGTAGAGCTAACTTCAATATATGATTGCTGAAGCCCCTGTTCACTTGAGTTTTCAATATCTCCAAAGATGGAGACTCTGCAGCGTCTCTGAATTACCTGCTGCAGTGTTTGGCCTCCCTCACTGTGAAGACTTTTTTCCTTTCACTAGTCAGCATTTCCCTTGATGCATGGTATACCTGTCTGGTATTATGCCACTTTTTTGCAGTGTGCACTGTGAATGTTTTGGCTCTATCCTCTCTATAGACTTTTGTGATATAGTCAAGACACCAGTGAGACCCTCCTGAGCCTCCACTTCTTCAGACTGAAAAAAAATAGGTTTGTCAGCTTCTCATACATTGTGCTGCAGGTTGCCAAACATTGTGGTGTTTGGCATTCCACTTCAGTTTGTTGTTACCTTTGGAAGCACAAAAGTGGACAGGTATGCTCCAGCTTTGTGCCATTTTGTAATTTCCTGGTTGTGCTTTCCACACTTCTTTGTGAGCAGCAATGGTTCCCATGAGATAGTGCCTTGGCAATTCCTCTGCAACATCCTCAGTCTGTGACAAGCATCAGACTTCTTGAGATTACTGGTGTATAGGTAAATTAACTCATATAAACGGAGTAGCATATACTCAAGATAATGATCTGTATTAATTTTGCCTACAAAATCTGGTTCACAATATCCCAGCAGTGTTGCATAGAGTCATGCTGGCACTACACTGGATATTGGAAGCACTACAGCAACATTTCCACTGAAGCTAATCCAATTGGCATTTTAATGAACAAACCCTATAATGAAAAGCAGTATGCATTAATCCAAGCAGAAATCTTCACTAATGTGGTTTTATTCCTCCCAATATTCAAGTTCTTCCTTTTATACATAACTTTGGCAATTCTACATTGTACTGTGATGTGCAGTATAAACAGTTTTCAACAGAGCCTACTGTATTCACTGTGAGTAGAGCCTAAAAACCTTCCTTGTCCTACCAGATGGCATGGTTTTGACTCCTGACACAGAAATTAACTTATAGCTAGTCTTTAATATGAAAAAAAAAAAAAAGAAAAAAAGAGAAAAAGTTACTTCTAGTTTTGAAATATGTTTGTTATCTGTTTTTTCAGTGTAGATAGTACTTCTGACAGCCCACTTTATAATTAATCCTGACATCTTTGATGGTCTGTTTCGATATGAAGCAATGGTATTTTCTTGTTATACTGACATTTCACATCCCACTGAGTTCAGAACAAAGGTGGTTTTGCTGTGTTGCTTGAATGTTAAGTTTAGAGAAAGAGTTGACAATTCAAGACATGATTGATACACAAAATCTGCATCAGATTCTTAAAAAAAAAGTCCTATCCTGTTAAAATAAACAGTATTTCCTAGAGTGGTTCATTAAAAGGATAAATATATACTGTTGCCAGTAGGTTAACATTATGTCTAGATAACACTAGTGTTAGCTTTGTTTTAAGAATTTCAAGACTAGTTATTAGAATTTTCTACCTCTCCCACATCTGAAGCATGTAATTTTTTTGCAAATGGACAAAAATTCAATCTCTGGACCTCTACCACAGGTGAGGAGGGAAATACATGGAACTTGGAAGCTTTTATTTGTGCTCTCTTCTAACTTCACATGCCCTCTACATGATGGCATCAGAAGAGTGCAGGATATGGCTACCTGTACTTTTTTGGGATAAAGGACAAAGAAAGCTGCAAAACCTATTTTCTTGGCTTTATTCCAGCCAAGGGCAGTTCAACACTAGCTGAACTGTTAGTTAGGAGCTTTAAAGCTTCTGTGCTCTACTATGTAATACAAAAGAAATATTACATTTTCTGCCTCACAACATATCTCACTGAGCTATTTTATAATCCTTTTTCCCACAGCTTTGCTGGAGTAGTCATAGGGATTTGGTAGGTTTAATTTTATTCCTTTGAAGCTATGCTTATTTGTTGATTTTGTGCTGTAATCAGCTAAGGCAGGTGTTGGGATTCAGCTTTAACCATAATTATGGTTCATTTAAATGATACTGAAGCACAACTTATCATCATGTAGCTAATAGTATCATTTTTATTACAGAAACCTAGTGCCTTTACTGAAGTTAGGAAATGTAATAGCTTATGTGAAATGTATAATGTTCCTAAATAGTATTAAAGATTATTCCCAATAGATTTTATAATTTTTGTGCAAAATTTACACATGTAAATAATATGTATCTCAACAATAACAGATATCAGTGCATCAGCCTTAAAACTATAATTAAGCTTTTTTATCTATTTAATTAATATTGTGTCACAGCATAAACACCAAGTACATCTATAAGTTGCAAATGCAAATAGGACAATCCTAAATTCAAGCCTCTTATAAAAAATCCTACATATTCTCATTATTACTGTCCTGTCTCTTCCCAGTGGGATATATAGTACTTTTGGCAGATCTGCTGAAAGTAACTATAAACAAACAAGACTGGGTATATCTACCCTCACTGTGTTGTACAAATATAATTTTTATATGGAATTTTTTTTTAGGTTTTTCAAGGTATTTTCTCATATCGAAGATTTACACCAACAGACTGAAAGAGCTATATAAAGACAAAGATTCCGTAAAAATACATGGCTGCAAACATTTTTGTAACCTTCTAAGCGGCATGTCTCATACTGGTGGCCCAAAAATAAATGGCAAGACTACAACACCCACACTGCAGCACTTCTCATGCAGCAGGGTGTGGAACAAAGAAGAATTATCCTTTAGTCATTCTGCCCATTTTGAGCAACTGATATTTGTGCAGTTGTAAAGAGAGAGAGCTTTCCTCTACTATGAGATACTGGATTCTTTAATTTGTTGCAGCAGGGTTAGTTTATAACCTGGGATAAATGGGCTAGGTAATTTTCTATACATAAACAAATATATGCATATTATAAACTCTATACATAAATACAAAAACTTTTTGAGCTTCTTTGTGTCTTCCTTGGTTTGCAAGATAAAAGAATTCATGAAGCAGCTGTGTGACAATATTGATCCTATAGTGCTCCAAAAAACAAGGGAAATAATTCCTAAACTTGTATAATTATTTTTATTTACTGTTGAGTAAAGATGGGAAAAATTTTGCTTGCCTTCTGTTCTCTCAGAAATTGCTAAGTTAGTTGCCATACAAAAGTAAAGTCTGATTTTGGAAGTACCTCAGGAAAACACGTGTCAAATGGATTTGTGTACATAGGCTGAGTCACACTATGGATGATCAAGAGTAAAGCTCTTTGTGTCACTGCAACAGATCCTTCCAGTGATATTTACTGAATAATGATTTGAATGCAGTGCAGCATAAAAAGGAACACTATATATGTTCTCCTACTGCATCGAAGTAAGGATACCAAGGCCCAGCTTTAATATGGTGAAGACAGGAAGCTATGATGGAACGGTTTTCCATTCTCATTACAATAATTGCCATTCATACACTGCCATTTTCCATTCCTGTCAGAACCTTTGCTGGAAAGAAGAGATTTTCTGTTTAAAATCAAGATGTCCAGAGCTCTCCACTCTCTCTAATGTTTCTGTGAGAGATACTTAGCATTTCAGAGAGCCTAGCCCAAAGTTTCCTATATTCTCTAGAAGACTGCAGACGGGTGAAGCAAAATGTTTTTTCTGTTCTTCAGCTTTGCTCAGTTGTTTTATCCTGCTTTCCTTAAGGGCTGAAAAAACTTTCTGAGAGGCACATAAAAATCTAGTCATTCAAAATTAGGTTCTTTAAAAAAGTATATATAAAGTCTCTATATATGCACCTACTATAATGATATACTGTTTCTGAACACTTGAAAAAAATTTGATAACTGAATTACATATGTATTTCTAGAGTGTGAAAATTTAAAAACCTAAGTTATATCTAGGACCATGATGGAAAAAATTACATATATTATATTCACAAAGCTTTTGATCATTTTGTGCTTTGATAGTAACCCAGACATGACTTATCTTCCAGGTGATTTCTGAAATTAGTAAATGAAAAGATTTTGAAGCGCTCAAAGAGGGCTAAAGCAACTGCAGACCACTAAAGACAGGGAAAGAAAGAAAAGCTCAAAAAGGTACCAAGAGAAACCAAGACTCTGAGAGAAAGACAGAACATGCTCAAGTCCAGCTAGCAATACAGTAATTCCATATGTCAGTGGTAGGAAATACTGAGAAATAAGAGTTTAAGATGGTCAGTAAAGGAAAACAGTAGATAAAAGCCTTACTCTGATTTAACACAACCCAGAAATTTACCCTAATCTCTCTTACATTGGAAAATCTCCCCTCTTAAATGAATTACAGTGTACTTTTTGCAAGAAATTTGTGTGCTTAAATTTTAAATGACATGGAGTTTTATTTTCTAAAGTGGATACTTCTTGAGTGGAGACTCCATAGTATTTGCTGAAATTTCATGGCCTTTTTTTCTCTAGCTTGGTGAAATCTGGTGGAAGTCAGATGGTCAAAACCAGGATTTTTTAGTAAATCCTTCTATTTCAGTTTTTATCATGGGTTTACTGGTATACAATTTCTAGCATTTCTTCCATTGTGTAGCCTAATTCAACAAGGCTTTATGTGTACATATATTATACTTTGTTACAATAATTGCTTCTGATAATTATGGCAAATTACTTTTGCACCATCTTCTGAATCTGTACTAAGTTGCTGAACTTTTGTGTGTTAATCCATAGCAAGAAAGCCTGAACATTTTCGACAGGTTTTCAAACTGAAGCAAACATTATCAAACTAAGCGAAACACAATGTGTTCACAATTAATTAGTTTAACCAGGGCACCTTAATTTCTCATGAAAAGAATTTGAATGAATACAAAGAAAAAAAATTTAATTATAAATATAATTGCAATTGAGGATAATGGTGCCATCAATTTTTTAGCAGACTCCACATTACAGTCCATGGGGGATCTGTTAAAATATTGATAGCAGGATATGGCCCATTATGAGGACATAAAATGTGTTCTATTTTAAACAGAGAATTAATAAACATTTGTTTTGGGAGGATGTAAGAAGGATAAACACCAAGGTTTACTTCAGTATGTCACTGGAGAATGGAAGCAAATCTGAATTATTGCCTTCCATTCCTTACTTTGCCTTGCAGCATGCATGTTATTCATGGGGGGAAAAAAAGAACAGCATGAACTAAAATATTTCTATTATGTTATATATAAATATATTTTTCCTCTCTTCTGCATAATAAAAAACTAGAGTTCCCAGATGAATCTGAGTACTCAAGGCAGTGGAATTCTTTTCTTTCTTCTCTGCTTTTATCTCATCCAGATTTTTCCATTGTTCTGAGGAAAGGAAATAAAAGACTCCGTTTTTAACTCAACCTCCTTGAAGCCTTACAGAATGTATAACAGACATAGATACTAATACAGTATTTCATATCTTTTGTCCTTTTCCTTCTTTCTTAGAAATAATTGAGTTACCTTTTATAAGTGCTCTCTAGCTAATACTTTCCAATGCTCAAAAGAGGAGGAGAGTATAACAGTGGTGGCAACTTAGTCTTTGGAATTTTTATGTGATACTCTATTCTTATTTTTCATTATGTTCCCACATAAGACATTCACTCCTCCCCCTAATTTATTTCCTCTACTGGGGAAAGAGAGAGAAACACAATCTAATGAGGAAGTGGGGAGTAATACAGACTATCCAGCCAGCCTAGTTCTTAGGACACAACAGTTCAGACTGACAATCTCCTGTTTGCTGCACACTGGGTTCATCTGCTATTTTTGGGCATTCAGAACAGCCTATTTGGGAGACAAGGGCAATTTATCACTTTCTAGATAGCGATCTTGAAAACTCATGAACAAATGCTTTATCTTCAGGTTTCATAGCTTGAGTAAAGTGGAAGCTTATGTAACATACTGTTACGAATTTTAGCTAGCACAGCAATATATGAAGATAAGCTATGTGAAGACAGCTAGCTGACAATGACAAGATTTTGGCTGAAGCAAGTGTTCAGCTTTCCCTGTTGGCAGGGCTGGGATATCTCTCAGAGCAGCAATTAGGGGCTCATAGCTTGCCTCACCCCCCAGAAAAGATAGAAATTTGGTGTGTATGTCCCAGCTGTCAAGACTGATTTAAAGCTGGAAACAATTTATGTCAGGTCCACTATACAAGGGCAATTAGAATTGATAGGTCTTGAAAACACATGTGGCACCTGCACAGATGCCAAATCAGCTCATTAAAATGGTGACATTATGCTTAATAATGATTAAACTAAACTGATTTGACTGAGCTATCACATAAAGGGAGAATAAGTTTCCTGCTTTCTTTTTCTCCATCTTTTACCTTTGTTGTCCAAGTCTATCTACTATACAGTGGTTTGATCCTGGTCTCACTAACATCAGTTTCAGCTGAGCTGGGGTTACAACCTCGAACCTATTCAAACATGGCAAATGAATAAGCTCCATCTGACTGCAACTTTGTACAGACCTGAAACCAGCAATCTCAGTGTCATCCAGTGAGTAACAGAGTTAAATTTACACCTGGTGCTGGCAGATGTCCCCTCCTGTTACAGAACAGGTCAAGAAGTCAAGTAGTAGATCCTGGAGGTTTTTCCCTGGCAGTTGCATCATAGGATGTCTATACTTCTGTGGCCTTATTTTTTTTTTAATACAAACCTTAATATACTTACTTAATCGTTGTTTATATGGCAAGATAATTATATGGAAGATCTAGAGCTCTACATCAGTGCTGTGAAGACAGTTTTGCACCTCAGTTTCTTACAGTAGTTTCTTTTGGATACAGTGATAATGATAGCTGAGTGTGGAACTAGTCCATAAGCAGCAGCCTTTTTTAGGTACCAGAAGTTTTGTTTTTTTGGTAGCAGAAGTTTTGTTTTTTTCCAAAAAGCCAGATGGGAGTAACAGGTGATATGTTACATACACTGTATTTCATGTGCCTGCAATGCCCAGAACAGCTATCTGAGAGAGGTTAACACAAAGGAATGGTGTCAAACAGTCTTTGTTATTTTCAGCATGTAGTGTAATTACCTGAGCTGAGGACAGAAAAATGGATGCAAAGTTCATAAGATGTGAAACTGTAAAAAGGAACAACTATTTCTGTTGTGTTGGTCTGTTTCTTAACAAAAATGCATGATAAAAACATTGGAAAAAGAAAGTTTAATCCAAACTCTAGCAGTATATCATAAGACAAACTAAATAAATGTCTTTCTTTCTTAAGAGTATCTGGTTTTCAGAGTGTGAGGCAGTGATTACAGATGAGGCCTGTGAGACAATTATAGCAATACAGTTTATGCTGACTGACGAATAGTGCTCAGATGTCCTGCCTGTGAAGAGAAGTGGTGGGAAAGCAAGTGAACAAATCTGAATTGGAGCTGTATAATCTTCCATGATCTAGGACTGACCGGCCAAGGTTAGCATTGTGACATGACTCATCCTGTGCTATAGCTGTAAATATCCACTCCTGCACATCACACCAGGAATATTATCAAAGCACTTCATGTATACAACCCATTTAACAAAATACTGAGCAATATGAGAATACGTACTTCAAATTTGTTTCAAGTAATTACCACTTCACATGACAAATTCAACGGTTTATGTACATTAAGGGCTGCAGAAGTAAAAATATTTCCTTTGCGATAACAAATTAATTAATTGTTCTGATATCATCTAGCGACAGGAAAGTTAAATTGCTTTAGTCAGTGCCTGTCAGCCCCTTTTATAAATTAAGCTACATTAAATCCTGTGAAATATGCATTTACATAGCAAAAAGTCCATTACAATGTGCATATTCATTCTCTCATGCATAAAAGAAATGTAAACATTGCTCCAAGTCTGTGCATATGAGAGTAGGGCACGGTGAATCACCTTTTGCAAAACAGAATTCATATGGAAATAATTGTTTTACTTGGAACCTGAGCTACAATATTGTGTATAATGTTGCAATACAATATAGTGTTGTCATGTTGTAGCCTACTTCTTTAGAGGAAACAATGGAGAAGAGCAATAGTCTTTCACCCAAATAAAACAATTAAGTAATCATAGCAAAAAATGTCTTGGCAGGACCAGTCAGTGTCTAGAGTTTACACTTTGCACAATCTTCAGCAAGGATTCCTCTAATCGTCACAGTAAGGCATACCCTGTCCCAAAACAAAGGCAGACTCCTAACTGAATGCAAACAAATATTGCCAAAACATGCAGGCAGATCACAAGGTTTTTGGCAGACCATAATTCCACAAACTACTGGTCTAGGAACCACTGGGGCTTTACAGGATGCTTGCTGGTGGTTTGCAGAAATTCATCTACCTTAATGATGTCGCCCACTTCTATTTTGTAGCAGCGGAGTTGCGCTACAAGATGTGTGGAAATACAGAGAATGCTTTCCTAATGCTGGCCTGCTATGGAAGCAACTGCTGTTGTTACAAGAACCTGAAGCAGCTGCAGGTGAGAAGAAAGATGTCTGTGCAGATGTGGATTGGAAGAGAAGAACATGCAATTTACTGAGCAAGGTCTGATTTAAACAACTCATCCATGTGACAGGCCAGTGAAGAAGTACCTCTGGTGACTTTTCCTCCTATGCATAGAAACCTTGAGATGTCCAAGGCAAGGGAAGGCAGGAATGAAGCAGTCACTGTCAGATGACCAAACCAATCTGCTGCATTGTAAAAAAACTAGGATGTGCCCCAGATACACAACTGCGTTTCCTAAACTTTTATGACACAACTGAGTGTATTTCCCTAATCATGTTTTAAAAGTAGTTTTCCTATGTGCTATTCCCTCAGGAGGTTAGAGATGGATCTTCTTTAATAAGCAAGTTCAGTGACCATAAAACTGTATTAAGCAGCTATTTTTCAAAAACATTTCAAAATATGTCTATCTATGTGTTTAACTACAGCAGGAAGTAAATAATATGGAAAGTCTGTTTGCTTTCTTCTTTCTGTGAAATTTTATACATAACCTTTCTGCTGGTGATATTTGACAGAGTCAATAGAGGAGATCAAAGAGCAGAATTAAAAATATTCAGAATTATTTTTTCTCCTCCCTGCTGTTCACACTTTCCATTTTCTGTCAGTTCTGTTTAATTTCTGCTCTTTCTGCTTGTAGTAAATCTATGTCCTTCTAAATTCAACCAAAGCTTTGACAATTGTGCTTTATTTGTTCTGGTATACCATTAGTCATAGAGATTCCACTGGATAAAAATTTCTATTATTTAACAAAAACATAACCTATCACTCACATACTCGGTAATTAGTAATTTACATAAAACTTAGTATTCTCTCATAGGTAAGAAGTAAAGTTTTTACATTTCAGAGATTACTAGGCATGTACCCTCTAACATTTATTGTTAAATTTTCACAGTGTTTCGTTATTTGATTGTTTTTCTTTTAGCCTGCAATATGGGCAAGATGAATTGCCTGCAAAGAAGGCAATACAAATAATTTCAGAACATTTAACATGCTATCTAAAATAATTTTCTTGTTGAGCTAATATAATAATTATTTGAAACTCAATGCTCTTGTACTAATTGATGAGATACTAAAAGGTAACATATTCAATGTTATAACAATTAGCTCTTCTAATTCTATAGAATCTTCGATGAAGAGCTTAAATTTTAACTTTGCAGCAATTTGGCTGGGTGAAAAAGACTTGTGTTGATCTCCTTTCACTGATAAACTCTTGAAATACTACATTAAAATCCATGTCTGTGAATAGACCTGGGAGGAATCCTTGATAAGTTTTTTAAGCGTTGCCTCCTGACTGTCAAGCCATTTTATTACTTCTGCCTCTAAGCATGAATAAGTCAGTGTCATGTTTGGACCCAGAAGATGCTTTGAGATTCCTCCTGAGGTCAATGAGTCATTTCAGCTCTTGCTTTACAGCTCAAAGAGAGGCTGGTACAAAACTGCACACCACAGTCTAGTCTAATAATCTATTTCAGGAGTTCATCACATATTTCTATAGGACACATACGACAAATGACAAAACCACCTGCAGGACAGCAGCAATTTATGCATTGAGGTGATTCATAAACTGATATAGAATTAAAGCAGAGGAGGAAAGTTGATCCCTGCTTAGAATTTCATAAGAGTTGTTTAACCTTAAGATCTTTGTGTTATTGTGAGCTCTTTGATAACATTAGGATTAAAAGAAAAGAAGTAATGCAATAACATCTCAGTTTTGGAAATTCTAAAACTGTGGTTGTTAGGAAAAAAGGATGATTGGAGTAAATTTTCAAATTTTCAACTCATTCACAAACAGAGCAAGTAGATGATTTTTTTACCCATGAACATTTACAAGCAGTTATAAATAATACAGTAACTGTAGACTTGGTCAGAAACTGGATTATCTACCTGTACAGGTGAATAAAGGAACAAAACCATGGCTATGGAAGTGTGCACTATATGAAGAGGAAGAGCAGATTTTGTCAGGTTTTTTCCTGAGCGTAGAAAAATATTGGGAATATACTATTAACATGATGATCCAGTTGTAGACATGTTTCCATTACACACAAGCAGGCTGACTTGTAAGATTGCCTAGTTCAATCTGATGGTGACTAGAAAACTCATAGAATTGTTACAAAGAACATAAAAATTAAACCAAATTATACAAATCAAGCATAGAATACCTGGGGGAAAAAAGAGGCAGACAAAAATTCTTGAACCACTCTAGAACATTTTTGGTTTCAGCTATTTCAGTACACAATCTAAACCCATCAATGCAAAAATCTTTCTTTCAACAGCACCAGCTCCAAACAGTTCAGATCTGAGCATAAGGTTTGACCATTCTGTATACCAATACAGGCAAATTTTGTTGCTCAAAGTCAGTATAGACCAACTGAAAAAATAATTTCAACCTGGCAACTCTGAAACTTCCACTAAATCCTGATTCCTATAATTTTTTAATAGGGTGGTTAATATTGAGTATTACTTAAAGCAGCCTGCAGGCTCTACATGCTGACTTTCAGGAACTGACAGTGTTTTGTACTTTGTAAGTTACTATTGCTCTGTGATGTAGGAATTTTTATTCATCAAGAAATTACTTGCTTGTGGCTGAGGAGGTATCAGGAGGAGTGAAAAACAGTAGATTTGTAAAGCTGCTGGCTTCCCACTTGGAGAGGTTAGCATCCAGTTTGTTGTATGCTGCCTGCCCATATCTCTTATATGCTTTCAGCAGCCCACTCTTTATCAAAAGTACAACTTTTAGAAAGTGCAGATTTTTCTTTTCTTTTTTAGGGAAATGGCATTCAAGACATATGCATTCGTAGATTTTAATAAAATGCAACTTATACGGTTTAACTCCATTTGAAGTGACATTACATATGGAAAACTGAACAATTAAAAATCAAATCACTGACAAGGTCATGTTGCTCTTCCTATCTGAAGCTATTCAAACAGATGTACCACCACCTCCAGAACCTCTGAAGTGATTCTTCATTCTAAAGCTTACTAAAATTAAGCATTTTTTTAGAAAGGATGGCAGGTAAGCAATCTTTTTCATTCTTTTCTTCCTAGTCCTGAAACATTTTTCCTTATTTGGATACAAGTTGGAAAGGTCTATTAACAAAGTCTATTTTAGCCTTTCGACTAAAAAATGAAACTGAAGGAGACCAGGACTATAAAACTGTCTTTACCTTTTTTGTCTGTTTGTTTGATTGTTTTTGTTTGCTTGTGTTTTTGTTGCTGTTGGTGTTTTGGGGGTTGGGGGCGGGGGAGTTGTCTTGGCTTTGGATTGTTTGTTTTTTGGGAGGTATTTGTGCTTTTCCTAATCAGGAAAAATAATGAAATACACTTCTGAGGTTTGGAAAGCTTTTATACAGAGACAAGCTTTTAACATACCACCTACAAATGATTCTAATTAAGCTACAATGATATTTCTAACTGAAAAATCCATAGCTTTGTAAATAACTTATTCCATAGTGATGCTGCCTGTGATAGCTATGCAGTGGGCTCATTTCCACAGAGGGAACATCAGCTGACTTCCCAACCTTCTTTACCTACCCAGACACCTAAACCAACTAGAAACAGAACAAACCCTTCCTGAATACCGAACAGACAGCCTTTCCATTGTCCACATTTTCAGTTAAAAAACACGTTTTAAAGTAAAGATTTTTTTGGGGTTTTTTTTTGATTCAGATTTGTAGTAAAGGAGCTGTGGTTCTGTACAAGAAATGTCACAAGTGATCCTGAAGGTAGCGTTTGAGTGTATAGGAGGAAAGTGAACGTTGGTGCACGTGTCTGCAAAACCATGTATGTGCTCAGTAATTTTTTGGTTGCTAATGTAGACTACATAATTTGAAAATCTTAAAAACATATTAAATGTACTCTGCCTTCT
This sequence comes from Myiozetetes cayanensis, assembly GCF_022539395.1. NCBI lineage: Eukaryota > Metazoa > Chordata > Aves > Passeriformes > Tyrannidae > Myiozetetes > Myiozetetes cayanensis. The sequence goes on along the minus strand of NW_026087964.1, from coordinate 39,990,905 downwards.
TAATAGTTTTCACCTGAGAAGCTACCTTAAGAAAATCATGGTAAACCTAGTGATACCAAATAAGTACCAGGGGAAATGATGAGACTAACAACAGGTGCATATGATCTTTAGTATTTGAGGAAGAAAGTTCAGAAGTCTGCTGGCTGAAGGGTTTCTTCACTTCAGTTTTAAGGATACATGATCCCATTTTGTAAAACTCCTCTGACACAGTGCTCTAACTCAGGACCTTTCTCATAAACTAGTTATTACAGGACTGGCAATATCAAAACACACTTTAGAAGCTTTGTAATTTCTCCACATTAACTTTGTGAGTAGTAGTTTGGACCGTACAAGACTAGTGCAGGACATATTTACAAATTACTATCTTGCAGCAAGTGCAGTGGCACTTGGTGTAATTTAGGAAGTCGAAATTTTCATGAAACAGCTAATATGTATGGAATTGGAAATTCAGGAGCAAAAGGATAAAATCACTCAGTGGTGTTGCTCTTTTGTTAGAGCTCACATTTTTTTTTTTATTCTTACCCATATTTACATTTTTTTTTATTCTTACCTGTATTTCTGTATTTTACCAATTTCCTTTTTTGCTGGCTTTTCAGAACTGGCTTCTTTTCTCTTTTTCTTATTCTGGTTCTAGTCATTGTGTTAAGTCAATCTCAGATTTCATTCTTTTGTTGTCTTATTATCATATTTAGTTATTCAAAACTGAGAGTGTGCCACTTTGTTCTGATTTTATACAAAGAATCTGCTCATAGACTTATCCATGGAAAGGTCTACAGAACAAAAGGAATGTCAGGCTCATTATAGGACAATATGCTTTGCAAGGAATTAATTCTTTGTGATTAATGCAAGTATGAGGGGAAGGGATAATGACAAATGTTCATGTCTAACATAGAAGAGAATGTTTCTGCCAAGATGTGAGAGGTATTAAAAATGACTTTAGGAAGTTAAGAATGAGAGAAAGACACACATATATGGGGAGGGGGAGGGGTGGGGGAAGGAAGCAGGGAGAAATCAACATTTTATTTTATAGGAAATCAAAACTTAATGTGTTTAATATGTCAAATTCAGGTGACAATACATTTTCACCTATAGTCAGTCTTGACTTAATTTGTGGTTGTTCTTACTCCATCAGTGCTCAGCTGACCCAATGTGTTGGGCTTCACAAAGATTACTGGTGTTAAATCACGGGAAATTCTCTGCCTCTCCTGCAGAGAGAGGCAGGAGGTAGTTCCTTTGTCAGTTGTCTGTAAACCAGTTCATTCCTATCTCACCATGATAAATTTATTATTCCTTACCAGAAAAGTTAAATGGAAATTACGAAGCAATGAAAGAAGAAGAAAATTACCTGACAGTAGCCTGCCCTATTGCTGGGAAGTACAAGAGAAAAAAAAAAGGAAGGGATGAATTGCAGGGGTGTGAGGAGCAGGGAAGTAAAAATCAGGGGAAAAAAGAAAGATCTGACAGGTAGTAGGAAGAAAACTGTAGGAAACTCCTTGAGAGTGCAGTTTCCATTTGTTTGAGTGCTCCCAGAGAAGAAAATAGGACTGCCTGCATGTGTGTAGTCCACATAAGAAGTCCTGTGAAATAGAGGTTCGTTCTTTGGCATTTTTTTATTTTTTTCTCAGAAAGAATAACCTGAAAAGGACTAAATTATATTTTTTTTCTCCATATGAACTTTGAGCTAGGTTTCCATTATTTAGCCATGATTTCTCTGACTACATGAATTGAGGTTATTGAGGTCATTGTAGCTCAGTATTTATTTCCATTTACTAAAATTAAACAACACAGTTTAATGGGGCAGGGTGTGTGTAGGGGGGGGGAGTTGCAGGCTTTTTTATGATGAATTAGAAAGCCAGCTCCAATCAGTTCTTTGCAGTATGATGAGCCTATTCAAAATTTCCAGAATTCAGTAATAGCTGCTGATTCTGCTGATGATTATACCTTTGCTCTCTAAGTAGCGCATTTATTTTAACTCTGCGTGAACTGTGCTAAGAGGTTTCAAACTAAAATGATCTAGGACTGAAAACCGAAAAGAAGAAACCCTACCTTATTTACAGTACAGTCAGTAAGCATTTGACACTGTAGGTAAGTAGAATAAAAGAGAAATATTTATCTATACAAATCAACATTTGCAAAACTGAGGTCAAACTAATTTTATTTGCAAATGATATTCTTGCTTTCTCAGTGATGATGATTCAGTGCTGTGTTCCATTTTCTTTTGATGCAAAAGGATTTCTGGAATAATGTCCCTCTAACTGCTCATGATAGTTTCCTGCAAAATCAAGGGTGGATCCAGATGTTTGCAAAACAGGATCTAAATAGAATCTTCATGAATTTGCTCAAGAATATCTTCATGAGCAATTATTTTCTGGAGAAAATGGAGAGCGTATGAGTATAGGAAGTTGGATCTTAGCATATATTTTACTCTCATAGCATCCAAACATAAAAAAATGACAGGAAAGCATTGTACTTGACACAATGTAAATAGAATCTTCTTAACAAAAAGCAAAGGAGCAATTTTTATAAGTATGTAATTATGAAACTTTATCTGATTTAGAAGAACAGAGATTGAAATATTGAATGAGAACTACTTTTATGCACAAGAATAATACCTGATCTTGTTTTCAATATTGCTAAGACAGCAGATAATTTGAACATCTCATTGTGATTGCCAACCTGTGCACAGTTTTTTTTCTTCTTACATCATTTTAACAGCTGAATTAAGCTGATATTCAGAAACTGTGGAGTAAGGGTGGCATTACAGCAGTGGACTGCAACTTATAAATCAAAACCTTTTCTAAACTCAGCCATTTAGAAATACATATTTTATTCTGTATAATAACTGACTTACAGTATCAGCGAAAGGCCGATAAATAGGAGGGAAATCAGTTTGGAATGGCTACATTTTCTCAGCACAAGTTTTCCACCACTGTAATACAGCTGTGTCTTTCCTAGCTGTAAGAAATTAATTTAATAGATGAATAATCTTGTTATGTATAAAGTTGCTTATCTATCAAGAAATACCAAAACTTTTACTTGACTTGAATTCCTGTGCTGACAGGAACCAATTCACTAACGTGACTATAAAATGTGAAAAAGGCTAAAACTTATTGCAGCATATGTGCAGTTTGTGATGTCTGTTCCCTGCTCTCCTAATTCCCTCAGCTCCCTTTTGAAGCACTCTGCAGCTGCTTTCCTGCAGCCAGCCAGCCTGCCTGCCTGCCTAAGCTCCCTTTAATGGAAATCAAGGCACAATGGGAAAGAACACATTTGCAGAGCTCATCCATGACAAAGTCAGGGTGTTGTCAGAGAACACACCTGCAGCAGGGAGCTGAAAATTTTTTCCAGATCGCACATCATAGGCATGGCCAATGTTTAGTACAACACAGGACAAAGATTTCATAACAACTCACCCAGGACAGGAAGGATGCCATAACAATTTAAATTAGAGGAGGATGCAAAGAGTTTTGAACTACTCAACCAGGAATTCGTATTTAAAGTTGAGAGTTTCCTCAATATGAATATGAATAAATGAAATAAATTTAACCTCTGGCCAAGTATCACTGCTTCCTTGTCTAAAATAGGTATTAATAGTTGATCAGTAGAAACAAGCATTACACCCATCTTTCAGCTGTTGAAATGTTGGGCAAGAAAGCAAATCCAACTGGCAAGAAGATGTTTCCACAGGAAGTCTGACTGTCTGTGTCTTCCAACGAAGACGAAAGCTGAGAATCTTATTTATCTGTCACTGTTGTTAGAGCTTTTCTAACATTTCTGTGACTCTCCATGGTAATTCACCATGAGATCTTCACAAAATTGTATTTCTCTACAAGATGCAGACATACTGTCAGAGCACACGTAGTAAATCTAGTCTGCCCTCCAGGAAACAATTCCAGGAAACAGCAGTTTAACAAGAAAACTTGCAAAAGCAACAGAAATCCTTTTGATCCTTTGAAAGTTTGTGTTTCAGGACAGCTTGATTGAGGGGTGTAAGAGGTGTATGAAAGAGTAGGGAACATGTGCTTTTTATTCATCCATTGAAACAAAACCCTCCTTTAAGGCAGACTTGAAACTCTGCACAAAACTTTCTTTGATAAAGTAGACATTACTCCTGATAAATACTCAGATCTGACTGACCATGGCTGAGTAACAGTGAGAATAGGACATGTACCTTTTGAAAAGGAGTCTTTCAGTGGAAAAGAGTGAAGGTAAAACATTTAGTATTGGTACCCTTTTGAAATGTGATATATTTCCAAACCGCATAAGACATGTTCCTGAGGAAGGTATTTGTAAGACCTAAGGATAAGCGATTTCTAGCTGAGATGATTTAACATTGTCCAGAAAGGGACAAATTGAGCTAGATATGAATAAATCACTGAAACCTCTGAATTTGATGTAATTTAGTAGGAAGTCCATTAGATGCCTTTAGACACATCAGTGATAGTATATTTTCCAGTGTTTTCAACATCCTATTGCAAGAACAAGTGAATCAATAAAAGAATACTAACCACTTGGCAGAGATATACAAAACTCACAGTTAATATCACTCCAGATATATTTTAGATAGTGCAAAATTAAATTAACTCTTCAATTGGCATCACACCTTTTGGCACTTAGATTGATCTTAGAAGTCTCTTAAAAAGATGCATTGTAGGAAACAATTTATTTTAGTTTGCATCCAGGAATTACTGTCATTTCTTGTTGTGTAAAACCCAACTTCATTACTATTGCCATGGGTCAGATGACTGTCACCTTTCTGTGTCTGCACTAGGAGATGCAGTAGGATGGAAAGACAATGTGCTTCTCATGCAAGACTCCAACAAAAGCCATTGCACCACAATACTGAAAATATTACTCTGTGGAGTAGAGTAGAAACTACAATTACAAACAAGAAATATGATGTAAAAAAAAAAAAAAAAAAAGAAAAGAAAGAAAGATACAAAGCCAAGTATTATAGTATTATAGTTAAGGCAAGAATTAAGTTTTCCCATGCCTTGAAAATAGATGCACAGCAGAGCCACATCACTCCTGGGTTCAATAATCCACCAGTTAGAGGTGAACTGAGCCAGGGAATCCATGAGGACTCTGATTGACCAGCCTAATTCAGAAGCGAAAACCTAAACAAACACAGCACTACAGCCAAATGGACTAACCAGAACACTGCACAGTTCAGAAATGCTTTTTCTAGTGTCAGTGATAAATGTAAATATTATCATTTAGGCTACAATAAACATTATATAGCCTGCATTAGGAACAGCACAACCAGCAGACAGAGGGAGGTGATGCTTCCCTTTTCACTCAGCACTGGTGAAGAACGCCTGAAGTTCTGGAGCCAAGTCTGGGCTCCTCAGTACAAGAGACATGCAGCAAGTTCAGCAAAGGGCTGCTAAAATGATTAAGGGACAGAAGCATCTGACATACGAAGAGAGGTGGACACAGCTGTAACTGTTAAGCCTGAAGAAGAGGAGGCTTCAGAAGGTCTTAAGCACATGTAAAAAATACCTGATGGGAGGGAAAAGATTAGCGAGCTGGACTCTTTTCGGTGCATCCTGTGAAAAGACACAAACTGAAATACAGGAAATTCCATTTAAACTCTGGGAAAAAAAGAATTTTTTTTTTTTTTCTATGAGGGTTGTTAAACACTGCAACATGATGTTTAGAGATATTGTGGAGTCTTCACCTTTCAAGATCCTGGAAACCTGACTGGACATCATTCTGAACAATGTGCTTTTACCTTACTTTGAGCAGCAGGGTTGAACTAGCTCAAGTCCAGACACGCCTTTCAACCTCAGTCTTTCTGTCATTCTGCTATCTTCTAGCATCTCCAGTCCCACAGTGCTGATGCCTGAAGCCATCCAGGCTGAGCAATCAACTATTCAGCACCACAGCTCTGGGCTGCAGGTTTCTGCATTTTCAGAAATTTCAGTTGTCACGGGGGAGATGATAAATTCAAGAGGTTCTTCTTTGAAGACATCCGATTTGAGAACTTGAATTAAATACAGCAGATGCCAGTAAATGGCAGCTTAGGAGTTTTAATTATGCTCTGATTTATGATGCCTTTATATTTGATTATACATATATCTTAGCATCATTACATATAATATAAACTTTCCATCTTATTTGTCAAAAAAGACCCTTATTTTAAAGAAGAAACTGAAGAAAATGTAGTCTTTTTTAAGTGTGACATAAGTGTTTCTTGATGAAAAAAATGGTATCTTTTTTGGTATTTGTAAGATCTTATGGAAGAAATTTATCTAATTTTGTCTGGAGAACTAACTTTTCAATGACTAAGTAAAATGAATACTGCCTTATATTAATACTTCAATTAATATAACTTTAAATACTATTTTCTTCTTCCAAATACTCACTGCAAAAATATTATTCATAAGCATGTTCTTTGTTTTATTGGGTGCAAGTTTACAAGTCATTACTAGGACACATAACGATTGATGTGATAAGAGATTAACAGTGGCTTTCCAAGAACTCCGGGAGACCTCTGAGTGCTGATGATCCATTTCCTCATCAAATGTTCAAACTCACGGTTCTTGTCCGGCATTCATTTGTCACACTGGGCACAGCAGGTTTGCACTGCAGCGATCACCATATCTAAATTTGCACAGCGTATCCTGGAATAGGCATCCTCTGTGCAACAGAAGCTCTTACTCGTTTTGGCACAGAAACTTGATAATGGAATTCACTTATATCAGTTGCTCAGAAGCCGTTTCTAACTTCTTTTTTTTTTTTTTTTTTTTTTTTTTAACAGAAATGTCTTGTCCCCTGGGGCAAGAAAAGTGAGAATGAAAAGCAAGAGCTAGGGTAGTTTGCAGATGAGGGCAAACATCAGGAAGACCACAGCTTGCCTTGAAACTAACCTTTGTTTTTGCACCAATACATTATCTATTAATACGGTAATTTTATGAGCTATATAATGTCCTGAGCTATTTATCACTCATTAAGCTCAATATTGCTTGTCAATAACTTCAGAAATGGCAACAAAATAGGCTCTTGCAGTTTATTTTCAGCTGACTAACCAGTGGTTGAAGGAATTAATCAGTTCTTCAGCTGACAGATTTCTTTTAACACAGCAGGGAGGGAAGCATGGTGTGAAGCAGAGACGTCTTTCAGTTCTGACAGTCAAAGAGGCAACAAAACATTCACACCTTGAGTTTGATACCCTCTCTTCTCTAAAGCTAGTCTGTTCAAAACCATTTGGAAATGTGCTACTTTTGTTATGGTTGATTTTGACTCTCACTTCTACACAAGCTTGTTCAGGTACAACAGTGAGTGAGGCACAAGAAATGATACCCCTTCTTCTATTCCTATGTAGGTACGGTATTTCTCCCTCCATTTACAACAGTTGTTTTTCCAGGTGAAATATTCTGTTTGCTTCCATGTGATTTGATAAGACAGCTCAGTGACTGTTAATTTTCCAAGTCTAATAAAACTGTTTCTGATCCTGGGTTTCCGAAAACCATCCATTGTTTTCACGGTAAAAATACCATGAATTGCTTTGGCAATGATTGTGGAGTTATCATTCTGCTTCAGTGGTGTCACTCAAGAAGTAAGAGTATGATTTCAGACCTGGGCAACTCTATAAAAAGTGTTTTATGAATTTGTATTCTAAATTGAACTTGGCTACCTGACATGCCGAAGTTGTTTAGATGATTCTTGTTTTCTGTGCTTATCTCGAAAGGCTCTGTTTCCCTTCTGTCACTGTTTAGCCATTGATTTTAACAGTTGCACCCCAAGGCTACAGTAACAAAGTATATATCAGAGATTGCACAGAATATCACTGGCAATAAGTAAATCGAAGCCCTGGTACAGAGAGTGCAAATAAAACAAATATGGCAGCACACGGTCCTCAGACTGAAGAGTGTGCAGAGTGGAAAAGACATCAGCAACCACAGCGCCTTGCCACCCTGGTGACACTGGTTCCTACTCGTGCGGAAGCCGCTGACTTAAAGCTCCCGACTCTCCGCAAAATGACATTTCTCGACATCCAAACCCGCGCGGTGCCGCACGACGGCGGGGCGCTCCCGGGACACCCGCCGGGGGTGTCGGTGCCGTGCCCGCAGCCCCGCGGGAGCCCCGCACCCCCGGACAGCGCTGCCGCGGCGCTCGGCGGGGCGGGCGCGGCTCCGCCCGGCCCTGCCCGACCCGGCCCGGCCCGGCCCTGCCCGGGGCCATCGCGCCTCCCCCCGGCCGCCGCCCCCGCCCCGCCGCCGCCCTGATTGGGCCCGCGGGGAGGCCCCTCCCGCCGGGCCCCGCCGCGCCGCGCCCGCTCCCCAAATACACCTTGGCGGCGCCGGGGAGCGGCAGCGGCGCCTGCACAGAGCCCCTTGCGGGGCTGCGCGGCCGCGGCACCCCCGCGACATGGTGAGTGAGGCAGGGAGGGAGCGAGCGAGGGAGCGAGCGGGTGAGGGAGCCTCGCCCGGGGCGCGGAGCGCGGCGGAGCGGGGCGGCGGGGACCCTGGACAGCGCTGGGACGGGGCGCCCCCCGTGCCCGCGGGGCACTCGGGGCCGGGTCTGGATCTGCGTCTGGGTCTGGGTCTGGGTCTGAGTCTCTCCCCCGGCCGTGGTCGGGTCTGAGCCCCGGGATCGGGCGGGGACGGGGGTGGCGGCGGGAAGCCCCTCTGCTCTCTGCATCCCGAGCCCCGCTTGCACCGTGCCCCGAGCCAAATATGGCTGTAGGCGAAATCTGCGTGGATTAGGGGCTGGAAGCGCCCGGGGAGCTCGCTGAGGGCGCCGGCCACGAGGGGTACCCCGGCGGCCTTTGTGCATTGTGAGGCTTTCTAAGAATTCGCGAACTACTGATGCCCGTCAAGCTAATTGAAGCCATTCGCGCTGGTGTTAGTGCGTTATGCTTAGGTGAGGTTTCTTCTCTGGTTTTCAGAGTAATTCATCTCATTGGAACTCACGAATTAGACACAAACCTGGTATTTCATCATATACCTGATGTTCTAACAATAACTTCATTTTTGTATTTGCTATTCCATTTTTTTTTTCCCTAGGAAAAATAAAGGAACCTCCGAACTGTGTTGCATTCATTATGATTAGCAGTTCTTCACTCAATTCTCTTAGCTCCACTATTATTTCTATTTTTTCAAAATATTAGGCTTGTAATTCTTTTTTCTGAGTGAATTGGATTGTTTCTGTGGCTAAAGTTCAGCAACCATTACTAGCCTAGGCCTCGTAGTCCCTTTATAAAATCATCACTATCTATAATCATTAGGCACTTGAAAAGTTTTTTCTGTCATGTATAAAGGAGTGCTTTTATACATCTTACGTCCTCTCCCAAGCTTGGTCTGATGCTGCTTCTAAAATGGCTCTGTTTTCAGAGCTGGCCACTTATTCTGTGGATGTAGTAAGATGGCTTTCTAAATTTGAAGGATGAATTAACAGGGAAAAGTCCTAAGCAAGGATGCAGCATATGTGTAATGCTGTATTTGGGCTTCTCACTTTCACTGGACTACAGGTTACACTGTGCTGCATGTGGGTTGGCCTGAAAAGAAATGGCAAGACGTTTGCTAGTTGGAATACTAGTAGGAAAAAGGAAATTTTATTCACTCAGATTTTCCATTGTGAAGTCTCAGAATACAGAGCTACAGAAAAATGTAACAGAGGAATTTTTCATAACAAGTGTAAGAGTTTAATTATATTTCTATGAATAGAACAAAGTGTTTTACTTATTTGGAAATGGTCTAATCTTACGGGTTTTTCTAAGACAAAACGCCCAGTGGTACCACTCCCTTTTCTTATAGTTAGGATTAAGATGATTTGTTTCCAAGCTACAGAAAGTAGTCACAAGGAATCATACACTTTAAATCATGTAAGTGGGTCTACTGTTTTTCTAGGGTCAGGAAGAAAAGGTGGTGACAGCCTGTGCTGGGAAGAGATTCCAGTGACAGACTATTTTGCATAATTAATCAGAGAAAATAAGCAAGTTAAACAACCGGAGAATGTGTGTGAATGTGTTACAAATATTCTCTTAATTGTAGAGAAGTTTCTTGCTTGGACTGTGTTGCTCTGGGGTGCTACATATGGCCATACATTCTGCAGCTCTGGTGACTGTTCTCTTTGCTTTGCCAGTAGCAAGAATCTTAAATGAATTAGATGATTTTAAGGAAGCATGAGGAATACTGTAGCTGTGATATAAAAACTTTATGCTCCCTGTTCTCAAAAGAGAAATGCATTTGCTGAAATCATGCTGCTCTAAGGCAGGCAGGAAAAGTATGGAGGGAGAAAGAAGGGAAGCACATAGAGATTTCTTGATTGCATTTTTTTTTTCCCGTGGAATTATGTAGCGTGCAGCTATTTTGAGTCATGACAGTGCAAGATCATGAGGCAAACATTAGAGGAGAAGGTAAGGAACTTAGTTCTACAGTGGGGTTTTTTACCCTTTTTTGACATCAATAAAATGTCTTACCATCCCTTCTCCCACTGGTTCACTTGCTGAGTACTCACTTAAATTATTCAAGTTTTTAATGAGCCATTAAAAATGAGAAATCAAAGAGTGTCCATAAAAGTAAGTATTGAAGTCGTATATATTTCTTTTATTCTGATTAATACTTTCTTTAAAAAAATCTGTCTTTAGCCTTCTATGACAGTCTGTTTCAAAACTGATCCCACAGTGAAATCAAAGCATAAGTAAGAGTCGATAATAAAATTTAATATGCCGAATATCAGTAGCAGTCAAAACCTCATTATGTCATGCCATAAAAGATAAAATATCACAGCTACTATGAATATGAATGCCATCTGTTTGAAATTCTCAAAAGTAAATAGCAAGACACTAAATAAGCAATCCAAGAAGCCAAGGTAGAGTTTTTGGCAAATGCAGTTATTTTCCCTTTAACTGAAATGAGTTGTTCAACAAAAGATGTTGTTAATTTTATCTTACTTAAAAAACCCAGAAACTCAAAATCAAGCACCTCGGTTAACTAAGGAAGCAGATGCAACACTATAAATTATCAACAAGGAAATGTGTATTAGAAGGTACTGGCTGTATTTTGTATATACTTTGTAGACAAGCAAGAAGTTTCATTACTCATTTAAGAAAAGTTCAGTGTAGGCAAAAAGAAATCTTTAAAAATATTTATTGGAAACTACAAGACATGCTTTAAGGAATTTTTTTGTAATGTTGTTTAAAAATCATTATGTCTCAGTTTGCACATCTTATTAGTATATGAAATTTGAACCATTGGAGAGCTGCCATTAGGGTTTCTTTGTTGGAATTCCTTGCACAATTTTTACCATTTACTTACTGAAGATCTTTACTGTCTATGTGTTTATTAAACTTTACTGCGTTTATGTAGATGTTTAGCACTGCAATTAAAATTTTTAGCATTTGAATTTTAAAGTAGGCCAAATCTCACATTTGACATTACTTTCAATATCCTTTTTAGCATGTTTTCAGTATCTGAGATATGGTTGTAATATACCTGATGTATATTCAGCATGTCTTGCCTGAATATTTGTATGAGTAGTAGAGATTCAAGTTTATCACTAAACAGCTGGGTTTTTTTTTACGTCAGTTCAGGGCATAGGTCTTTTTTCAAGAACGCACTTCTGTTCAGGGCAGAATGTTAGTATCTATTTAATATTAAAATTACAATAGGATTTAAGCACATGCTTCAATTGACTAAGGCTTCTAGCTATGGTGTAAACAACAAATATACCTTTTGTAATAAAGGCAGTAAAATTTGACTAGAAACAGAAAATTTTTATAAGGTATTTGCTTATAGATTCACCTGCTATAATACAATTGAAAAGACCATATAAATGTCTCTAATGAAGCCTTTTGTAACATAGTTATTGATTGATACTCCTTTGGTAATATGCTCTTCTTCCACTATTTTGGTTGTCCTATTCAGGTGATACCAGTCGTAGGTCAATGCTAGTGTTTCCATGTAATTTTGGCTCCTCATTTATAGCTTGTAGCTCACCACACAGGATAATTACTTATTTTGGGAGATATGGAGTCTGGAGCAAGCTGACATCTACTCCCTTTTCATAGGAATGCAGGTTTCTCTGCTCTCAGTTGTTCTGCTGCTTCATGACCTAGGTCAGAGCAAACACGTTCTCTAGGGATTAATTCTACGTCACCGTAGAGAGCCCTCATCACGTCCTGTTCATTGATTCAGACCCCAAGCACATATATGAGCTTTAGGGCTTCCACAGGCCTTTAGTCTTAAAGCAAATCTCACCCTACCAGAGCATGGTATTTTGGGATATTCACTTCCACTTATTTTTCATTCATATTTCCTAATACATGATAGTTTTATTAAGTGGAACCATGCCCTTGCTAAGAGTATTACTGCTTTCAGGTTTAATTGTGATGTATTTTAACTGACATTCTCATTTGGTTTAAATGCCCACTTCCACGATTCAGACCCTCACTGCTACTTGAACTTGGCAGTGTTGTGGTAGCCATTATTCTTGATTTTACTGCTCTGACTCTTTAAATTAGTTCCTTTGTATTACTTAAAGTCAATTTGTGAATTGATTTTCTTCTTGCATATTCACACTAGAAGCAGCTGTTGCAAGAGAATGGTGCCCTGCTAGTAGCAGTACTCAAATGAGCCACCTCCTCATGCAAGTCAGCAGCAGTAGGCTAATTTCTTAGAGGCAGCACACTAAAACTAGATGATAACCAAGCTGTGACCTTATGTGTAATTTTGAGAGGGTATTTCTTTCATGAGACCCCCTGTCTCTGCCTCCTATGCATATGTATCTGCCTGAATGTGAACAGAATGCTGTGCTGTCCCTCCTTGAGTGACAAGGCTGCTTTTTCCCTGCCCTAAGGAAAGGGAAAAAATGCCTGGAGACCTGCATAAAGCTGTCTAAAACCCTCCCTTGGGACGGTTTGGCTATGCCTTGCACTTTACGCATGGCTATGCCCATTGATTGTTTCAGCTAAGTCCATATAGAAAATAGGTCAGCCATGCAGTGGCTCAGGAAGAGAGCTTTAATTGTGTGGTTGCAATCTAGAAACAGGATGGTGATGCCCATCATCGTGGAGGAGAACTGGAACCTCTTCCAAAAATGTTATCAAGCATTGTGGAATCTAGCCCTTAGAAAGCTATTTGTGTTAGAGAGTTACAGGGAATATCCCATGCAAGTTATCCAATTGCTTCAGTGTGAATAAAGTAAAAATTTCTTGCTAGAAGGCAGTGTGCTGAAATTCTTTGATCATTTTCCTCTCCACAAATGGAAATTGAGAGAAACATACATTTATGAAGTGAATCTTTTCCTTAGCCCCATTCTAAGGTATTCAGAACAAAAATGGTTTCATGCTTTTGGGGCAAATATATTCTGTGAGGATCTTCCTGGTGTAATTCTAGAATGTTATTGATTCCAGAGAGTGTAGTAACGCTTACGGTTTCTGTGATGCCACATACAGTAGTTACTGCTAAACTCTCCACTTTTAATGAATTATAGCACAGCTATTTTTGAAACCCCAGAGAAAGGTTTCTTTAAAGTATATTGTTGTGTAGTGATGACTGCCTTTGTAATGCTGACCAAGGTAAACATGTGTTTAATTTAATTTTAACCTTGCATTTCACTTGGCACTTGATACAGATGGAGACTGACAAAAGTTTTTCAGGGAAAGCCAATTTCCCTCCTCGGCAAATACAGAAACTCTTCACACATGAAAGAGCACTAGTAAAAACCTGAATACGACAGAGGAACACCTCAGCAAGATTTCTAGTTTGTTACTTGGAAAAATTAGGATTTTGTGTTCACTCATAATTATTTCTATTTTGAAAACATGAGGCAATACACTCAGGTGGTGTCTGCTTACATTAATAGCTACATAGTGTCCCTCCCTAGCCCTGACTACAGGCACCCTGAAGCCTAAAATACTCATTGCAGTTCCTGTTTTAAATAGAACTGCTAAAAATGGCAAAATTTCCATGTCTTTGGAGAAAGCATGGATCCATCTGACTTTAAATTTAATTTTTTTTTCTTTTTGCCAAAATTGTCTTCATAGTTGTCTCTTTGCACTGGTAAGCTGAGAGTGCAAAACCACTTGCCTTTATGATGAGAAAAATATTTGGTGGACTGATAAACTGTTGAAATTTTGGTGAAAATAGAGCCATTAGTCCATAGGAATCACAAGGTAGAATTTCTACATGGGAGGAATGGTATGAAGGGAAGGATAGTCTTGAGGCTTAAGTAACTTAGCAAGGGTTTTGGTCAATGGGTAACTGATTTTTTTCCCAAAAAACTTCAGGAAATCTTGACAGAAATAATTACAATTACTTTTAGATGGAATTACATACTTATTTTCATGCAGTTAAAGGTTCCCAAACAGGTGGCATATATAATTAATATTAATAAAACCAGCCAAGGGGAAATGCCTTTGCTTTATACAATTATGAATCCTTCAGAAATGAGAGAATGACATTAAACCTGCTGTGTGTTAGCCACGAAGATTTAGGGTGAGGACGCCTTCCTTGTTCTGCTTTTATATATATAACACCTGCACCCTTTTATGAATTCTATCTGCAAAATCTATTTGAATTTTACTTGTGTACAAGTGTTTCGATCCCATCTTTAGTCTTAAAATTTGGCTGCAAATTTTTATAAGGCTTCACCTGATTTTTGTAAATCACTCAGATCTACTAACTGGCCAAAAAAATTGTGCAGTCTCTTAACTTGTTTTATGAGGTCTGGATGCACTTCCGAGCTCAGCTGCCAGTTTTCTTTTGTGATCTTCAGATGCCTTATTTCCCCACCTATAAAAGAGACATCATTATGCCTCCTTTCATATCTTGTTTTTTTCTGTCTTATCCAGTCAGAGGGCAAACCCTTAAGGTCAGACATCGTCTTTTGGTGTATATTCCGGTATGGCCCTGATCTTAATTTGAGCCTTCTGGGTTAAAATGAACAAGTGATGGACCTAGCAACAGCAACAGACAAAGAGCAGAATGAAAGGTAACAGTGGCAAAATTTCTCTGCTGAGCAACCTGCCCAGGGATGAACTCACTAGACAGAAGGTTAAATACCAGTATTTGAGTGTAAGCAATGCCTCTGTAGGAATTTTCACTTGTTGACCAAGTATTGATCCCACTGTCTGAATGGTGACCTTCCTGAATGTTAAAAGGTAATGGAATATTTCCTTCTGCAGACAAAAACATTTGGTTGGTGGTGTCCATGAAATAGCATAGAGGAGACCAGTCTTCCAATGCCAAGTTAGGCATGGAGTGCAAAACATTTTGATAGACTCACAACATTTGTAATGTGACACTGAAAATCTGCAGCTGATCTGAAAACTAGTATCAGCTTCGATCAGCTCCACACTTAACTCTGCATGTCACATGCTCCAGATCTGTGGGAGATGCAGCATGATAGTCAGCTATAATCTGTGGAAAAAGTAATTGACAGTAGTAAATTTTAGAACCAACAGAGGCATGGCCACTCAAAGTTCAAAGTGTGCAGCTATACCATGCATGAGATGGAGGTGGACATCATGACAGTGTCTATTCTCTTAGATCAGAGAGGTGCACTACCCAATACCAGTAAAAAGTGTTTATAACAGTCACCTAATATAGGAAATGTCATTTCGCTATATTTTCCTTCAAGTTTCTCTTTGAAAATTATTTGCAGTTCCAAGTACTACTAAGTTCTAAGCAAAAAAGGGTTTAAATGATAGAGGGGAATTAAAAGGTAAAAGTATCTTTTCAAATAGGCTTTGAAGTGGTGAAGAACAAGGAATACTAATGGAATATGGAATTATGATTTACCCATAGCAAAAACAAAACAGAACATCTATTCCTGCCCATGTTGTGGGCAGAATTTTGTTAGCACTAAATTTGAATAGGAAAAAACTAAGATAAGGAACTGCAATGAAAGTAGTAGTGGCAGAAAAGCATCTAATGAGGATGATGTATTTAAAAAAATTGTTAGATTTTATTGCCGTTGCTGTAATTTACTGTATTGTAAATGGGTGATCTATCTAATGCTGGAATAAATATGCCAAAGAAAGGCAGTTATATGTTTTATTAAAAAAAAAATGCACTGTTTTCTTTCCCAACTGTTACGCTACAATAATGGAAAACACTAATAATCTTTATTAAAATATCAATAAATGCATTCAGATCTTTAACGCTAAACTTAGGTTTGGTACTGTGTCTTTTAGCAAAGAAGCTGCATTACTTAGGAATGCAATCCTAATGTCAGTTTAATAAAGTATGGGCAGCGTGGGATTTAGATGCCCATTATAAACAGAGTTGAAAACCCAGAGCAAAGGTTTACAACGTGAATATGCTGCAAAGATACTTGTGATGCTGGGATAACCTAATTTCTCCATTGTCATAAGACACTTGTAAAGTTAGTGCTTGTGTCTTGTTAGAACTTGCCAGGTACAAGTACTTAAAACAAATGTTTTGTATTTTCCAGAGCACCCAGACTCTAAGCAGAAATGTCAAATGTTTCTGACCCCATGTAAAGGAAGACATACACTGTGCAGCAGACTTTTTCCTCCGTTTGTTTTTACCTGCTGAGTGCACACTCTGCAAGATTCATGGTGCTTATGAATGCTCTAGAATGCCAAAATGCTTAAAACTATTGTCTTCATCTTGGCAGGAAATTCTTCATGAAGGAGATACTACCTTTTGTTATCCTTAAACTTAGGTGTCTGGTTCATATCCTTTAAGAACTCATGCATCTCATTCCTTCCCTCTGCCCCAGCTATGTACTTGGTTTCTCATCTTTTACCCCCTAAAAGAAGGGGGAACTTGCTATGTAGATCCTCTTTCTGTGCACATAAACAAGCACAGATGTGGAACCTATTGTTACATGATTTCCTTTTTCAAGGGCCCAGACAAAAAAAAAAAATCCTTCCAGTCAAAGGAGCGTATCTTTTCAGGGTAATATTCAAAACCTATTTAGAAGTACTTCCTGAGTATAGATGCACTTGCTAGGGCCAGAATTTGATTTTGGTTCATTTTCAGGTTTTCTGTCACAGTTCCCTGTCCAGTCACTCTGAAACAGCTGAACTGTTTTCTTTGCTGTCTTGGAGCTACTATTCACAGCACCAGTATGCAACATAGGAAGTTGGAGACATCCTGTTATCTGCTCCATTTTGAAATGAATGTGGTTTCTCAATATAATGAAAAAAAACTGGTGTTCAGTGGTGGATTTCCATTTTACAG
The DNA here is from genome assembly GCF_022539395.1 of Myiozetetes cayanensis. Classification (NCBI taxonomy): domain Eukaryota; kingdom Metazoa; phylum Chordata; class Aves; order Passeriformes; family Tyrannidae; genus Myiozetetes; species Myiozetetes cayanensis. The sequence continues at coordinate 39,973,746 of NW_026087964.1, read as the reverse complement.
ATTTAGAAAACAGCATATGCAGAGTGGTTGTTCTTTGACTTTGGTGGGAAATATCACTCGAAGGACCTTTGGTTAGGGACAACCTCTACACTAAAAGTGAGTGTTACAGTATCTGGGTGGCTGAAGTGTTGAGACAAAGAAGTTTATCAAATACATTGGATTTTAGTTTGGATTCTCAACAAAGTAAATGATCCCAGATGATCCCATTGCTACTTCTGTTTAGCTGTCATTCCCATTTGGAGCTCTGTCCTCCAGAGCGAGAATCTCAAGCTCTATTCTGTGCTCATTTTGCCTGAGGATTGAAGCCCAAAGCCTCCCATTGACGCATAAATTGCCACACCTTGAACTAAGAACTGTGTGCCCTTACAGTTCCTTATGCTTGTGGTGGCACAGTGGGAGGCAGGTCTGGCTTGTGGTTATTGGTGATTGCTGACACTAGTGCCCTTCCATGGTGCCTCACTGGAATGCAGGTCAGGGCTTTCAAGGAAGACAGGTAACTAGTTATTCCATCCCGGGATCTCAGACACATGTGCGGCACTGACTGGTGTTTCAGATGGAAACTCATGGCCTGATGGAGAGAGAAGAGACTTTTCTTATAGACATATTGTAAAAAAAAGGTGCAATATTTTTTTAAAAGAAGATGTAAAACTTTGAAATCTTAAATCAGGAACAATGGGCACCTGGCCTTTAAGTTATAAATTGATGCTGCTTAAAACAAAATACTAGAAAACGACATAGGAAATGTTCACATTTAGGAAGTTTTTACTTCTTTATTAACACAATGAAACAAAACAAGGGATGTCATTCCCAGCCTCCCAATAGATGCTAGTGAGGCAAATCACTGAAACTACAAATTGGATCTTGACAGCCAAATCAGGGTGATAAACATATATCCTTTTTTAAATCAAAAGAGTTGGTTGAAACCTGAAAACCACAGCCTAAAATCTCCTAAAATCTAACATAATGCTGGAAAGCTCCTTGAAATTATCATTTAAGCGTGTTCTATAGGCTATAATGACAATTACAGAAAAATTATTTGCATAAGCACCTACCAATCTTCAGTGGATTTGTAGCAGAGGAAAAGAAATTTATCAGTAAGAAACAGTCTATTACAAATAGTTTTTTCTATTGCCCATAATTTCCTTGTTTCTTATGTATTTTTTAATCCTCGTGACCTTCTATGAGCTTCCATTTCTACTTTCTTGTTTTTTCCTCCTTGCTCCTTTATCTGTCTGCATCTCCCTTCTCTCCTTTTTATCTCTCACATAATAAAGAACAAGAGATATTGCAAAATAAATTAGAAAAAAATAGAAAATCTATGCCATCTGAGAAATGGAGCAAAGCTTTGATCTTTCAGACTTTGGTAAGAATCCTGTGATAATATCATTGCAGCCAATGCAGTTGTACAGGTTTTAAGATGAAGAATTGTGGATAATTCTAGGTACCCTGCCTAGAATAACTCCAGGAAGATAACCCCATGGTTCAAAATGTGCAGAAAGTTCAGGTTCAGTAGCACATAAATATGTTAGTTCAAATCAAAAGCATGGTTTTTTGTAAGAGTTTTTAATATGATTCCAGTCTTTTGAAAAAACCAAGTCTTCTGGTAAAATCCTCTAACTTATTTTATGGAAAAATTAGCTAGTGAGAGAAAGACCCAAGGGCCTTGTGCAAAAAGTCACAAAAGTAAATTTGTGAGAAGAGCAGCAGAAGAATCCTTATGGTTAAAATTACTGCAATATTTAAACCCTGAATTTGTACCTCAGATTAGAGGCTGGTGATTGGTATATCTGATCAATTTCTGCACTATTCTTTGTTAACCTGTTCTTGGATTTCCCTTCCTCCATATCTCTTAATCTGTTCAATCTCTGTTTCTCTGAAACACCTGCCACAGAAATCAGTGAATTTCAGTGGAATTTCCAAGAATTTCAAGCCAAGCATCTCTTTCTGTGGCAGTCTGTGCCTGGCACTCTGGCACAAAAATATCCAGAACTGAAGCAGACACTCGAGTTTCAAAGAAGCTGGATGACATTATTTTTATTTTTGTGCGATTTGAATATTCAACTTTGATATTGGTACAAGAAGCTGCATTCAACAGCTAATGCACTTGAATCAGTATAATGTATGGTTTGAAACATCCTAAATCTTTCCAAATGCATCTAAATGGGGGAGCAGCACTGAACAAGGCTTCGACTATTTGATAATTTTTAGCTATAAGGATGTATCTTTTCTTTGCTGTTTAGCACTATTGAAGGTTTGGAAAAGTAGCATTATCTGTCATTTATTTTCCTTTGTGTCATGATCGATACCTCAGTGATCCTCTCATTTTCACTGCATATGTTATTAAAGCAAGAAGCTACATTTCAATAATGACTTAAGAAGTTTCTTTATAAAGGATCTCATATTTCTAGATCTGAATATCCTGCTATAGTCTATCCAATACATTCCTTTTGGTTTTAAATAAATATGTCAAAGCTGGATCTCTCATAAATATTTTAAGGTTGCTTTTCCACAGGGCCACATTTTCACCTCACTCTTTATATCAAAAAGTGCCACCAAAGCTAAGGGGAAGTTATTACAGTGTAAGTGGTGAACATGGCAGTTACCTCTGAGTTAATTTTGCATTCCTTCTCCCTCCTGCTGTCATTTGCATGTGCTGACTTTTCCTCTGGAAAAGTAATCTGAGAAACACTCTGCAATTTGATTTCTTTCAAATGCTTAAGAGCAGAGCAGAATAAATGGAACGGAAGGATTTGAAAGATCAGTAGCTGTGATAACTTCAGCAATTGCACTGGAGACAATAACAAGCATCACAGACTCAACATTCGACAGGAAGCCAAAATCTGCCTCTTGATTTATTTAATTTTTAGTTTTGTTACACAAGTGGTATACACTAACAGCAGGCTAATGTTAGTCATTGAGTGCGTATTTGTTGTGATTAATTAACAAGATTAATTTCTCTTAATACCACATGTGTAAGCTCAGTATTTCATAAAATGTCTCATCTTTGCTTTATCATTTTAGTGCAAAAAGAAGCTTGTGTTTTTAAAGTCAATGTAAGTTCACATATTCACCTATCCTTCCCTGCTTTAAATGCTTATCTGTTGTATTTTCCAGAAGATAATTAGGAGGCAACTAAACAATATACTCGAATTGGTATTGTAATGTATTTCTAGAGCATCATCAATCTCACAGGATATGCTGATAACCTTTGAAAATGTGCTTTTCAAAAGTAAGATCCAGTGCTTTTGTGCACTCAAATCTTTTTCAGAAGATTTTTAAAGAGGTGGGCTATGAATAACTGTATCTGCCTGTACCATTGTGTGGAAAATGACAGGCCAATCAGTAAAATAAAAAAGGAAGGCATTAATTTACAGTGCACATGGCTAAATCAGCAATTTCAATTAATTTTAAACCTGTTTTGTAGCAGAAACCATCTGTAGGCATTTAATCAAAAAGGAAGGCACCTTCTGGTCCTGCCCTGCAAATACGATGGAAGAGAACAATTGGGAAAGTAGCTGATTTCTCTGCTTCTTCAGAGCTGCTTTTTTTTTTTTCGCCATGGGATCTACCTAAAGCCGAATCAGTAGCTGCATGATGTCTGTGAAAACACCCCTTTCAGCCATCTATTCTGGTCGAATACAGGTCTTCAATCAACGTATTTTTTCAGAAAACTTATGAGGGCATGAACTTGCTGCTGCAGGATAACCATTTTCACTAATTACAAGTTCTTGTTATTACCTTCCCATGTATAGTTTTTAACCTTTCTAGACTCTCAAATGACCTCAGTTCTGTGATCGCCATCACATCTGCATACCTAGCTGCAAAAACCCAAAATTAAAAAAGCCAAGGTCATATTTTGGTTCAAAAATAAGAAAACATGCAAATCAGTATTTCAGTGACAGCAGTCACAGACCTGTTAGGTTTAATCCTATTCCTGCTATATCCAGAAACCTGCTGTTGACTTCAATGGGAGTTGGCATGAGGGCCTAACTATGAATAAATATGAAAGGTAGTTGTCAGTGATTTTCAGTGTGAAAATGATTTTGTAGACATTGTAAACAGAAGTGACAGGTGGCAAATACCCAGGCAGAAAACTCTGCAACTGAAATCTGCTAATGAAACACTTTGCTTTCTACAGACCTAGTTTTCAGACAGTTCTTTAAGATCTATAGAGTTCAGGGAAACTTTTAGTACTTTTATTTATAATACTACTAGTACTGTTATTTATAAAACTTGCTGTTCATTATAATTTAAAACTGTGAACACAAAGGGAATATTTAACCATATGCACTGTCATTAGACACTACAATCAATGTTTTAGATTGCTCTACAATGCTCCAATATCTTTGGGAAAATAATAATAACAATAATGGTGTTTATGCAAACCTACGTGTCAGTTGTGTAAACAGTCACCCACATAAACATCAGTTAGATCAGTATGTGCATAAGCATCTTGGAAGAAGTAGGAGAGTTTTTGTATCATCTCTAAATATGCTTTGCAGTTAATCCAGACCATGGCTCTCAAGTGAGCAGCTACTTCATGCATTAGAAATTTGGAATTTTTGAGCAGTTTATTGTTTAATTTATTATAGAAGATGCAGCAATCCTGGCTAAGTCCTGAATACTAGCTAAAGATTTCACTAATGGTATGAGATAAAAAGTTATCTTTTTGCAGCACTTGCAGGAGCTCAGTTTACTTTGAACACAAAATAATTACAATTATTTTGTGTTTAATTTGCTCCCAAAAAGCATTTTTTGATCTATGAAATAAATAAAAATCAGATTTTGCAGACATTTGAAGGTAAAGGGCCAGTTAAATGAGTAAAATTCTATACATTTTTAAGTTTGAGATCAAGCTGTAAGAGTAGGTAGTTGGAAGGAATCAGTAAGCACAACTACTAACCATTACTTCGTATTCTAGACCCACAGTGCTTCTTCCCCTTTTGTAGATTATAATTTAGATTCCGTTGGCTATCGGCAAGACTTTGATCTTTACATTTAACTCCTGCTGCCTGTCAAGAACACTGCATGTCCTCAGGACAAGTTTTAATTCTTGGAAAGAAAAAGTTCTGAAGGCATAAACTTAATTTTCTTAGGCCTTTCTATTATAAATTTTGTGAAAGTATTTTACTTTCGGGGCCTGCAAATGCAGATTAATACTATATTTAGAAATATATTCTTTTAAAGTATGAGAGTAATTTCCAGATGCTTTAGATTGGTTTTGGTTTTGCTTGTCCTCACTGCAGCACTTCCTCTATTTCAATTACGTTCCTTTTTTTTTCCTTACCTGGGCACCTGGGTCACTCGAGGTCTCATCAGTTTTGTCAGTTCAATATCAGGATTTCTCAAAAAAAAAAAATCCCAAACCAAACACAAAAATTAAATAGTGCTTTGTGGTTACATACAGCAGGTTGTTTCTAGTGTTTGTGAGGTATCTTTAGCTCTGCCTCAGGAAAAATGACCATGAGCAGTCAGGCTCAAGAGCTCCTGCAAATAAGGAGTCTGGGGTTTTCAGGGGTAGTATCTCCATCTAAGGAAGTTGCTTAGCTTATGGTACAAGCCATGCTTTGGACAAGGGGTGAGGGTGCACAGATGTGCCACAGCTAAGGGCTGCTACTTCTGCCTGAGAGCGTGACAGAGGAAGCAGAGGTTCAGGTGCTGTGAGGCTCCTGCTGGGCTCGCTATGGAGTGTTTTCACAGATAGCTTTTGACTCACAGGAAGAGAATATTTTTCCCACGCTGTCTTCTCAGCATGCCTCCCTGTTATTTGGTCCCAGCATAGGAAAATATTTACCCTACCAAAGTACTTAATGTGATACTTAAAATGGCAAATATGTATTTTATCAGCAACATTTGGGAATCAGTCCTTCCTTTAGCTACATGCCAAAACACGGGTGTAGTAATTAAGGTTCCTCCTGTGCCTTTAATTGAAACCAGAGATGTGGCTGCAATATAACTTTCACATCTGGAGTCTGGGCTTCTCCCAGGGGTATAGTTGGATCTAAGGATTTGCTTCAGACCATTACAGGGAAATGAGTCAGTCACAAAATCAGTATAAGAAATTCAGTGATACTTTAAAACTAGGGTTTTGCCCTGTCTTCAAGAACACTGGTTTTAATATTAAGGTATAGTGTTCTGTGTTATTACACAAACGCTAATATTTTAAAGCAGCAGAAATGTGTGTCTCACAATGGCCTTAATAGGCAGTTTTCTATTAAGTATGACTCACTACCACTTAAAAATTTGTAAGAAGATTTACCTACCTCCTTCAGTTTCTTACATCTTGTGCTCTCCAAAGGAGCAATACCCAAACAAAGTAATGCTTTGAAGATGTGTGCACCCTGAACATGGTCAAGTTAAGAATGAAAGAAGCAGCCAAAGAAAGCTTACTTATTTGTGCAGGATTTAATAAGACTATTAAATACTTACTTTGACTTCTTAAAGTATTAATTTATATACTGATGCGGATTTGAGAAATTTTCTCTGAGTATTTTAGAAGCCTCTTTTAAGTCCTTGGAAACAGACCAATCACTAGGGCTTTGATTCTGTTGCTACACAGAATACTTCATATTAATAAGACAAAATGATAAGATTTAAATATTTTTCCTGTGTTTGCTGATAGGCACAACAGCTGAAGCCGCAACGATCTGCTGCTAATAGGGTGAGTGATGGGTCCTAACCTGTCTTGCTCTCTGTGGAGGTATACTAACTGGCAAGGGTCTAAAAGCAGTGATTTCTGAATCTCTGATTCAGAAATTTGAGCTGGTTCAGAGATCAGAGCTGAAAGGGAATAGCAAGCCTCTGCCTTATGTAAAGGAAAGACAAGTTAACACCTACTTCTGTGGCGGCAATGGCTTCCACACCTCAGTGAGCTTCTGCAAGTGCTGCAATCACTCTTGCACTGGAGAAAGTTAGATTCAGTCAACTGTGTCTTCTGAGTGATGCATAACAAACTAATTTTTTTTTTTAAATTGCTCAACATGTAGCAGTTCACCTGACATATGACTGAAAATAAAAAAGTGACATTATATCATTATATCATACTCTGCTTGTCGTAAGAGAAAAGTATTTAATGTTGCTTCTAATTTTTGTGCCATGTCCATAAACTAAGAGTATAAACCACTTTTAGCTACTGTTGAGAAGTGGTATTGCTTAATTATGATAAATGGTTGTGTTACTATTTAGGGTGTTTTACTGTGTGATTGATTCATTGAACTGTATTGTGTGACACTCTCAAGGAAGGTTTTAACAGAGGAAATATTCAGAAGCAACTAGTACAAATAAACATACAGGAAGGCATTTTGACTGTAAGACAAGTATAGATGTAAATATATGATGAAATGTTTGCACAAAGCATTTTGAGCACTGTTAAGTTGTTCTGCAGCTATGACTATGCTATGTGAAGTCATTTTTCTGAGTGGCACAGTGCCATGTTGTATTCAGTCAGACACTGAATAAATTTGTTGCTTGTAGTTTGATCTCACAGCAGATTATTTAATTTTAATTTTCAATTTGTTTCCCAAGGTAACTGACATCAATTAATATGGCAGAGATGGAGAATTCACATTAAACAGTGCTGCTCCCCTGGGATGAGCTCTCTCAAAGCATGTTTGAAGAAGAATTAAAATCAGAAATGTTTTTTTTGTTTTATTTTGTTTGATTTTTTTTTTTTTGGTTATGGTCAGAATATGCCTTTAAACATTGGGAAAAACATGAGGGCTCATGTTCCTCATTCCTGAAACACATCTGCAGATGTTTGACTTAACCTGTGATGGCACTATCATCTTTCTCATACCTTTTTATGATCCATTATACTGAGATTTCTTCTATAATCTCTACACTGGGGAGTCATTATCTTCTCCTATTAGACCTTTAACACCACTCTCTAATTACCTTCTGAGTGAGACCGATTTTCATGTAGCACAACAGACTTTTTTTGCCGAATATTAGTTACATTAAGTGCAAGATGCACTTAGGATACCAGATGCAAGCTTGATGTTTTAATAAAGAAAGACCTAGACTATGCATAGAGTTTTTTCAGTATTTTAATCCTCTGAAGTGTCATGGAATTAGGTTTTCCACTTTGTTTATTTAAAGATGTGATTTAGGGGATTTTGTCATTGCAGAGATCAGGAGGAGTTTTGAATTGATCACTGCTTGAGAATTGTGATACTATTAAATTGATAATGGTTTTGAACTGGAATCTCTATTATCAAAGACTTAAAATGTTTTAGCAGTTATGTTATGAATTCAAGATTTTTCTAGAAATTTACGGCCCAAATCCAGCAAAACATGTCCATCAAAGCCATAAGTTTTTTTAGCCTTTGACAATGGTTCATGTATATATCTATGTTGATTTCAGTACACAGATCAGTCCAACCACAGAAAAAAATAGTTCTTCTTTGCTTTTCTTTCATAGTATAGTAATATGTGTATATAGTGCCTTCTGAATAAAAATACTCTTACATATATATATAACAATGCTTATAGTATAAAGTATTATGGATAGTTATGTATTTGGAGTCTGGTTCTTGCTTTAAATTTTTCACTGCCTTTTTTGCCACACAGTAGTATTCAGCAATAAAAAATGAAGCATTACTGATGTCCATGCAACAGAAACAAATGAGTTTCTAAGTAACAACTGAAATCAGAAATATAGAATGTTATATAAACATTCTTCAGTTTTTTGTTCTTAGCATTGTACTTATTGATTCTTAAAATAATACTTTAATTTTGATAGATCTCCCCTAGAAGCTGGCCTGACAACATCAGTATTACAGCATACTCTAAAAGGGCCTTTTCTGCCAAGTATTTTTTTTCAGCAGATCCAATGAAAGTAGTTTCTGCCTATTTCCCTTTTTATCCACGACACTTGTGCTGGGTCTGCAGCACTCCTCTGCTGTGCCATTCATTCCAGCTGTTCTGCTGATAACCTGTATCAGGGAATTAGTTATTTTTAACCCTGATAGGGTTGCTGTGTGACCCTAAAAGCCCTTTGGGTGTCTCGGGGCAGAAACAAGCGATTTGGTGCACATGCTTGTTAAAGCCGTAGCGCCTTTGAAAGACATAGTTATTGTACTGTGTCTCCAGAGAGAAAAATGTAATACTTAGCTGCTTCCACAGTCACCAAAAGCTCTTGAGGATTATCGCTATAGAGTATTATTATATGAGGATGAAAGGATGTGATTCAATGAGATACAGTCAATAGAAAATGAACGAAAGAGCCTTTTTCAGATTCTCTTACTGAAATAAATCATAGAATTGTTTAGGTTGGAAAGACCTCTAAGATCATTGACTCTAACCATTAATCCAGCACTTCCATATTTACCATTAAACCATGTTTCGTAGCACCACATTGACACATCTTTTAAATACCTCCAAGGATGATGATTCTACCACTTCCCTGGGCAGCCTATTCCAATTCTGAACACTCTTTCTATGAAGAAATGTGTCTTAATATCCAGTCTAAACCTCCCCAGGCAAAAACTGAGGCCAGTTCTTGTCTTGTTGCTTGGTAACCCTCACCTCCCTACACCTCCTTTCAGGTCATTGTAGAGAATAGTAAGGTCACCCCTGAGCCTCCTTTTCTCTAGGCTAAACACCCCCAGCTCTTTCAAGCTGCCCCTAATAAGACTTGTGCTCCAGACCCTTCACCAGCTTCATTGCCCTTCTCTGGACACACTCCATCACCCCAATGTCTTTCTTGAACTGAAGGGCCCGAAATTGGACGCAGGACTTGAGCTGAGTACAGGGGAACAATCACTGCCCTGGTCCTGCCGGCCACACTATTACTGATAAAGGCCAGGACCCATTGGCCTTCATGGCCACCTGGGCACACTGCTGGCTCATGTTCAGCTGCTGTCGACCAGCACCCCCAGGTCTTTTTCCACTGTGCAATTTTCCAGGAACTCTGCCCCCAGCCTGTAGCGCTGCATGGGGTTGCTGTGACCCAAAGGCAGGACCCAGCACTTGGCCTTGTTGAAACTCATACCACTGCCCTCATCACATAGATACATCCTGTCCAGATCCCCCTGCAGAGCCTTCCTGTCCTCCAACAGATCAATGCTCCTACCCAACTTGATGCTGCCTACAAACTGACTGAGGGTGCAATCTTCTCATCCAGGGCATTGATAAAGACATTAAACAGGACTGTCCTCAATTCTGAGCCCTGGGGAACCCCACTACTGACCTGCCAACTGGATTTAACTCCATTCACTACCACTCTGGGCCAGGCATCCATCCAGTTCTTTGCCTAGGAAAGATGTGCTTATCCAAGCCATGAGCAGCCAGTTTCTCCAGGAGGATGTTGTGGGAAATGGTGTCAAAGTCTTTATTTGAGTAGGGTAGATTTCATCCTTTCCCTCATCTACCAAGTGGGTAACCTTGTCATAAAAGGAGATCAGGTTTTTCAGACAGGTCTTGCCTTTCATTAACCCATGCTGGCTGGGCATGATCCCCTGGTTTTCTTACATGTGCTGTGTAATGGCATTCAGGATGACCTGCTCCATGACCTTCCCTGGCACTGAGGTCAGGCTGACAGGCTGCATCCTTCCTCTGACTCTTCTTGTGGATGGACATTACTTTAGCTAATGTCTCGTCAACTGGGACCTCCCCAGTTAGGCAGGACTGCTGGTAAATGATGGAAAGTGGCTTGGTGAGCTCTTCTGCCAGTTCTCTTAGACACACACAAGTCCACGGGGCCTGATGGGATCCACCCAAGGGTACTAAGTCATGTAGCAGGTCACTGATCTTTTTCTCCTGGATTATGGTCACATCATTCTTCTCTCTGTCTTCCAGCACAGGGCCTTAGTGCTCTGAGGACAACTGCTCTTGTTATTAAAGACTGAGGCAAAGAAAGTACTAAGTACCTCAGCTTTTTCTCATCCTTTGTCACTATGTTTCTTCCTGCCTCCAATAAAGGACGGAGGTTCTCCTTAGCCCTCCTTTTATTACTGAAATATTTGTAAAAATATTTTTGTTCTCTTTTACAGCAGTAGCCAGATTAAGTTCTAGCTGACCTTTGGCCCTGTAACAAACAGGGAACCATTATTAAAATGAAAAGTGTGGCCTTTTTTTTATATGTTGTTCAAAAGTTATCACCTTTAAAAACATAAAAAACCTTTGAAGTTTCTGAGCAAGTTCTGTTATGTGGTCGAATTCCCATGGTGTTAGTTGTCACCAGTCAGTTGTTTTTACAAGAGATGCCAACCTTTGACTTTGGATGATTTACTGTTGAAGTGCACATACTAACTTTAGTCATATGTTTCTCTATTACAAAAAGGATAGCTTAGACATCAAGTAAATTGAGATTTAAGTATCCATAACAAATGAGTTTCATTGCACTGTATCAGGTAGTTTTTAATAGCTGCTTATGAAGAATTAAAAAGGTTTTCTCAGTAGAATTCTGCTCTTTCAGAAACCTCATCCATCTATGTGACCAAAAATATATCAGACCAAACAAGTCCTCTGCCTTAATCACTCCAGTCCCCATTCATCCAAGAACTTAACTGTGCATGCAACTTTAGTTACCTGAAGCACTGAATTCAGTAGGAGTTACATGCTTGAAAGGGCACATGAGATTAAGTGCTTTCCTGAACAAGGTCCTCAAAAAGCCATTATTTTAATGTACTTATGATAAAACTGGCATGTCATGGGAATTTAAAAGAGAAAATAAATGTTTTTAATTTTTTCTTTTTTTTTTTTTTGTTTTGTTTTGTAGGGGCACACATTTTTTCCTGTGATGATTTATAGCTACCAATAACCTTCCACAGTGGTTGCTTTATCAACTTACTGTTCTGGCATCCTCTGGTCTTGTTAGTAAACAAAAGAGAACTATTAAACACAAAGCCAAGTACTCTTAATCTCAAGAGAGAGACTTTGTACAGTATGTTCTGTACAAAACTGAAAGACTTGAAGATCACAGGGGAATGTCCTTTCTCCTTACTGAATCAAGGTCACATTACTGAGGAACATGACAAGGACTGCACAGAAAACAGTTCTAGAGCAGCACTGCCCATCTGCAAAGAAGTCCATGAAAAAGATGGTCAAGGAAACCTTCCACAAAGGAAAACAAGCCGAAGTAGAGTGTACCTGCACACACTAACTGAAAGCATCTGCAAACTAATCTTTCCTGAGGTAAATAGATACTGCATAATAATAAAACTTTAATAGCATTTAGTTATAGATGTTAAAAAAGCATTCTATGCCTGCCTTTAGATGTAAGCCTTTAGAAAGTTGTTTTGGTTTCAAACTTTGTGTTCTTATGTAGTTCTCCATAGTTTAGACCCTCATTTCATCTGCTTCCATTCCTTTTGGATATAATTTTTTCCACAATCTCTTTTGTGCACACCATTCCTTCCACTGTATTTCTCTATATTTTTGCCTTGTATTTGCAGTCTTCCACTAATCTTTGTAATTCTTCCTTTTAAATCTATCTATATCTGTAGCACTTTTTTAACATAGAGATACAATTATAGAAACTCTGTCTTGTTACCTAATTATGTAAATTATAGGGTCATGTCATCAATTCACCTAACTGAATCCATACTGCTAAGTGTATTAGTCATTATCACAAAAAAATTAAAATAGCTGTTTCCATCTGCTATGATGCTAACCTCCTGTCATACTATTTTTAAAAACATTATCATTTGTGTTTACCACAAAGATATTCTTATGTCTCTGCTCAACTTAAATGAAAACAGGTACAGTGCAGGCTTGCCTGAGAGGAGATGAGTACCATGCTTTGCCTCTGTAAAAAGAACATGAAAAATGCAACTCCACAACATTCAACACTTGGCCTTGGCTAAAATTCTGTGGAAAGTCTGAAGGAACTGACTGATGTATAATGGGACTACAAATGGCAAATGGACAATTTTGTACACTCATTTAATTACAATTCATTACTTGGACGTTCAGTGTACCTTACTTAAAGAGCTGGAGTTTTGTTAAGTCTATTTGCAGATCTGGTTATGCAGCTCTTTATCTATTACCCATTCACTAAACCTCTAGATAATCCATTTTTGATAAACCAGTTTTTACCTCTGCTGCATTTACACAGACAAAGTCCATCCCTTTAAACTTTTGAGCTGATCTTTTAATTTATAAAGGAGAATACTTTTAATCCAAGAATGAATGAACTGGCAAAGCACCGTTTCTGTGGTGTCATGATTTCTGTTTTGCTTTTCTAGTATATAGCTGGTGGGATTTTTAACGAAGTAACTGATATTTTTGCTCTTTAAAGAGTGGTGTAAATGTATGCAGCTGTCTATTATATAATCGTGATAGGGTAGTTTATCATCTGCGACCAAAGCTTGGCAAAGTCAAAGATATTATGATCAAATCGTATTCATTGGAACTTTGTCCAAGTACAGTAGTCTGTTCTCATGCTGATTAGGGGCCAAGACCTAAGCATCTTCCTGGCCTCAGTTTTCCATAAATGGTTTTTGCTTGTTTTCTACATTTTGAATCCATGGTACTGTGGGGTTTTTCAAGGGGGTGTGTAATATTAGAAAATTGTGTTTATAGTTATTTCTTAGCAGCATTCTTTATTGCCACCTGAAAACCTGGAGGTAAAGAATATCACTGTATTTAAATACACAACCACTGTGGCATGTGAGCTTAGAGGCTTAATTACAGTGGTACTGGAGGTGAAGACATCAACGTAAAGGAAACCCCAAACACAGACATGCTATGCTGTTTCTAACAGCGATACCATCTTAAAAAAAGATGTTAATCCCAAGGACAGCGAAGTAATTCTTTTCTGTATAAAAATGTTATTTTTATGATTAAATTTTCAGCAATGACATTTTAATCAACATACATACTTTTTTCCCCAGTTTGAAAGGCTAAATCTTGCACTTCAGAGAACACTTGCAAAACACAGAATAAAAGACACCAGGTATGTATGTGTGATGAGCTTGTAACTAACTTCACTGCAAAAACATTTTTCAAACAGTTCATAAGGACTAGCATGGTGACTGGGAATCAGGACTTCTGGAATCTGTTTTCAATTATCTTGTCAAATTGGTATATAACATTTCATGTAATGTAACTTAGTAATGATGTGGTTTATTTTAAAATATTCACAAATATTTATATCATTCACAAAGTTGACTTAATGGGTAAGTTTAGCCATTTGTACAGGGAAATAGGCAAGGACTTTGTTTAAAATGAGCAAGTGTTTTGGAGGAATTCAGAGACTGCTTGGGCAGAGATGGAAGGATAGATATGGTTGTGTATGGATCTAGCCCAGTGTTTCTAAGATCCCAAGGAAAGAGTTTAAAATACAAACAATTAGTATTATACAAAAGAATTTGGCTTCTGATACAGTGAATAATCATACGCTCCAGATACTGACAAACGTTTTCCTAAGCTCACTTGGCTTCTGGTTTCTCTTTCTGAGGAACTCAGTTTGATTTTAAGCAATCCTTAGTACTAATCCAATATTAATCATTTGAGCCTTGTAGGGAATGAGAATTTATTAGCATCTCATGATACACTGAGGATTCAATTTATTGAATGCATGTGAAAAAATAAGCCTCTCAAGTTAAATCTCCTTTCCAAGTGAAGAAAAATAAGTTGGAAACTACACTGTTGATCACCATGACAAGAATAGATAATTGCAATGTATCTTTTTTTAAATTATACTTGATATTTTTAAAGCACTTTACATACACTGACTGAACCAAAGAAGTACATTGCAATTGCTGACTGGCTTATTGCTATGAATGTTTTCCCTATCTTTAATTATGTGTTTCTTCCTGGAGTATTAGTTTAAAATAAGAAATTACTATAATATTCTGAATGAAGTAATAATGCAAATGTAAAACAAATCTAAATGTCTGTATTGCTTTTGCATATCTATTGTATTTCAAGTGAAGAAATTCAGAAAGCATGCATCGGGAATTTATTGTTATATGGAAGTTAATTTAAGCTACATGTCCTTCTCATAATTTTGAGTCAAACATTCAACAAACAGGTTGGCGTTTACTGTCCTCAGAGAACTCAGAGGGCTGCAGTTTTGTGTCAGAAATCTGGATTACTATCAGTGAAAAAAAATAATTTTGAAATTTATAGTTGTTATTGACATTTGCTCTCAAAGCAGAAATTCTTCTCACCTCTTTTGAATTTAATGCAATGTAAGTCCAAAAAATGCTTTAATATAAATTCCAATTGTATTATACAACACGTTAGGGAGTATTCTTATGGCTTCAAGAAAAAAACACAAACCAAATAAAAAACAGGACTGTTGCAATGACAGGCAAGAGAATGTGGCCTCAATCCATAATTTGAGCTCAGACCACCAAAACTTTAATTTACCAGAAATGCAAAGGATAATCTAAGATCCTACCAAGACCCCATTTTTAATTAGTTAAAAACTTCGTATTGGATCAGCAAAACTTGGTCTGTACCCATTAAACACAAGGTAGGTAACTTACTATTTTTACCATGCTTATCTTAATTTTTTTAGGGATTTTATTTGTCTTTTTATGATCTTTACAGAATAACTGGGGATAGTGAAGATTTTGAAAAAATAATCAGTGATCATGCTAATGCAGCAGGTAATGTAAACTTCCCTAATAGTAGATAAATAGATTATATATCCCATATATATAAAATAATATATTCTATATAAATTAGTCTTGCTACTAAGAAATAATTTTTTCCATGTAAGGGTTGTGGTAATGCTGCCAAAACAGAGGCAGCATCTGTGATCTCTGTGAAACTTTGATCTCTGCAACTAATATCAAAATTTGGGCTAAAAAGACAAGTTTCTTGAGTTTGAGCTGTCATAGAATCATCCACCCTTAAGATTCAACATCTGGAAGAAATTATGCATTCAGTAATAAATTACAGTTTTATGCTAATGAAAAACTGTTTGATCCTTTTCATCTTCTGAAGGACTGTAGTGTGTCAGAAGAGAACTGCTGTAATTTTTAATAGATAACTCTGGCTACATCTGTAATAGTAAATTAACATTTCCAGGAACTGAAATATGGTCTTTCGTACACAGTTGGTCTGTGACAGACAACACTTTTCCAAATGACTCCCAATGACAGTTGTGAAATTGCAACATTCCCAACAGTCACTTTGCATGCAGTTATCCCATTAAAACCAGCTTACTAGCAAAGATGTGAGCCATTCTGTGCCAATTTGCCTTAGTGCTCTGGAATATTCCTTGAGTCATTTAATGCATTGTATCAGGCATAGTACTTATATCTCCATATCCTATTTTGTTCTTGTGTTAATTTTTAAAATTCTCCTTTTACTCCTTTTTATCAATCTAAGGGCGTTGAGTTAAATCTTGTACCAAAGCGTGTATTCATTTTGTCTACACCTCTTCAAAGTTTGAACGCCTGATCCTGGATTTTTGTAAACTACAACCAATTGTCTCACTGTCTGCAGGACTCCTAAATGAGAATGCCCTCAGGTGTCAGTGATGGATCAGGGAAGGATATTCCTAATTTGGTTTGGCCTAGGATAAAAAAAACATGGAGGTTAGCCTGTGATTTGGAATGATGAATGCATTTCTGACTAAAATGTGGTTCCATGCAGGTGTTCCCGTGGAGTCTCTACGGGAATCTCTTGGTGAAGAGCTATTTAAAATATGCTATGAAGAGGATGAACACATATTAGGGGTTATTGGAGGGACCCTTAAGGACTTTTTGAACAGTTTCACTACCCTACTGAAGCAGAGTGGCCACAGCCAAGAAGCAGGAAAGAAGGACAGACTTGAAGATGCCTCCATATTATGCCTGGAGAAAGATCAGGACTTCTTAAATGTCTATTATTTCTTTCCTAAGAAAATCACAAGTCTTATTCTATCTGGTATCATTAAAGCAGCAGCTCATATTTTGTATGAAACTGAGGTGGAAGTGATGCTCATGCCTCCTTGTTTCCATAATGACTGCACTGAATTTGCTAATCAGCCTTACTTGCTGTACTCTATACAAGTCAAAAGTGCAAAGCCTTCCTTATCTCCATGCAAACCACAGTCTTCCCTTGTGATTCCTGCCTCTGTGTTCTGTAAGACTTTCCCATTTCATTTTATGTTTGACAAGGATATGTCAGTTCTTCAAATTGGAAATGGGATAAGAAGACTTTTGACCAGGAGAGAATTTCAAGCTAAGCCCAATTTTGAAGAATATTTTGAAATTCTTACCCCTAAAGTAAGCTGCACTTTTAGTGGAATAATGACAATGCTAAATATGCAGTTTACTGTGCGAGTTAGAAGATGGGACAATACTGATATGAAACCATCCATGGTAAGAGCTTTTTACTGCTATTACTTCTGTGAGGAATTTGTTTTCTTCAGATGGAGTTAAAATATCCAAAAAACATGGTGGAATTTTCTATCTCTGAATATCTAATATAACTGCATAGTAATGATTTAATTAGGGTAGTCAAATGTTATTCAGATTCTGAAGCCAATTTTGGTCAAAACTCTGCTTAAGGACTTTTACCAAGGAAAATCTTAATGCTAACTTGATTTTTTTTGAAATAATTTGAAATATTGAGAAAGCCAGTGATATGCCATGCTGCTGAGAATAAGGGCATCTCCAAGACAAAGACAGTGTCAGAGAAAGCTTTAACAAAGTGCCTCTGAATCATTTGGAAACAACAGCTCTAGGATTTGGGGAAAAGAAGTAGATGTTTCCTGTCATCATCCAGTCTTTGGTATCTTTATTATTTTGATATTTTTTAATATTCTGATGTTTTCATCAGATGCAAGCACCAAAGGTTGCATTTAGCTTCAGCCGATGGAATTACTTACTATCTTTGCTGAAGCTGGGTCTGTTACAAATGACCTGGGACAGTAAAAAACATTGAGTATTCAATGACTGTTTTTATTCATTCCTGGTCCCAGCTGAATTCCAGCTTATATACACCTGAGGCAGTCCAGGACGAATTACCAGTTCAGGCTCAACATTCCAAGAATTTAAGTGAAGGATAGAAAAAAGTTTCACTCATTTATTAATGTAGATACTTGTTACTTTTAAAAATGTAGGTACTTCATCTCAGATCCATTTCTGCACTAGAAAATTTCAAGGGGTAGTAGACTTGGCATGCCTTTTGCATGTAATTGCATATGCAAATGACTATTAGCAAGGGACAGGTGTTATTAGAAGAATGGTATTTCCAAGCAATGTTCAGCTAAGCTCTGCAGCACCTTGCACATTACACAACTGACTAGAGGAGTGACATAAAAACACTTCATACAAAATATTTTTCTTTTTTAGATCACTAAAATGGGACATTTCTTCCACATCTTATTTTAATTTTAAATTGCACTGAGTACTGAATATCGTATGATAAAACTGAAGCAAATTTTCTCACTTTATCTTACAGAGGAAGTGGTGCATGAACTAGAGTTATTAGTAGAAATTCGTAGGCCACTCTAATCAGTAACATTTTAAGAAAAGATGAAAATGCACAAAATTATTATTTTTGTTTTTCTTTTTCTCCTAAGCTAAAACTGATACTGATACTCAAACATAATTAAGTGTTTATCCTTAAGTTGGGGTCTAACTTTTGTACCAGAAGACTCAATGAAAGTGAACTTATTTGATGGCTCTATGATTCAGCACCCCGTGTTCTCTCTTAAGCAACTGTATGAAACTGTAAGGACTAGGGACCAGTCTTGACTTTCTTACATTTCAACAAAATGTATTTCCTCTAAAACTTCTTGTTTCTAGACCATTGCTATGCATATTTTTCATGAATTCTTGTTTCTTTAACTGTTTCAGGTAATGGATCTTAAAGGCCAAATGATCTATATTTTTGAATCCAGTGCCATTCTATTCTTGGGATCTCCTTGTGTGGATAGACTAGAAGATTTTACAGGACGTGGATTGTACCTCTCAGATATTCCCATTCACAATGCATTGAGAGATGTTGTTCTGATAGGAGAGCAGGCCAGAGCCCAGGATGGACTGAAGAAGAGGTTAGGAAAGCTAAAAGCAACCCTTGAGCAGGCCCATCAAGCACTTGAAGAAGAGAAGAAGAAGACTGTAGATCTTCTGTTTTCAATTTTTCCGGGAGAGGTTGCTCAGCAGCTGTGGCAGGGACAAGTTGTACAAGCCAAGAAATTTAATAATGTCACAATGCTTTTTTCTGACATTGTTGGATTCACTGCCATCTGTTCCCAATGCTCACCTATGCAGGTTATCACCATGCTTAATGAGCTTTACACTCGCTTTGATTACCAATGTGGAGAGCTAGATGTCTACAAGGTATGGAATTCATTGCTCTTCTGTGGAATTCTGGGGCAGGAAAGGAAATTAAAGTAGGACAGAGGATAATAGAGATCTAATAATTATTTTGCCATAAACCTTTTTTTAAAGGAAAGACATATTAAGATAAATCACAAAACAAACAACAAAAACCAACAAAAACAGCTGTTCATGCAGCCAAGAGAGAAACCCATCAAAACTTGAGAGTTAATTTTAAAATTTAATTTCAATGACAATGAATCTGTAGTAAATAGATGTTTAATATAGCTATGGGTACCTGACAGTAGACGAACAAGGAAAAATATTTTAGAATTATGGCCATCAATAAATATAAGTTGTGCAATTTTTCCTTTTGCATGACACTGAAGGATTTGTCCAGGACCTATATAAGTTTGCAGGAAAAATATGACTTGGTCAATATGTAGCTACAATTCTTACTGAGGTCAGACTATTCTTTTATATATATCAAACAGTCTAAGGTACAAATATGCCTGTTTTAGGTTGAGACTATTGGAGATGCCTACTGTGTTGCTGGAGGCTTACACAAAGAAAGTGAAACACATGCTGTTCAAATAGCATTGATGGCCTTGAAGATGATGGAACTGTCAGATGAGGTGGTGTCTCCCCATGGAGAGCCTATCAAGGTTGTATATTTGGTTGTATTTTATATGGTTAAACTGGGCATTTTTGTTTGTTTAGTTGCTTTTTGGGGTTTTGACTCAAGGAAATTTCACGTCATTGCATCAAGTCAGACAATTTGGGGAATGAAACGACTTTTTTAATTCTATGAATGTGAGCTTTATGGTGAGGTAAAGGTGAAATAGAGATCTGAAAGTCAACCCAAAAGACTTTAATGCGCTGAATCCAATATATACAGTCTGACATGCCTCAATTTTTGTCTCAGTAGAAATAAATTTGTCAGTGGCATGGAATATTCTGTTTTCTAAAGAAATTACTAATCCTCTCTCAAAATTAGACATCTATGTCTTTTGACGTAGCATCTATGAATATGAATGACTAAAGACATGCTCTGATTGTTGTAATCCAGACATCTTTAAATGATTCCATAGCTGTTCTTGTTTTAGTCAGATACTGAACCACTACCATAAAATAATGGTGTTACTGAACCACTACCATAAGATAATGGTGTTAATGCTGTCAAAGTAACTATTAGATTCAATGGTAGTTATATTTATGACTTCCTTTCAATGAGGAATCTTTGCTCTGTGCATGGAGTTTGCTTTTGTTGCAGGTTTTTCTGCTTTAACACTCAAAATTAGAAATTGCAACTTCATAATGGTATGATATTCTCTTGATATGAAAAGAGTAGCACATATAGTAGACATGCAAGCTTCTTGACATCATGCCATTATTGTGTTCGAATGCTATTCTGAAGAAAACATGTCTACATATGTATAATGCACATGAGAAAACACACCTCCAAAAAAAACCACCAGCATTGTGCTCAAGTGGCCAAGAAGGCCAATGTCATCCTGGCCTGTATCAGCAATAGTGTAGCCAGCAGGACCAGGGCAGGGATTGTCCCCCTCCACTTGGCACTGGTTAGGTCACACCTTGAATCCTGTGTTCAGTTTAGGGCCCCTCACTACAGGAAAGACATTGAGATGCTGGAGTGTGTCCAGAGAAGGGCAATGGAACTGGTGAAGGGCCTGAAGCACAAGGCTTATGAGGAACAGCTGAGGAAGCTAGGAGTGTTTAGCCTGCAGAAAAGGAGGCTCAGGAGTGACCTTATTGCTCTCCTCAACTACCTGAAAGGAGGAATTAGTTGGGGGTCAGCCTCTTCTCCCAGCTAACAAGCAACAGGACCATAGGAAATGGCCTCAAGTTTTACCAGAGAAGGTTTTGATTGGATATTGGGAAAAAATTCTTAATGCAAAGGGTTGCATTGGAACAGACTGCCCAGAGAGGTGGTGGAGTCACCATCCTTGGAGTCGCCATCTACACATTTAAAGGATATGTAGATGTGGTCCTTAGAGACATGGTTTAGTGGACTTGGCAGTGCTCAGTTACTGGTTGTACTTTATGATATTTGAGGTCTTTTCTAACCTAAATGGATCTATAATTAAGTCATGAAAATTCAGTACTCTGGGACTGGGATTTAGTGTATGTATGACCTTGTCAACAGAGTTCAGTGGGAACTGCAGCATATTCTGTCTTTGCTATTCCCTAAGACTTATCTTCTGACAAGCAAAGCAAGTACTATTCATGAACTGTCAGCAGTCTAATGCTGTGTCTTGTAATTCCTCCCAGAAAGTATCCAAGTGCCATAGTAACTCCTGCTGATGCTTCTAGATCAGTTTACTGCCACAGAGACCAGAAGTTCACAAGCATATTTTGATATGGAAGGATTACTTACTAAAAATGCAATACAAGATAAACTTCAGCTAGTTCTCTCTCCATGAGCAGTGATGACCAGAATACAGATATTTTAAGGAGACTGTGCTAAATCAATGTATATTAGTAGCTCATTATATTGTTTTTTTTTAATAGAGGAAGAATTTATAAAACTGATCTTACCCATCCTGTTTTACCTAATAATGCTGTTTTCTGTCTTTTACTTAAAGATGCGTATTGGCCTTCATTCTGGATCTGTCTTTGCTGGAGTTGTTGGGGTAAAAATGCCTCGTTACTGCCTTTTTGGAAATAATGTAACCCTTGCCAATAAGTTCGAATCTTGCAGTATACCTAGAAAAATAAACGTCAGCCCAACAACTTACAGGTACAGTGCTTGATACATGTAAATTGTCCACCTAGTCACTGTAGTAGTCCATTATCTTCTTTTTTATTTCCCTGAAGCACTGCTATTTATTTTCCTTTTTCTCTTTTTATCTGACTGCTCATGAACGCATGGTGGTTATTAGTAGGCAGAATTCAACCAGAAGTAGCAAGAAAAAAGGTGAAACAGAACAGCTGATACTTATTTTTCAGATGTTACATTTAAAATAAATGGACTGCCTGGACCAATTTTGCTTTTCACCCTGCAGCTGTATATGTGATGCTTTTTTTTTTCCTTCTTCTCTCATACAGTTTGCTCTTCTTTGAGCTTTCACTGTGAACTGGATGCCAAACTGGCTGCAGATGCCCTTGAAAGTAACAACCTCACTGAAGAATTGTTAAACATCACTCTACACATTGTCATTCTCTTATGGTTAGGAAAGGTGAATTATTAGGTTGCAAAGAGTCTACCATGCCTCTATTTAGTTTATACAGGTCTTGATCACCCATTGAGTTTAATGCTTTTAGTATGTAACTTGGGCTGTACTACTTATCCACTCAGATATTTTTAGTAATGTGTACTCTGTGGTTATGCAGACAGCTAGCAGACTCTCTCATGGGAAATACAGCATCTTTCCTTTGTCCTTTAAACCTAATACTCTCTTCGTATTATCTGTTTAATTGTACTTCAGAATCACCTTGCAACACGTTCATGGCCAAGTAATAATGTCTTATAGATGCCAGGCAAGACAATAGGAAACTGTTTTGCATGTGATGGTAACAAGAGTTGACATCTGAACTCCAGATCCAGATCTGAATTTTATACCACTGCTCTGACAGAGATTATTGTTTCTTCCAGAATGGCCAAAAGTTTTATAAGAATGTATTGTAGAGAGTGAATCTACTAACACAAAGTGATATGGCTGGCTGGGTAAAATAACCAGAAATATTATAAATTATTTTTTACATTTTAAGGAAGCTCAGCTACCCTCAGTGTAGCCTGGGCTGTAGTCTGTTGTTTCTACACAGCTTGTGCTCACTGCAACGTATCTGCTAATGCCTTGTGGCAAGATTCTGTGTCCAACATCAGACAGAGAATTTGGCACAGGATCCTGACATGCCCTGCAGCATGTGCTGCGTGACATACAGGGTGCCAAGCTTTAGATTATCTTGTATAGGAGGTTTAGAAAAAGTAACACAGGTATTAGAGCACACAGAAAATAACCTTTTCGATTATGCACTCTAAAAACACAGAGATAGCATTAGTATTGCCAGTGCTTATGTATGTCAGAGGAATAGTGCTGGCCTATGGTGATTGTTTTTCCATATCATGTAAAATAATTTTAAATAATACTGACTATGGTCTTTTCTTAAAACCGTTAGGCATTTTGTCCACACAAGACTTGCCTATATCTGGTGGCATAAGTAGGTTTCTGCATGGCTGTGTATTCATCTTCAGAGATTATTTGAAATTAGTATACTGTTGAAAAAAATATAATTCTCTGAGTGCCTAGAAAGTAGGTAATTTGATGAACAGGTAAACTATTGTTATTATTGTTGTGTTTCTTTTTTTTTTCCTGAGTAATGAAGATGTGTTAACCTTCTTTTTATTTGGTGTTTTTTTTCTTTTGATTCATTCACCAATAATAAACGTTGATAAATATTGATAACATTATGGCATCTTGAAAAACTCCTGTATATTGCAGTAATTGTTTAAAAGCTTAGATACCAGTTATCAATATTTATCAGCAATCTCTGCCTCAACCTGTGAAAAAGAAAAACTATTAGAATTGATAGAAGGATCTGAATAGTTTAATTAATAAGTTTTACAGTATTTCATTCTTTGAAACATTAATTATGGTGCATTTGATGTACAGATGTGAGCTAGCTTTCAGCACTAAACCATCTTTGAAAAGATTTACAACAAACATAGCATCTACATGCAAAACATTGACAAGACAAAAAAAGAGGTGATACTTCTATTTGCACTGATGCACAAGTCAATAGGTTACCAAATAAACAGTATCTCTTTATATTTTCAGTAAATAACATGTAAAGATTAATTTGGATTCTGCCATGCCATACATAAAGAATTATTGAATGTCTACCCTTAATAGTGACTGATTCATTTTTAATCAAAACTATTCATTTTTGTTCTAGGTTGTTAAAGGAATATCCAGGATTTGTGTTCACACCTCGCTCAAGAGAAGAGCTTCCACCAAATTTTCCCAGTGATATCCCTGGAATTTGCTATTTTCTGGATGCTTATATTCAAGGAACAAACTCACAGACTTGGTTTCAAAAGAGAGATTTGGGAGATGGCAATGCCAATTTTTTGGGTGAGGAAACAGGAATAGACTAAATTGCACATTCAGAAATGTATAGAATAAATTTATAAATATTTGGATTTTTCTTTTTTTTTTTTTTTATAAATTGAAAATTTTTAAAACTGTATGAAACATGCAAGCACTTTAGATTGTTAACACCTGAAAGCCAGTATTAAAATTTCAGGAAGTATGTCACTGACTACTTTTTTTTTTCCTTTGCATAAGGAACATAGTCAAGTAATGTTGCAACTTCACAGTTGGAAATGCTACTATAAACTGTATTTTCCCTGTTGTAATTTGTTAGTGCTACGTAATAACTCAGTTCTCTCTGTACTGAGAATTCTAGATGTATTGTATATGCAGTTTGTCAGGAAATGTAATGTGCAAGTGATGCAGCCACATGCAGTGTTGTGAGCTGGTGCTTATCAATGACTATTAAAATGTATTTTCTTAGAGATTCCATAAGAAAATGTCCATTAAAATATTGTCATTGCTATCACATACTTCCAGTGCATCATTTGGGCCCCATCCTAGAAGCTGCTGACCATCTTCTCACACTGACTGGAGTCAAATTACGAGGGTGCTCAGCATTTTCTGGATCAGGCTGCTAATTGTAGCTAATACACATGCATAGCAGAGTTGCAGCTTACTGTTTCATGAACTTTATTTTGTGTATAAAATTGATATACTTAAGATTAAAACACTGTATAATCACATGCTAAAGTCTGTAATCATCAAACTATTTTAGTTCGTAGGGTTTTTAAAATATTTAAAAATAAAAATATCCACTTGTTATTATGTATTACAGCAATAAATGTTTTCTTCTTGTTGTCATTTAAATTTGAAATGTTTTAACAGAAGTGTAATAAAACATGATTTGGAATGTTTGCTTAGAAAGGAAATTCCAGTTAGACTGTATAAAATGGAACAGAAGCAAACCAGCTTAAAGCTATGATCCTAATTCAAGGATGCAATGTGGGGTATGGCATGTTTGCTCACTTTAAAATTGCCAGGGGAATCTTCAGGTGAGCAGAAATGCTTTAAAACATATGAACATATATACAAAGATTAATATTACTACAGTAATATTTTGTTGTGGATGATGGAACATGAGTGGAGAACTCTAAAGGGTCTGCCTCTGGTACTGGCAGAATAGAGTCAGTTAAGAGTTGTGCGTTCAGGATTCTGCTTCTCAAAGTAGCAGATCCATCTGCCCAGACATTCCTCTGTGCTGTACAGTTTGGTCCCAGCTGCGGGCTAGAGAATTGCATGGCTTACACATACCACTATTGCCAGTAGTATCAAATATTGTTAGTTATTATTCTAATCTCTTAATCTCTTGGCGTTTGGCATATCAAGCCATAAAATCTTTCTTCAAGCTACTTGCCATTAAATCAGATTTTGCTGTCTGAATATTTACAGGGAGCAATTACATTAGACTAAGGTGCCATTTTGTTCACTTTCTGATCTTGACTGGTACATTCTGAAGCTCAGTATACCATTTTATCCTGATATTTTGTGGTAGAAACTCATACAGAACATGTAGCATCAGAGCCTTGAGAAAAGTCCATATAAGAGTCTAGCATTAAGAACATTTTAAAACTGTATTTCAATTCAGATTTCCTGTAAGCAGCATTTGAAAAAAATTTGAAATATTGAATCCTTCTGTTGCTTGAGATCTACTATATCCATACAAGATGCTTAGAAATAATTCTGTGACACAAAACTGGAACCTGAAAGTCTGCGTATCATACATAAATACATCTCTCTCTTGCACACACACACAGAAGAATACATATTTGTAACTTTTTTGACAGTAGTATTTCAAGGAAGTAAGAACTATGAAAATCTTGATCTTTGCAATATTACATTGGTCCGAAAATTCTATTTAATTGACAAAAATATCCAGAGGTTACTAGCAGTCCCATGTCGGTGTTCCTGGATTTAAAAATATGGGAATACGGACTCTTCAGTAGGCTTGTGGTATTAAGCCAGCAATGACTGAGGTCAGTATGAATCTGTCCATCATTGTCATTTATTGAATGTTAAAAAAAAATAGGTTTTTAAATAAAAAGGATTTCTTTCTCCAGGTCAGCTGAATAGGAGGGATGCTTAGGAAGAAATTTTCTTTTGTCCCTAGAAAAGAACTATTACTGGACTAGACGATGGCCATGCTCAAGGCCAAATTCCGTATAAATTTGACATTAAATAGGATGTTCATCATGGCAGTTCCTGACACCTTCCTAAGTGGTGTCAACGTTCAGAAAAGAATTCTGATAAGGTGATTAAGGGTACACAGAAAGCAACGTGCTTGAATCTCAGTGAAGTAAATAGGATCTAGGCACATATTTAAGACAGTAATTCATGCAAGTGCTTTAAAACGTACTTGTATTCAGACCAGTTCTGCAAAAAAGCCACCAGTCTGTTTAGCTTTAAGCATAATTTAAGAATTTGCATCTCACTGAAGCTGTTCTTCTGTTTAAGTTTTTTTGCTGAATAAATATGTATTTAATAAGAGACAATTATTTTAACTGATTTTTTCACTTAGATCTAAAATATGCCTTTCACTTTTTAACTAATCTTTTCACTTAGATTAAATCCAGTTGAAAAAGAAAAAAGGAATCGGAAAGCCAATAAGCAAATTGTTGAGATAAACAAAAGGAAGGCAATTTAACCCATACAATACTGGGATATTTTGCAAGAAAATAAAAGAGTCATTTTTAGATTGATATCTTGTATTATAGTGTATTATATTGAGGAAATCTTCAGAAACTATGCAATGTTATTTCTATAAAATACAAGTACCATAGTATTATGTCCAGAAACAGGTTTTTTATATTTGAAATTTTATTTTATTAGTTCATGAAGATTCTGTGGGGCTGATTCCTATTCACAATTACAATGTGATGGAAGATACATTTTTGTTACACTGCAATTTCTTTGCCAAAGAGGTGTAATTGGCCCTTGAAATAAATAAGAAGTGGGTCCTTTAAATCTTAACAGTGGTATAGCTAAAGAGAAAGGTACAGCAAAATAATTCAACTAATTTTATTTCATTCAGGCATGACCCGATAAGATTCCAGGGAGATGTTGGAAAAAAATTCACATTGCTGATATCAGAGGAAGTACAATTAGCGTGGAGCTGATGTTTTCTTTCTCGCTGAACTACTGTGCAAAACCAAAGCAAATGAACTCACACAAATTAACAAAACAGTGAAGTGCGCAGATAATTGAGCCTCTGGGACAAATCTACTTTCTTCCAGGAAATCTTATGAAAGAAGCATTCAGACCTCCCCCAAACCCAGTTTATTTCTCCCATAATTTTATTTCACAATCTTTTCAGAAGCAGCTGTAACAAATAATACAGGAGGCAAAATTCAGTATT
The DNA here is from genome assembly GCF_022539395.1 of Myiozetetes cayanensis. Classification (NCBI taxonomy): domain Eukaryota; kingdom Metazoa; phylum Chordata; class Aves; order Passeriformes; family Tyrannidae; genus Myiozetetes; species Myiozetetes cayanensis. Next base: position 39,946,066 of record NW_026087964.1, on the reverse strand, counting down.
TCCAACTGAAAGCCATCATAATTAAGGGGAATTGCTCTTGAATCTTGGCTAGGAGACCCTTTTTCAAACCCCACCCATTCTACAACCTACCAGGCTACTCTAGCTGCTACCATTTTTTTTATGCCTGCTCATTGTTCTGCAAAGGCAGTGGGAGATTAATTTCCTGCAAAAGCAATAACTTTTGTGGCTATTTGCCATATGGTGTACAAGGTACTGAGTTGCTTTCAAAGCCCTGCCCCAGTTATCATAAGCCAGCTTGGCAGGGACCAAATTTAACTGAGGCTACTTCTGAAATGAGAACTAGGACTTTCTTTTCTACCTCTAAAATCTGCAAGATGTGCGCCACTAAAGTCTGTAGAGACCTCTAGAACCACCCTGACGATATGGCTGCTCACAACTGCATAGGAAGGAAATAATCAGGTATAAGCTTTTTTTTTAACTTCCCCATCCACTTGCACGAGTTCAGTGGTAGCCCTTTTCTGCAGAGCACAGAGGGAGAGTAAAAGTCACTGCCTTATACTACTCAGCATTGCTCTGGTACTGAAGCACAAATAAAAGATGGAAAATAATCAATGGTTCTGGAACCTTCACTACATCCAGATGCAGCAGTTTAAAGATACATACTCTCCTGAGCACAAAGAGAAGGATCTGAATGTTAAATATGCAGTTAGGCTGGAACGTGAAGCCAGTCAAAGAAATAATAAACTGTGAAAGAATCTGAAACAAAGTAAACAGCCTTATAAAGTTGTGTGTCTCGTCTGCTTCAGCGGATTTTTTGATGCTGAAAGCAAAGTCGAAGCAGCGGTTTCCTAATATAAATGTAAATGAGCACATTGCTTTGCAGTCCCATTATAAGGCATCCTTTGAAGATCTGTGCTAAAATTGTTTCTCATCTTTTGAGCAGTACAAAGTAACAAATTTTTGTGCTACTACAGCAAACAAACACCATGTTTACATGCATATCCTGCACACACAGCACGTAATGGGAAGTAACTGAGAGAATGTATGCAGTAACATCCCAAGGAGATGAAAAGAGGTAGATTAAGTCACAGATACATTTCCTTTCTCCTGATTTTTCAGCCCAAACAAAACCTGCCACAGAAATCTCAAGGACAAAGGCGTTCCCAGGGGCTTTGGAATACAAGCATGTGAAAATGAACAGGAGTCTTTCCACATTGCAGATAATGTTAGGGAAGATTTGGATATATTGTTAATTTGCTGTGCATGGCTAAGATTACATTCCTCTTAAAGGAGGATGCAACAGAGTGCTCAGTTTCTCAAATGTTCATGTTACTGCATTACAGAACAGCATGGACATATTGAGGGTTGTTTCATTCATAGCTTGTCAATACCAGTATTGAAAAATTAATGTAATGATATAGTAAATCAGTGTCTAGTGGTACGTTAAATATAATCTTGCTGAAGTGATCTTAAGAGTGTATTTCTGCATCTGGTTATTATGACAATCCCAAATGTCAAGTCTCAGAACACTATGATTTGAAATTTAATTAGAAAATACCCATAATTCAATCCAATGTCAACAAAGTAACTCCATCTTCAGTAAGTGGAATCCAGCAATACCATATAAGGCAGTGTTTTTATTATGGATTACAGTAACAAAATGAACTGTAAAAGCAAAGCCCATCCTAAAAAATGCAACTTATTAAAATGCTTCCTTTGTTTTATAGTGCTTGTGTATTAACACAAACCATATTAAGCTGAATGTAGATGTTCTTAGCCAGCTAGTGGTTTCCCAAAGTTTTTGTCTCAGCAACTGCCCTTTCACACAGCATAGAGGATCCTATGTTACTTCTTGCATTCATGGATCTTACCAAGAATTGCCAGATCAAGTCAGCATCTCAAATCAGGAAGAAACGTTAAAATAAAACACCACTTAAAATGTATAGCAGTTGTTTTTCAGCTGTAATCACTGACTTGCTACTTTTGGCTTTCTGATGGCCAGTGCAGGAGGCTCTTCCTGAGAAATATGTTCAGGGGAACACAGAGTGGCAAATTTGTGTGATAGGATTTCTGTTACAAAAAAAGCTGCCTAGACGACTCCTTTCTCATCAGCATTCCATCCCATGCACGTCCCAGTTGTAGCTTGTACCACAGCTACTCTCCCACTCCTGAATACCAAAAAGCAGCTAGGCAGTAGGTCATGAGCAGTATCTAGCGCATGAGGGTCCCCAAATGGGAATATGATTGTGTGCTATAGTGGAATAAGCTGCAGGCTTTATGGAAGTGCATCAGATACAGTCCAAATTGTTGTGTGATGTGCATAATGCATGTGGCCTAACAGTCCTGGTGCTGACAGGGTTGGGCCTTGAAAACACAGCTCAGTACTAACAGCTTAATCTGACATGTACTTTATCTTACTGACTTGAAGCCTTTCCTTTAGTTGAAACCAAATCTTGCCTAATACGCACCATGTAGTCTTGATTCAGCAGGGATCGGGAATGGAGGCTTGTCCCTCTCAGCAAATCACTTTGTTGAATTCTTTAATTCAGCATCTTCAAAACTTTTAAAAGGGCATCCCTGTTTTAGAAAACTGAATAAATCACTGTCTACTTTAACTCCTCCCATGCTGTTGTCACTTCACATTTTACAAATCTCACCTTGACCAGAGCTTCTGTTTGTATTACAATGGGTTAATCACAAGCACAGCCTGCAAATGCAACCTACCAAACCTGAACCAACTCTGAAGAAGAAAGGCAATTTCATACTTGTGTAAGGCAATTTTGACCTTTGCGGCACTTTTGAAAAAATATCAATCTGGTACACACAATTGCCAGGATAATCTACTTTTTGAAAACCATATCTAAAAAGAATTTCATTTAATCTCTCTAATATGTTATAAGCATGAGGGCTCACCCCATAAACAGATAGAGCAAATGGATTCCCTTGAAACCTGTGAAGAATGGGGATGGTTTTTACACCAATTCTCAATAGAGAATTCCAACTTTGTATTGTAGGACATGTTTTCCTATTTTCCCAAAATTTACTTTCTACCAAGTAGAAAAAGTAGATAGTGACTTGATGTACTCAAATCTTAGTTAATTCTTAGTTAAATCTTAACTAAGCTATAGGAAAACATAGCCTTTGGTCTGGTTTCAGTACCATGATTTATGACATTATCTCTGTTGCTAGTTTCTTGGAAATTGAAGTGGTTTTTAGAGATTTGCATCTATTCAGTTTTTGTTTTGTTTTCTACATAGGTATATTTAAACAGTAGTTTGGTTAATTTATCTAAATATTTCCTTTCCTCCTTTCAAAATAAGCATATTACTTTTATGATTTTTTAACTGATTATACAGAAGCTTTTGCTCTTGATAATTCTTTTAAAAAATCTTAAATTGGTTTTCCCACTAGATTTGGAATGTATTAAACTAAATAGAATTCCTTATTGTGCCTGCATGACCTAACAGCAGGGTTTCCTTCTGCTGTTCTTGCAATGTCTACTGAGATGACTTTGACAAATTTCTAATGTGTATCTCACTTACAAGAATTTTTAACAGATATTAACACAGATTTAAAAGTTTACCAGGCAATAGATGAATTTTTAAAAGATTTTACATGGTGTCATTTTTTAACTTACTTACATGGAATTTCCAACATACGTACTTTTTTTTTTTTTTTTTTTTTTTAAGAAGTATGCGAACAGTTCAAAATTTAAATGTACTTTATCTTACTAAGGTCTGAACTTCTGTAATTTTCCTTACACCTAGAATCCATTTGGATTTGTTGGTGTCTGTGGCCTAGTGCCTTCATGTAGCAAGGTCTCTGCCCAAGAGTTGCTACAGTAGTAGCCCACCAGGTACTCATCCTATAATCCTCCTAGATAAACTATCTCTCTAATATATTTTGATTCTTTTTAAGCAAGCCAAGAAAAATAAAATTCACTAGTCTCCTTAGAATTTTTATTTCATACACTGAGGCCAGGTCTTTTGATGGTACAAAGGGCTTTAAACTATATGGGTTTTTCAGGTGCTGTACTATCTTTTTTTGTTCCATATATAGGATAACATAAGATGACAGTATGTTATTTCCGAACTGTCCTTGGCATATTGTCAGTAATCCTCTACTCAAAAAAGCCTGTTGCAAGGATCATACCCTTACTTAGAGAACCCTTTAGGAATCCATCTGCAGCAGGTTACTGATACAATGCAGTGTTTATTCACAGTGGCTACTGACAGGGACTCAGTAATACTTAAGAAAACCCCCATTACAGAGATCACTCATTATTATGCTTTTAACTTCACCAGCTTCTGAAAAACGAAATTTCTGCGCAGGGCAGAAATATCGGCGATCATATTGTCCATGGGATTCTCCACTTTTAGGAGGCATTTATCTTCCTAAAAGCTCAGTGGTTGCATTGGTACACGAAACAACGGAGGAAGCGTTTCCGTTCCTGCGAAGGCAGCCACTGCAAAGAGCAGTGACACCAGAGCGAGCACACCTTGGGTACCAGCCCAACCACCAGGAAGGTGCCAGGCACCGGGAGTACGGGGATGAGGCCCCGGCCCCGCTGGAGGAGCGGGCACAGACGAAGCCTCCACTCCGGTCGGCGCCGGCCCTCAGCCCCCGCCCGCCTCCACCGCCTCCCGCAGTCCCGCCCCCACCTCTGATTGGGAGAGAGCGCGGCGGCCACGCCCGTCATTGGCTCCTACAACGGCGGCCGCGCTCGCCATTGGCTGCCGGCGGTGCCACTCGGGACGGCGGAGCCGGGGGCGGCGGCGAGGCGACGGGGCCGGGTCTTGGCTGCGCGGCGGCGGCGGCGGCAGCGCCACTGGCACCGGCAGCGGCACCGGCACCATGGTGAGCTCCGCCCGGCCGCGCTCCCGGCCCGGCATAACGGGGCTGCCGGGGGGCGTCCGCCCTACCCGGGCCTGGGCCCATGGTGGGAGGGAAGAGGCTGAATCCACTTGGGAAGCGGGAAGCCGGGCCCCATCCCTTTGTTTCGGGGGGAGGAGGTGGGGGTGATGTTTCCCGTGGTGGGGTCGCTTCCCACCGGAGTGGTGGGAAGGGTGGGGTGGGATGCTGCGGGGCGCGGGAAGGGGCTCCCCTGCCGCCCGGTGCCTGACCGTGCCACCACCTCACCCTGCCCGCAGTACGGCTTCGTCAATCACGCCCTGGAGCTGCTCGTCATCCGCAACTACGGCCCCGCCGTCTGGGAGGACATCAAGTAAGTGTGTCTGTGTGTCTATGTGTGTGTGTGTGTCTGTGTGTGTGTGTGTGTGTGTCTGTCTGTCTGTGTGTGTGTCCGCGGGTCCGGGCAGGGCAGCGGGCCGGTTGTCCCGATGACAGGACCGGAGCGGCTCCCGCCGCGCCTCGTCCCCTCGCGGCCTCTCCCAGCGCCGCCGAGCCCCGCCTGGTCCCACCTTTCCCGGTCCCCAGGAGCCGCGGCGGGGATGGCGTTGATCCCTGCGGTTCCCTCGGTTGTACGGACTGAGTGGCAGAAATAATGTGCGGGCAAAGCGCCCTGAAACCACGGACGTGCCCGTCCGTGCATCAGGCCACCAGGTGAACAGCGCAACAGTTGCATCCCTTCGCGTCCCCGAGGGAGCTGAAATACAGCGTTCAGCTAATAAAACACTGTCTAAAGATGTGTGAGATGTCTTGATAATGTCCTCGCTTGAAATTAAAAAAAAAGTCACTGATTATATAGGGAAATATGTATAAGAATGTAAGTATAAGTTATGGGTTTTGGCTTTCATCTCTTGAACCTGATTTCTTGTGCCCAACCCTTGCTTTTCTGGCAGTATAATGTTTTTCTAGGGAGCTGACTGCCTTGATTTTAAACCTTTGATGAATTGTGAGATTGCACAAAAAGTCTGAAATAAGTAATGCAAACAAAATTCTACTTACCATAAATATGGTAGTATTGAATTGGGCAAAACTACAGATATTTTTAAAAAGGCCTAACAGAGTTGTAAGCTTACTTCACAAGGCTTTAGGTAACTGTGTAGTCAGAAGAAAGGGTTTAATATGATCTCTTGATATTGTATCTTTAAGGGAAAAGTTGATTATCCAACTTGGAGAAAGTGGTCTTCGTTCAACTGGGTGTCGCCTTCTATATCCCTCTTTCCCATTTATTTTGGGCCAATTTTAATATGTCAATGTTGATGTCGATGTCGTAATATGTTGCTGTTGTCTTAATACAATTTTCAGAGGTAAAGGACAACTTTTGACTCTGAGATTTGTATTACCATGACACATTTTTTTCATAAAACCATTTGTTAGGAATGTGGTAATCTTACACACTACCATGTAATCATAGAATTATAGAAATGCTCTTTGGAAGGCATCTCTGGAGGTCATCTAGTCCAGTTTCTGTTCCAGCCTGCACGGTTACTGGCACTGGATTGGATCTCAGCCATGACTTTTGTCTAGCTGAGTCTTAAAATCAGCAAAGGTGAGTCCACAGTTGTGATTCAGCAGATGTTCACTGTTCTAGTGATCACTGACAGTCTATAAATTACTGTTTGCAAATGCAGTTCTGTGGATAACATAGGTTAGTGTTCAGTGAATACCACACAGTTTTGTGCTGTGAGGTATTTATTTTTCTTACATACCTTATCTAAACACACATTTAAAACATCTAAACACACATGATCTATTTGGAATTCTTATAATTTGATTTTTTTTAATGGCCTGTGTAAGTTATGGGATAATAAAATAGTGACACATGCATAATTTTCCATGAAAATTATAGTGTGTATAAAATATAATAATAAATGTTCTCTCTTTCTTGGCATGGCATCCCTTACCAAGTTGTCTATAAGTTACTTTATTTCCAGATTACCCACTGCTGAGAATTTGTATTTAAGACCAATCCATCAGAGAAGGTACAAAGTTTCATCTTCTAGTGTGAGATCCTACCAGGCTGTCAGAACCCAGCCATAATTCCTGATGCATCCTATCTCTTAAGATTTTGCAAAGAGCTAAAAGAATACTGAGGATAACTAAAGCCCATGAGGAGTGTTACTCATTTAACGTTTTGGAGAAATTTACTAGAAAGATACAAAATACTTTTCCAAGGTCAGCTGTGAAAATTCAGGAAGCTGTTACGTCCTGTTTCTGCTCTTTATCTGAGAAACACTCGTGTCTTGTAGCAGCCCAGCAGGTAGGCTCTGCTATTAGCTCACAGAGAAGATGGGAAACTGTAGCACAACACCACCCAAATAGACGAATGGAACCTGAGCTGCAAGAAGGAGCTGACCTAATGCAACAGCTGCCATAGCTCCTTATCCGAAAGGTGTTCACAACAGGGTATTTATTCAGCAGGATATACTTTAAAAAGTAATGTATCCTTGAGTTCCGAAACGAGTAAACTTACCCCTAGATATTTCACTGTGACAGATTATAGTTGGTGCCGATTTAGGGAATATTACAGGGTCAGCTGATAGCCACTAAATTTTTAGATAGTTTTAGTTCCTGTGGTGCACTTACAGAGGTGTTGTGGAAGAGTTTAGATGTTTAATCTTTTATAGGTAAATACAAACTCCTTGCAAATGCTTTGTTAGAATTGTCAATCTTTTAGAAAACAACGGGAAGATACAGACCAGTGTTGTGGCATGCTGAGTTGAATCAGTTGAATCACTGATGACTGCAGAAGTAATTGTTGAAGTCAACAGTCTTTGGCTGTTTAAAAAATTGAGAGGAACTTTGCACTATTAGTGTGGTTGAATTTGCAATACAACTTCATAATTTCTGTGAAGCAGAAAGGCCTCTGGGTAGTTCAGTACAAAATTTCTTATCTGAGCTTTTTTTGATCTGATCACATACTGCTATTTTGTTCTCTCTGAAGTCAGTGCAGAAGATGTGAATCAGCAGAGTGGTGGGTTGTGATCACTGAGTGATTCTTAGATGCCAGTGGGTGAATTTGTACTTAATATTGATAGAAGGTAAAAGAAAACATAGAATTGAATAAACTGGAGTAATGAAAACAGGTCATTCTTCAAAAAAAGTACATTCAAAAAAGTTAAATACTGAATTGAAAGGGTATGCTCCATCTGAAGCATGAAAACACTTCTGTAACTTCTTCAGTCAAAAGTGACATTGGATGAAGTTCTTAGATATAGAATTTGGGAATCCAGTCAGTTGAGTTTGATGCTCTTAGGAGTAGTGTTTTCATTGCCATGAGTTAGTTATCAGTATCATTGATATCAGTTAGATATCTGAGTCAGAATGATGATTTCAAGTCTCTTTTCTGTTTTTTCATTAATTTTTCCACATTCGTAGGAAACCACGATCTGTCGGAAAAAGATATGTACTGAAGAAATTCTTTACAGAGAGGGTGATCAGGCATTGGAACGGACTGCCCAGAGAGGTGGTGGATTCACCATCCCTGGAAGTTTTTAAAAAGAGATTGGACATGGCCCTTAGTGCCATGATATAGTAATTAGAGTTGGATCAGGGGTTGGACTTGATGATCTTGGAGGTCTTTTCCAACCCAATCTATTCTATGATTCTATGATTCTATGATTCTATGATTTTGTTTTTAAATTCCCAAGGGGGGAATTCTTGGGAAAGTTAGACTCCATGGTTTTTTTCATCCGCTTTAAAAACAAAGCATAACTAAACAACCTACTTTTCTTACACATACAGCCTTTGCAATGAAGCTCAGGGGAAAAACTGCATTATGTACTTTGATATATGGCTTGGTTTTGCTAAAGAACTAAAAACAAAAGGATTGAAACACAGAATGATTCAAAGCCCCTTTTTTTTGAACCAACTTTCTGGATCCCAAGTAGGCTGAATTCAAAATAACATGAAGAAAGCTGGCATATAAGCAGTGAAATTTAATCTTGATTTGTGGAGCCTTTGCTCAATTTCTCAACAAGAAAGTCTCAAAAATTTTTTTCTCCTTTGTTTTTCTCTGGCTACCACTCATAGAATTGAGAATTTGAACTTGTAGACAGTTTTTTGGTGATGAAGCCCTAGAAGCATTAGAGGGATTTAGCAAAGCTGGATGAGCAAGAGGGAGCAAGGGGAAAGTCTTGCTGTTGCTGAACTCTGCAGTAGCAGATTTTTCTTAGTGGGAAGTAAAGGTGATTCAGCATAGTAATTGGTTGTGCTTACTGGCAGTTGTAAGGTGCCCATACATTGCTCATTGTTATTCACTCCTTCAGTCCTTAGAAGGGGAGACTTAGGACACAGCATACGTGGAAACAGACTTCTTTGATCAGCACTCCACTAGCTCTGCAAAGAGTTATTAGTAAATAAACTTTTCCTTAGAGCTGTTAGCCACATTTTTGCTGAGAAGACAATTCTAATTTGTTCCTTCCCTGCTTAAGAGAAAATCTCTTTCAAGTCCCTTATTTTGTCACTGTTACATCCAGAGGGCTATTTCAGACTGTGTGGCCACAATTGCAATGGCTTGAAAGGGTGGTTCTCAAGATTCCTTTGGCATTAGATATCTTCAAGTCCTCTGCAGCCAACATAAATGCTAGATAACATAAACTGGAAGTTGTCAGGCCTGACCATTCCCACATACGTGCAATTCTGTGCTCATGTCTGTTTAAGGCCAAATTTGTACTGCTGGGTGATAAGAGTAGCGTGTGAACTTGATCCTAATTAGTGTTTGTGGAATTACTGTCTGTGTACCTGTCCAAAACAACACAGAGAGTTTACTCAGATTTTAAAAATCAATAAAAGTTTCCAAGGCTTAAGAAGTTGTCTTCACTAGTGTATTTTTGTGTTGGGCATATTTTTATGGTATGTGGTAATACATTTTTAAAAGGGGCCTCTATCATGATAAAATCTGAGCTCTACTGCAACAGGTATCACACGTGGCTGAGCTGAGCAGCCGTATATGGGAAATTCTGAGGACTCCATTCAGCGGGTCTAAAGGTTTAATTGTGTACCAAGCATTAGCAGGGATGGCCTCTTTGAAACAGCCCCAGGTCAATATGTGGGAGCTAGAGTATTGGTGTCAGCAGGGAATATGTACACAGTCATCTATCCTGTGTTTCCCAACAGTATCCCCCTGTGTCTGATTAAATGAATACAGGATTTTCCCACGGGCTCCTAAATTTGAATTGAGGCCAGGTTAGATGCTCAAACTGTGACACTTTCAAACATATTGCCAAGAAAATGAATGGGAACTCAAATGTCTTATTAAGAAATGCATTAAAATGCTTCATCACAAGCCTGTAGAGTAAATTAATATTCCCACACAGGTACATGAAATGTCTGGATTTGGGAAATGAAATGGCACAACCTGTCAGCTGTAGTCTTCATCTTCTCTTTTTATGGTACAAATCCCAACAATAACATGTATATGCTGATGAGTATGGAAAAACTAGAAGGTGAAAACTCTGTGTTTGCAAAAAGAAACTACCTAGATGTGAACCACTTTGTATTTGATTCTAGAGAAGCGTTCAAACTTGCACAGTGGAAAAATGGGCATTTTGTGCTGCAAGAGCCATGTACCCTTTGCTGGCTGCACCTCAGCATGGGATATGTAAACTGAATAATAGTCTCATTTCCTGGGTGCTCAGTGCTTAAGGAAGAGTTGAGGCATCATCCTACCTTTGCCCTGTTTTGTCCTCCTTTTGAAGACTAGGCTGGTATATGGTGTCTACACATGCCAAGACTCCAGGTCTGGAGAAGCTGCTGGGTGACACAAACTTTACATGGACCCAGGGGTCTTGAAGCACACACAAAGGAAGAGAAAAAAGACAATTGATTGTCCTACGAGGAAGGAAATTTTTGTTCTCCCCCAAGTTTCACAGATTACAACCTACCAAGGCTCCAGGCTGGTTGACTCTTCCAAGATTTTCTTTTTCTGTAAGTTAAGGTGGTTAAAATAGTGAAACACTGAGGGTCAAGAAATTATCCTGCTGAAATGTGGAAAAATAAAGTGAAAAGCTTCTCTACTCAGTTTTAAATTGAGTTCAACTGAAGTGGTAGAAAACTCTACAATCTGGGGGAGTAAGATAAACTGCAGGGCTGTCGTTTGCCTTTAGAAAACTAAACAGACACAGAAATTCCTGCATCCTATTGGTCAAGATTAGCATAGACTTTAGTGACTCAGTGTGACTTTCACAGTAAAATGTAGGTGATTTAAGAATACATGTGTATTGGGTTCATTTTCAGATGCATTCCTAGCAGTTAGGTATATCAGTGTTGTGCAGGTTGGCTACTTAAGTCAGGAGAGGGAGATGCTTTTATGAATTTATGCATTTAAAAAATGTCCTCCACTGACTTTTGCTAGCATTAGGAACTCATTGACAGGATGTTATATTCTGATTAATTATATTTGTAGTTATATTCCAAAACAGTAAATAATATAAATAAACAATATTAAATAAATATGGAACACCTTTAAGAATATATTTTATATTTTTTTATAGTGGACAGACTTGGATATTTTTAAAACACATTGTTTCCTTGGAATTTCTGACATTGCAAAAACTGTCCATTTTTATGCTCTTGAAAGCAAATAGCTTGATTTATTGTTTTTGTATACTGTGTTCAGAATGTCTCCCTGCCAGTGATGGTTTTTTTCTTTTTACTAATATATCAAAACACAATTTATATTTGTTGACAAATGTAAAAAATCAAGATTTTGACCTATTCCTGTTGGTTAGCACAATGTTTAGATGTAGTAAGAGTTCATAAGATAGTATAGTTTGCCTTTTCAGAAACATGGGAAAATATGTACAAAAGCTCTAAGGAAAGACTGTTGTTATAAATTGCAACAGTAAGCTCTTAAGAAACGTTGGAATTTAGCTGGAATTTGTAGGTCTGATGCTGGTGGCCTGTAAAGTCCATGAAAACTGTTTTTGAGTATAAAAAGTGCTCAGTACCTCGAAAAAAACAGGACCACCTGTCCCATACTGGGCACCCAAAAGTAATGGAACCTTTTCGTCCATGTTGTTCGTGCCTGTTTAAAGTGGAAATGGTATAATTGGCCTCACAAGATTGTTTGAAAGTCAGTTAATGCTTGTGCACACAAATAGTATAGGCGTCAGTTCCATGGGAAGACTTGTTAGAAAGGAATAATTCTGTCTTCAGAGCTGGATTTGAAAACTGCTGTAAATCAAGCCTGTAGTTGTTTATTGGTGAATGGGATAAAATAAAATACAGAATAGTTCTACTTTAACCTCAGTATTGAAAGAACTGGTAGCCTGGAGGAAAAGGAACAGGTTCTGTGGGCTCATGGATGTGACTGGTAGGTTGTGTCATACAGGCTCAGGGAAAGGCAGGGAAATGCCTTGGCTGGAACTAATGTTGCTCTGAGTGGACCTGAGTCCATCTTTCCTGCTTTCACTAAACCAAAGAAGGCTCATCAGATGCTTAAGGCTCTTTATGAGACATGTTTTTTTTCTTCATAATTGTTCTGGAAAGTGTTTCTTAAGTTTGCAGCTGACTGTAGTTCAGTATATAGGGCAGCCCTTTAAAAAGCTTGTAAAATAGTACCATAGTCTAAACCAATTGGTCTGCAATGTTAACAGCGTCACTTCTGCTAGCAGAGAAGATGGATAATCATCAGCTTAGAATATAAAATTTTTGGAGAAACTGTATTTGTATGTGTAGCTGCATAAGCATATAAGTGCTGATGTGTATGTGTATGTGTGCATGCTTATTATTTCTGCTTAACCGCAGTGTGGCCTGGGCAATAAACATGCAAACTAAACAGGACATAATGAGTCAAATAACTGTAAAAAATGTGAGGTGTGTCACTTCAATAATCATGTGAAGCTGAAGTGAGTGAAAAGCCTTCCAGTTATTTTTGGTATTTCTCATCTAGGGCTGATTTGCAAGAGAATCTTGGTGCCAAACTCCTTTTAAATATCTAAGTGTAGGTTCATGTGTTTAGGACTTAAATTTTATTTTATCCTATTAATGCCTTTGGGATTTCTCCCATCAAAGTTCTGGCTTTGCTATTCCTTTCCTATGTACTTCTCCAAGGAGCTGTAGAAGAAGTCCACGTGGTAAACAAGTTGGTTATGGATTTTGCCACGTAGACATGTATACCTGTGTATTGCAGTGGTGTTGGTCAGTCCTGTGTGGTTCCTGTCCTGCTTTGTTGAACTGCTCTGAGCTTGATCAGTATTTCCCTTTCCCAGTCCACAACTAATTTTTTATAAAGAATGCTTACTTTACAGTTTACCTAAATTGCTGATTCTTTCATGCTTGGTAATATTGCAGACATACTGTGTTAATTGTTTTAATTTTCCCCTCACAACAAACACTTATGAAAAAAATAGACTATCCACTAGAGTTTTAGATTGCATGTCCATTCTTATTTTGGGTTGTGTACAACTCAGTTGTAATTAATTTCAGCGATCTGTGAAAAAACATGAAAATTGAGGTTTACTGCCTCCTTAGTACCATGAGAGTTTACCCAGTGCTGAAGACAGAGTGTTCTGGTCAACAAATCTTATGACAATTTTGAAAAAAATACAGGTCACTTATAGATAGATGTCAGAAAGAGGCTTTGGAAAACCATTGGTGGTGAAAGGACAATAGATTTTTTTTTTTTTTTTAAATTCATACACCCTCAATGTTAATGCGTTTTTGTCCAGAAAGTGGTGTTAAGTTGGAACATTTCTTGTTCATGTTTCTAAGTCCTTATTTCATACTCTTCCAACGTTCTAAGCAGTATTTTATGCTTGGTGTTGTTTTTTTTTTTTTTTTTTTTTTTTTTTTTTTTTTTAAAAAAACCCTGATGCTGAAGAAATGATTCTTCATGGGTCTGGAGGTTAATATTTACAAGATTTTTAGGGTCAGGACACTATACTTCTTGCTCCTTCAGTTCCTCACAGCGGAAAGACCTGCTTGGAGGTCAGGAGTTTAAACTGAGTGGATGCCAAATTCTTTAGTTTGTCTGGGAAAAAGTTGGCTAAAAGGAAATAGTGGCATGTTATGAAACATTGTGTGAGTGTTCTTGCGATATCTTGCAGGTACTTTTCCGTTTTTCTAGAATTAAGTGCTTTTAGACCTGTCAGGATAACAGGTGTTATAAACATATTGCTCACTCTTACAAATTAAATACTTGAAAGAGTATTTTGTAAATACCATTCCCTTTACTGCACTTACGTAAAAGGAAGGAAAATAGTACCAGCTCTATATTTTTAATAATATTTTTAATATTTGTAGTAGTAGCAAAGAACTTGTACTTTTCTTAACTATATCTTCTAGGATTATCTTGTTTTGAAATCCTACATTAAACAATCTCATATCCAGCCTGTAAAACTGGGAAATAGCTCAGAACTCTGAATTCTATAAATACACCTATTTACTTTACCCAGAACGTCATTTTCCTGGACAGATTCCCATTTTTATTTAATCTTGAAACTTAATATAATTTATGTTTTTCCCAGCTGGGTGTTTTAAAATATATCTGAACCATCCAAAACATGTAGAAGTCTATTTTCTTTTTTTTCCCTTTTGGGAAGAGTGGTTCAATATTTTTAATAATTTTTAGTAAAGAATCTTTGTGAAATACATGAAAAAAAAGATGAGAAGCATTTTGGAAACACCGACCATCTGTGAAGTAATATAGTGAGCAGTGAGCTTGCCATTTTAATGTAAATGAGATGCAAAAACTATGATTCTGGTTTCACAGATACCATCTTTAGTTCTGACACATGTAATCTCATTTAATAGTGCTGCTCTTGGAATGGAATTAAACTTGACTTGGCCTATCAGTGAGATCAGAACCATGCTGTGTTTCTAAGTGCAGTAGTGTTATTTTGTCATTGTTTTGACTGATCTCTTCAATTTAACGAGCACTTTTTCCATCCTTGGTACAACAGGAATAGTGAAGCACAATGGTGGCAAAAATCCCAACAGAAACAATACCTATCATGGAAGAAGTCCTAGAGGTGGTCTTGGAACTAGGTTCTGTTGTGGTGTGTTCAAGGTGACACACCCAGTGCATGCACTTTGGACGAGAGTTTTGATAGGAAGAGATCCAGTTGTGCCTTTGGGATGTTGGATGATCTCTTAAAGTGAGAGCAACAGCTTCTAAATAGTAATTTTGTTGTATCACAGAGAAGCTTGTGCATCTTCGGGATGCACAAGTAATTGTTCCATGTAGTCTTTTACTGTATTTTTTTCCTCTATATTTACTGCATGCGAATGGGAAGGGTTCTTTTTCTGTAAGAATTTTTTTAGAATTAGAGCTTTTTGACTGGCTACAGGGGGAGGACAGCAAGTGCTACTTCACAGGAATAAAAAAGTTTCAACAGCAGCAATGTTCTTTTATTATGATTTGTTCAAATTCCCTTTAAATGTTACAATCTGACTGCAAAACTACATTAAAATTCACCTCCTGCAGAATGGGCTATAAAAGTAAGACCAACCTGACATGACATCTTGTCCAACTATGTTGCCTATAAAATCTCGAAAGATGGCAAAGGAAATCCTGACTACATCAAAATAGAGAAAATGTTTCCTCTATGAGAAATTAAAATGTGTGCAATCTGTGGTTTAAAGATCTGAAGTGCAGGATCTGTTGTGATTTTAAGAATAGTTTTTGTTGGAATGCTTGTCCACATGTAACATTTCATCCATTTCTGTGAATTATTAACATTACCTTTAACTTTGGCAGTATGTTTACAAATACTAAACTAGTTGCACAATGGGAAAGATTTTCAAAGGGGCCATTGTGCACACATTGTACCACCTGTAACAGTGTCCTGTGCTGGTAGATCAGCAGCAGTCTGGGGGGTTGTTAGCATGACTGATGGAGGAAAGACTACTTTAAGCCTTGATCCTTCTTTGACCTACTCAATAGGAATTTCTCCAGTGATGTCAAGGTCAAATCTGTATGTGAAAAGTGGCCTCTGTATAGCTGTGTTATTTTCCGTGGTGCAGTGATTAAGGTTCTTTTCTTTCCCAAGTAAAATGCCTCACATTAACCTGGATAATACAAACATTCTGGAGGAAAACAAAAGCATTTTAGAAAAGTCTGGGCTGGAATCTTTGTTTCCCACAATTCAAGTAGCTCTGTGTAATCATTCAGAATTAGTCCAGAGTAAATAAAAAGGGGTGCCAGACCATAGCAGTTAGGACAGGAATGTCATAGGATGTAAGTTTTGAACCATGAAATATCACATCTCATGTGGCAGGAGTCAACTTGGGCAAGAGCATTAGAATCCTGGGGTTTTTGAAAGTTTTGAACAGAAACTTACAGAGGAGCAAAACCCATGCTTCTTTTGTCTCTAGAAGTGTAAACGAGAAATTAATTGTAAATTCTGTTCTATTTGAATTGGAAGTTATTTGTAAAGAAAGGCCACAAAAAAGTTAAAAGTTTGCTACTGTAATGCTGCTACTTCACTAAAGAATTAACCAGGGCTTGGGAATTTGCCAGAGCTTGTTGCTTTTGGCTCATTCCCAGTCAAGTCCTTAAGAAACCAACAACTTGTTATTGCTGTTAATGTCTTTGTGATCAAACACTGCAGTCTGCAGAAAACAGCAGAACTATGTTAATTCCTCCCATAATTTTATCTCGTCAAAAACTGTGATTAAAGACTGCAGCAAAACATTTCCAGAGAAATGCCACAGTTTTTTGTAATGCTATGGATTATGAAGTTGTCTGTGAAATGTGGTCAGCCAAATGTAAATTTTTTGCGTCTAAGGATGCCTTTTTATATTGCAGTTATAATCCTGGCACATGATCCATCTGTCAGCCAGGAGAGGGAAGCTGTTCAGATGGGAACAGTTGCAATCTTCTGGTCTTTCAAAGTTGTCATACTTGGGTTTGTAGCAATGCCTCCTTCCACACAGGCAATTTTGTTTTCATATGTGGTACTCCTAGGTTATGGAGTTAAATACAGCTATGTAACATTGTAGGAATTACTGTTAATGGACAGCCAACCACAGCAGTTCCACAAAGGTGACAAAGCAGCCGCACTTTCAGTATTACTTATAACAGTTTTAACAACACTGTCATGTATTTCTTCATATCACCCTTGTTGTAGAACCAGTCCCTTACTATAAATGCAGGAAGCTCTGATAAATCAGGTAGGGGTCAGGTACTTAGAGAGAAAACTGCAGCTGTGAGGAAACCATTTAGGTATTGCCCATTCCTGTTTCCGAGGCTGCTGGTGGTCATGTCATGGTCAGCCTCTCTGGTGCTGATAGCTGTGGTGTTCTCTGAACCAAGTTTATTAGAGGACTTGCTATTTTATAGACTTGCTGAGGGGCAAGTGTCTCTGTAAAAATAGGAGTGTTTTCACATTGCAGTGGCCATTTTGGATAAGCTTTCAGCAGCGTGTCCCCTTCACATATATTTTTAAAACTAATATTTTACATAGAAGGACTTTTGGGTTCTCACTGCTGTCAGATTACTGAGGTAGGAAGAAGGGCTTTGGAAGCTGCAGACCTAGCTCACCAGAGGCAGGGGAATTCACTGATTTCACTTCAGCTGACTTCACTGAACCTCCTGTCCTGTCCTCAGTCACTCTGTCTCTGGCCACACGTTCTGTGTGCGCAGCAACAGTGATGAAGCAGACAGGGAAATTCATCTAGCAGAAAAATAATACAGAAAAACAAATATCTAACCAAATTGTATTTCAGCTCAGCATCTAGACAAATTTTTGGGATGTACCTGCACAAGAGATCTTAGAGGTATGGAGAAGGAATGGACCTGCAAAGGTAGAGAAAAGTTCTGGAATTTAATAATTTTCAAACGTGGGCTTTAAAAAGGCAGTTTATCTTTTGACACAGGTTTAGATTAGACATTGTCATGGTATTTGCCATATTTGTAGGACAAACAAAGAGGTTTTCACCTGCATCATTTTGACTGAGGAGTGTAATGTCCTGCAGGAATAAATATTTCTGTTGACAAATTTTGTAGAAAATTTTGTTTACCTTTATCAGAAAAGGGAAATACGTCATTAAGGTTACAGAGAAGATGGCTGCTGAGTGATCCAACAGATCTTGAGTAAACTGGAGAAAAACAGAATAGTTAAAATAATTAAATGGAATAGGCATTGAAATTGCAAGTGGTAATTTTAAAAAGTGGTGGCTCAGGGAAATTTCAGACACTGAAGAAAAACTTGGACAAAGAAAATAAGAAAAAAACTATGGCTTGGCACAGAGAGGCAAACAGGAAAAGTTCCAGTCAATATAATTGGAAAGAAATGTAAGTAGTTTTGAAACAAGAGATAACAGCATCATCAATCTGGGTCAATTTTTCATAGAGAGAATTCTCACACACAAAATCTCTGTCTACTGAATTGTTCAAGTATGCAGTATTTTTGAGGATGTTCATTGCTTTTCCAGATGTGCATGTTACCCTTTGTGGTTTGGCTGAGATCAGAGAGACTAGACAAAAGCACAGCATGTATCAGGGATGTGGGAAAATTTGTTCACCCTTTGCAAACTTCCCTCCAAATTGTAGCTGACTTGCAGTTACATACCGTGTTAAGAGAATCAAAGAATCAAGATGGTTTTCTTTTCTTATATTCATTTCGGTTCCGTTCTTAGGAAATGTAAACTCTTCTTGTCCCTGACTACCTCATTTGTTTCAAGACATCATTTCCTACTAACAACTCCAGCTCTCCTCCTGCTTAGAAAAAGAAGGAATATGTGACATGGGATTTGTTTGTTTTCAGGAATCTGTGAGACTTGATATCCTGCAGGCTGATCTGAAGTTTTCAGAGAATGGTGGGGGAAGGGATCAGTAGTACTATTTTGGAATATGACAATATTTTGGAGTATGAAAATAAAGACACCCTGATTGAGTTTATTATAATATTTTTTGTGTCATTGGATAGAGAATGATGTTCCTTTTATGTAGAATTGTGTAGGATATTTATTCCTCTCTAGCCTGGTCATAATCCTTTAGGAAAATTGCACAGCTTATTTTTAGATCATAATTCTTAGAGTATAAAAGTGTTCATTTCAAGTAACAGTTACAGTGCTTCATCAATAAAAAATTAAATATATTTTTTAAATATAAAAACAATGTATAATTTTTGGTCAGTGGGAAGAATGTGATGAGCAAGATTAAAGGAAGATGAAGAGGAAAAAGAAAAGATGGGTTCCAGATATCCATCGATTAATGAATAGATTATCAAAGATTGATGATTACTAACTGAAGAGTTAAATGATGAGTCATTTCATTTAGGTCAATAGAATACTGCCATATGAGATTGGAATCAGGCCTTCTCAGCAGTACCATGTGCCATCTAGCAGTTTTAAGATGAACAAGAGTACTTAATTCTCAGACCTCTCCCTGAATATCACAGAAAATATTTCTGTTTGTATGGATGGATAATTCCATTACATCTGTAAATGAATTGTTTTGCAGGCATTATTAGTTTGTATTATTTAATTTTTAAAATAAATTATGCCCACTTTAGAAAATTGAAATCTGAGTTTCTGTAGAAGTCTTTCATTTTAATTAATGGTTGATCATGTTATGATGATGGAGAGAAAGAGTTTGATGTAAAATGGGATGCAGAATTTTACAAACTAGATTTAGAATCTACTTTTTGTATGCTTATAATTTCTCTGATGACCAAGAGAAATTCAGAGCAGTTAGAAATATTGGCTCTTAAACTGGAGGTTTGAGCATTATTTCAGGAAGCATTTCTGTCCTACTTTGGTAAGAGCCCTTCATTACTTTGAGTAAATAATTGTTTACTAATGGTTCTCTTTCATTTGTACATTAGAAAAATGCTTATTCTAGTACCAAGTTGATGAATGTCTCTATTTGCATCCCATGTGCTTAGTTTTTTATAAAACCTACCTCATAATCTACCTTTGTTGTAGTTTTTCTAATTCTAAAGTTTTTTCTGAAGAACAACTTCCTGTACTAATTTAATTTGGTGTGATATTAGAAGGTGTGATTCAGTAACTCACTTGTAGGCTTTCCTGTCTCTGCCTTTTTTGACTTCAGAAGTGTTCTGCAGCATAGAGATGCATTTAGATTAAGGGTATAATTTCTTTTTAATGAGGTAGCTGTGACCCTCCACCTGCAAATATACTAGTGATGCCATCCATGATCATATTAGTTTTGCTAATTCATTCTAGTACATAAATTACAGCGTGAGTACCTACAGATGGCTTCTCTTTTGTTACTATTTCTGCAAAGCACAATGTCTCTATCGAGAGCCATTGTAGGCAAAACCACAGAAGATGAACACTTATTTTAAAAAATATACTGCAAAAAGGAGGCTGTGCTCATTTGCCTGATGTGGACTTCAGCAAACAGGGCATGACTTTATCAGAGACCACACTGTGCCCTCCTGCACATCCACCTCTCTTTGCTGAAGGAGAACATGCAAGGGGAAAAAAAAGCAAAGACAAATTATGACTTGACTTGAAGCTGGGCAGAGTCAGGGCCATGTCTGTAGGCATGTCCTATGCGTGGTGGGACCAACCATATGGGGCAGCTGGTTCTTCAGGGTCCTGGGGTCTGCCTGCCCAGGAAAGTGCTCCTTGTCCTCCTCCCAAGATCTGGGACTCAGCCCCTGCTGCAGCAGCAGTGGCCTGGCTCCTGTGCTAAGCGGGTGAGGTAAAACAGGGAGAAAGGCACTTGTGTGCCCTCCCTAGAAACTCTCTTGTGTCAAATGCAAGGGTTGGAAAGCACAACCGTTCGTTGCCTAGGGGGATCAACTTGTTTTCCTCAGGAAAAAAAAAATAACCTACAGAGCTGTACTGCCTTTTGGACAAGCTGCTGACTCCATGTTCAAGTTGAAGAGAATACCATGTGATCCTGAAAAACTAAGAAGTCATTTTGTTTTCATTTTTAACTTAGTATCAATAGTAACTGTGCACAAGACACGAGCCTTGTCTTAAATCTGGGGTTGGGGCTTGTTTCCTTTGGTGAAGAAGTGTGTATTTTTATTGTGATTTAGCAAAGTGGTGATACTTTACTCATGAAAATTGATGTGCATTGTGAGAACAAGGCCTTGCAAAATCTTAGCATCTTTTTTTTCCTATCCAGTGGGCACGGGCAGAATTCTGAAAAAAGATAATTGATTTGCTACCTACATATGTGTTTTAAATTCCTCTCTGAAAATATGTGCAAATGGTTCTTAAAACCATCCCATGCCTATTGTAAATAAAGTGTGATTAAAATCGGGTGGAATGAAAAAGCTTAAGAAGTGATTGAAGAGCCCATCTTGGGCTGCATTATTGGATATTCCCCTCTTTTAAAATGCAAATTGTGTCTTTATGAGTTCAGCAACTTCTTTCTGGGGCTCTGTACCGAAAAATCGTGTTTATTTTATTATAGCTAATTATTATTTTCAGAACAGTTGTGGTCTGAGATATTCGTATTGTACACTAATGACTAAGATATGGAACAAATTTATTTCTAATTTCCTATCTTAAGTAACCCTAAAAACTTTTTATTTATAAGACCTTTTTCGATATGGTGCTTCTCCCCCAGGTGAAAAGATTTTATTCTGTTTTCTTCAGGAAGGAGGCACAGCTGGATGAAGAAGGACAGTTTCTGGTCAGAATAATTTATGATGATTCCAAAACCTATGACCTGGTTGCAGCTGCAAGCAAGGTCCTCAGTAAGTAATACAGATATCTTCTTGCCCCCTCATCATAAAAAAGGTAATACCTCTCCTCCTTGCCAAATCTGTGTTCTAGAGAAAAAGAGGAAGTGAAAACAGAGTATTGGTCAAAGAGATTTTTTTAACATCTAAGAAGAAAGGATTGTGTTTCTTTTATTTCTCTTAAGATATTTTTATTCCTCTTATTCCTTGAAATTATTTTTATTACTTGAAAAGTATTCCATCTTAAAGTGAAGTAATATAGCTCATCCACAGAGCATGGGCAGTGTTACAAGCAGTCATGAAGTAACAACATACTGCTGCAAGTATTTTGCCAATACACCCAGGTTTCAAGCACTGCTGCAAGACCAGTGAGTGAATGAATGAATGAATCAGTCCTTGATCTCTGCTGAACACACATGCTGAGTTACAGCAGCATTTGTGACGTGGGCACGTTTCATTTCATATCAGCCACTGATTTGGGTTGCATTCATTTTCAATCATTGGAGCTCTGGTCTAGAATTTGAAAGGTAGAATTTTACCCATCAGCATTATTTTATCTGCAGACCCAAGTGTGATATGAAATTGTTCTGCATCACTAATTAGCCAAGAACCCGTAAGACCGTGATGACTGTAGTAATGTTGAATTGGAGCAGCTGATGTGGTTTCATGCTATTGTAACTCAGAATTAACTCTGCTGAGGTGAGCACTACTAACAACTGAGTTCCTTTATTTTCCAGTAGTGATTTATTATCTGTATCGAAATCTAAAATACCTTACGTGCATGAAATGCACAGTGTGGTGAAGTAATAATGATAATTGGTAAATCCTAACAAAATTCATGTATTGAATACTTATGAATTCCTGTATGAATACTACATATGAATCCTGAATCTTGCTTTTCTTTTACTGGAGACCTGCTGGATCTAGGTAGAGTTTAGGTACTGTCTTTCTTGTTTATGAATATGAGGGTAAAGTAATAAGCAAAGTGTGTGAAATACAATGTTTGGACTGAATCATATTTTCCTGTTTTAACTAGATCTAAATGCTGGGGAAATTCTTCAAATGTTTGGGAAGATGTTTTTTGTGTTTTGTCAAGAATCTGGTTATGATACAATTCTGCGTGTCTTGGGCTCAAATGTCAGAGAATTTTTGCAGGTAAGAATTTTGTGCCAAATTATTTCAGTTAACAGAAGAACTGGAGTTTTCATGTGCAATAAATTGAGGAGGGGGAGATTGTTAAGTGAAAAGGCTTACCTTGTTTATACTAACAGCAAATATGGTCTTCAGATTTGTAGGGTATGTCTTCTAAGTTATCTCTGACTACTTATAGATGCAGGTTATTTCTAATTGTATGTTATATACAAAACTAGGGCTCATAGACGGCTTATCTTTAAGACATTATCTTTCATCCATGAACTGAGGGTGGGATAAAGCAGTAGTGTTTAAGTCAATTTTTGTACTTCTCTAACTGCAGAACAGTGTGATACTGCACTATAAACCAAAACAAAATGAAAATGATTTTTCAATAGCATGAAAGAAATGTAGAAATGTAGGGACTTCTCTAAAGTGTTATTTTTATGGGTAGAAAAAATGGCCTTCCCTTTTTTGTCACCTGAAAATTGTTCAATTTAAAAAAGCACTTTGGATTTAAGATTTGTGATCTATATCACTCTTGGAGAGAACTGTGTATGGTAATGAGTTTAAAAGCACTGAACTGGAAATTGCCCAAAAGCTGAGTGTCAAATCTCTATTGATTTTCACTGAAAATGTAGCAGCCTCTTGTCATCTGTACCTTTAAAATCTCCCCAGCAATAGGTGAATAAGCAGAATGCATGGTTTTCTGGATTAGTAAAATATTCTGTGTCTAACTGCCTCCCCCAAAACCCGCATCATTCTAGACCATCCAGGATGGAGTCAACTCAGACTTCTTGTACAAATCCCATGAACTGTAGTTGCTGGGCAGACAGGATATATGTATGTTCCAACATATCTCTGTCATGTGTGATCTGTAAACCACTGTCTCTCTATGGGATGTGACGTCCTTCATATTTCATAGCTTCATTCACATGCTGCCCTTAAAGCGAGCCTTCAGATAAACGTAATTTTTAAAGATAACTTATGTAGTGAAGTTGCAGTTAGGGTTGAGCAAAAATAGGGGAGGAGGAAAAGGAAAGTGTAGCTGGCCCATTGCTCCATTGCTTTGGTTTCTTATATACAGGCCAGCCCTTCTCTATTCCTTTCACTTATGCCCTTTTCCATAGAGTATATTTGTCTTTTCATTCCTTACCGTGTGATGATGAAAAGATTGGACCCGTTTTTTATGCACACCGAACATCTATAAAAGTAGGAACAGCTTACATTTATATTCTTCTAATGACAGTATTTTAAGCTGCTTTGTTTGAATATCAGTATTAACAGAGGACATTGGCTGTTATATACTTCTGTAAATATTAAGAGGACTAATGTACTAGTAGTTGTGCCAAAAGTGTACTTCTTAGCTTTTTGTTATGAAAGAAAATCAGTGTCATCTGTGATTTATTATTTTTGCATATGTCAGCAGTCAGATTAGATCAGGAAACTACTTTATGTACCTGTTACAGAAATAAGTGCAGATTTGGTTTAATGTCCTGAACTTTTGTTGGATTCTTAAAATATATAATAGAGTTCCAAAAGGCTCTTCTTGAAATCTGTCAGGATATATGAAATAATGTAAGACTGAAGCTTTTTTAAGTATATGAAAAAAAATCTCATATTTATGTTTGTTTCCTTTGACATCTCAAGAAAATTTAGTTTGTTCATAATTGAAACACAAATACTTAAAGCTTCATGAAAGTTGAAAATATTCAATTAAATTGAATATTTATGCTTTTTATGAAAAACATGGGCGTGGAAAATTTGCAAATCATATTGAAAGACACTGTGCCAAAGAGAAGCAGTGGTGAAAAGAGGTACCTCCTGAGAAACCCGAAGTGGGCTTTTGTGTTAAGTTCAATAGCTTTCTACTGAGTGAAAATCAAACACTGGACCAGTCGTTAGTTCTCTCATGTAGAGAATCATTTGCATGGCTACTTAGTTGTTCCTGATTGTAGTGTAACAAAATTCAGGGGACTAATTCCTCTTTTAGATAAGTTTCCAGGTGCTCTGTAACACACAGCACTGAACAGCATATTTTTGTAATTCAGGTGCCAGTCACAACTCCCATTTTTAGATGGGCCAAGATCTTATCTGATTTAGTATCACTGGTTGTTCTTGCTTGGAAATCCCTTTGTGTTTCACCGTGGAGCTGATCACTGTTCCACAAAGCTCTAGAATTAGTGTCTCTGTTGCAGCACAAGCTCTGGCACACATCTGGGCAGTCTAGGAGACAAGGATTCGGTGAGAGAGCTTAACCTATTGTTATCCGTACCTGACTGCACCTTTGGCTCACAGCAGGTGAACATACTAGGTAAAAATACACATTTGTTTTTCCAGAAGCTGCAGTATCAATTTAGAATGGATCAAACACAACAAAATATAGGAGTGGGAGTAGCAATGACAATGTCTAATCGTGAGCGATTTCAGCTCCCTGATTTGGAAGCTTCTTGACTATGTGTTGGAGCGAGGTTTTGAATACAATAAGCTACAAACCTCCCACTCTGGATGATTAGAGAGCAAAACTGAAAGGCATATCACATGGACTCACCTGTGACACTGCTTGGACACTCATCAGTAAGGGGGTAGAAGAGTGGCAAAGTAGTTTTGCAGAATGGGGCTATTGCCAGTTGTTAGCCACACTTGTGCCAGATTTGTGTTAAAAATTAAGAAAATCATCTATATAAAAATTCTGTACTTGACATTGACCATTTCCCATAACAAACTCCTTTTGAATTTCTTTTGGTGTTGATGACTGTGTAACTGTAAGATTATTGTCTTTTCCCATGTGTTTCCTTAAGAGCTTTTTTCCAAAAAGTCAGTGTATCCCGGCTGTGCCTGAGGCATATGTACTGAAACCGCAATTCTGCACCACTAAGGAGATCATGGGGCAATCTTTCAGAGCCATTCATCTCTTTTCTCATTCACACTCTTTCAAAGCAATCTCTTCCAATTTCATTGTCTTGAACCCTGCAAAGATCTTACAGAATTTGCCTTTAAGCATTGTGGTTTTTGCTGTTGAATACCCACTAACAGCTGGAATGAATGACTCCTGGATTGTTGCCTCTCAAAGTTTTAATTTGGAGATGTTGATATAGCAACAAACCCATGAATTTGAAACATGCTAAAACACTGAGGGAGGAAGTTTCAGGCTGAGTGCATCCCACGGAATTCATTTCTAGGAGTCTCATTTCCTCTGGAGGCCTCCAGAAGAGGCAGCTGTTTGAGCACTTCACAGTTCACATGAAATTAAGTTCAGCATGCTTCCACAAATTTGATGACTGACAGATGCTTGTGAAAGGTGGAGAATGGCCCAGACACCACAGTGCAAAATATTTTCACCTCACTTCCTGTGCTGGCAGAAAACAATATGCAAAGCCTTGTGGTAGCAGTTACTTGTGGGGTGGTGAGAGAACAACATTTAAAATGTGCAGTAATGTTCAGGACTTAAGCTGTAAAGAAGTTGCATAAATTTTACAACATAATAAAGAATTATGTGGGTTGCAACACTATCCCACAAACTAGCTTGTTCTTTCTGTTAGATATACAATAAACAGCAATCTGGAGTCTTGATAATTGCTTCACAATCAAAGTTGGAGCATTGTAATGTTTTAAGTGTGATTTTGATCTCATTGTTCTCTTTGATGCTCTTATTAGGTATGCCTATCAATTTATACTTTAGCTTTCCTCTCCAGATCACAATTTGTCTGGTCAAGACTTAAATACATAAGATGTCAGGGACATTATCTGGAAAAATAGATCTTTTCCCTTTCCTGAACAACTTTTTCTGAAACATTATTACAGCAGCTGTGATATGTTCGGTTTATTCTGTGGATTTTTTCAATTATTCTCAAAGAAAATATATATTTGAGGTTACTCTTTCAAGCATTTAAATCTTTACTTTAAAGTTTGAAGCTTAGTAAGGCCCTGTAAACTTGGGCTGACTGTTATGATGTCAGAACTAGGCTTTTTCATGGATAATAAGGAGAAAGATTTTTGTATATTCACACATGCTTCCTTATTTGTATTTGGCTCCTAAATAATTATCTGAAGAGGAGATTATAGAGACTAGAATTGGAAGGGATGAAAATGAATGAGGCACTGGATTGAGAGTCACACACAAGGTCTTTAGTTTTTACAGTGTTTCAAAATAGAGCATGGTAAAGCATGAATTCTTACTATCTGGAATAGTTAATAATAGTTCTAATTTTTACGCCATTCATTGTCCAAATATTGCCATGGTAGATAGAAAGAACACTGTGGCCTACCTGAGAAGTCTGCTATGATGGCACTTCTCCAAATAGTAAGGCAAATACACAGAAAGGATGAGCAGTAAGAGAAAGGGGATGTTCAGATTAGACAAAAGAAGTACTTACTTTCTTCAGAAATAATAAGTGAATGCCTTATAATCTTGTTTTTAATTTCTTCTTCTAGAACTTGGATGCTCTCCATGATCACCTCGCTACTATTTACCCGGGTATGCGAGCACCTTCCTTTAGATGCACTGATGCAGAGAAGGGGAAGGGACTCATTCTGCATTACTATTCAGAAAGAGAAGGCCTTCAGGATATTGTCATTGGAATCATTAAAACAGTAGCTCAGCAGATCCACGGTACAGAAATAGACATGAAGGTAATGTCTGCAGTGATGTAAATATCGAAAATTTATGTCATTAGGACAAAATCAAGAAAATCAAAACTAAAGTGGTGGCAAACGGTAATGCACATTGTTGCTGTCTTCTGTGAAGCAGTGCCATCAGTACTGGCTCAGGAAGAGACATCGTAATTTGTGTTGCTTTAAAGACACATCAACCATGTGCTGAGAAAGCCAGCACTGATTTGCAGGCAGACCCAATCGAGAGCATTTCAGCACAATATGCTCTTATTCAAAGAAGGAGATGACCATGTGTGGCTTATTTGGCATATATTTCTTGCTGCCTACTGTGTTCTGTGGGAATGTGGACATTGTGTCTTTTTGTCCCAGATTCTTCTTCTGTGTACAGGTTGTGGGGTTGATGTGCATTGGTGAGGCCTGGCTGGCGAGCAGTTTTCCTCCAAGACTGCATACCAGGTCCTCCCAGAAACAAGATACCTCATGTTTGGGGGTTTCATACTGTCATTGTGTGGGAGTGTGACTGGATATGCACTTACAGCCTCAGAAGTGAAAAAATGTTCCTCAGTCACAAAGTTGACATAATGTCATGTGTGCTAAAGTCACTTGTGAAATGGGAAAGAGGCTTCTGCTTTATGTCCATACAGAGCAACAGAAAGATTTAATTGCATATGGAATGGTATAAAATCAGAGCTTAATCCAAGGTGCAGGTATACGTGTGGGGGGGAAACAAAAAATGAAAAACTTTTTGCGATTAGAAATATTGTAACTGATATAAAACACTTTTCATCAAGTAGAAAAGCATCTAACCAAGTACAGGAAGCATTCTTTTTAACTATTGCCTAGTCATATTACATTTCTAGCAGAGTTTTCACTGCATGCTTGCTCAGAAAATCCTTTCCAGTTTTGTGAGTTTATTACAAAAATATGATCTTGCTCAGATAAGAGATTTACAAGCAATCCAATGACGAAGATATTTGTACTGCTATATTTGCCTTTTAGATTTCCTGTTTCAAGCTAGCACAGGTTTATAGTGAATGTCTAGTTGTATATAGTGTGGTGATATACTTGTGTTCATGTTAAGATCCTGTTTTGTAAGAAAACGTATTTCAAACTTTTACAGCAGGTGTTAGTAATCAGATACAGAAGGATGCAACAGAATCAAAACAATCCTCTTCTTAGATACCTGTTTATTTGAAGTGTTGAGAAAGACAAGGAGGACCATGATGGAAAGTTGGCTGCAAAAGTGCTCAAGCTGTTGCTTGACAAGCATTTCTTTTGGTAGCACAGGCAGTTTAAGCAGTGACTGTTCTCTTAGTGCCTGAGCTTGTCCTACAGCAGCTTCTTCAACCATGTCTCTCCAGCTGGTGTCAAGTTATAAAATAAACTAGACTGAGGAAATGAACTGGGTTATTTTTACCTCCATCTGTTCCTTTATGTGGTTCAGTGTTCTTTCAGAGTTCTGCCAGTGTAGTTCAGAGGTCCTGCAAAGACAAAAGTGATCCATGGGGCAGAGGAGAAATCTGGGTTGTTCAAAGCAGCTTCCAGAACAAACTTTTGACAACTGTGTCCTCAGTCTGAATGTTACTTTGCTGAGAAGATTGTATTGATATCTATCTGGGACTTCTCACAAACAGTATGTTCCAACAAGGTTTAAATGTTTATTACATGTTTGCTTCTTATTTTCATTTGACTTTTTTAGGCTTTTCTGGAAATTTTATTTTGTACTGTAAGTAAATAGAAATTTAATACTATTGGTCAAACCTATTGTAAGTGAACACAAAATTTAATTTAAATCCACGCTGTTCTTCCAGACTGTCTGAGCCAAAAGCACATACGTTCCTAAAAATAGTATTTCCTCTAAACTGAAGAAAGTGCATATTGTCTGTATTTTATTTTGTATGTTACCCTGTTTTTAACCTTTTCCATATTAGAAAGTCACACGCTCTCCACCCTGAAAATTTTATTGTCTCTACTGGTTAATAATGTCTAGCTTTTGACACCTTTTAAGACATTAAATAGTGCTGTACTCCATGAATACTCAGAAACATCAGTGGTAGATAAAGAGAGACTAATCAGCGACTTGATTCAGTAAGGTGAGAGTGCCAAAATTTGCAGCTTAGGCACTCAGACAATGAAAGTCTGTCACCATTTCTTCACAGGTCATCTATTGATCAGTAATGGTATGGAGTGAAGGTTTTACACTCCAGTGTGAGAACTGGGTAGTTTTATTGTTCAAAAAAATGGAAACGGGAGAAGAAAATTGACAGACTTTTTTCATCTCTATTCTTTGCCTCATAATTTAGTAAATTATTGCTGTCATGTTTTAGTCTGTTAGTTACCCATTGCTTGAAATAACACAGCACAGGAAAACAATGGAGTTGCTTTTCATCCCCTCAGTTTTTGTGGAACAATCAATGCCTCTTCTGTAAAATTTTTGTGATGGACTTAAATTAGAATTTTGCCTAAGGAAGATTTTTTTTTTAACTGATAAAAACCTCAGTGCCTAACCTGAAGTTATTATGGGAGTTCTGATGTTATTATGGGAGTCATCTTCTGACTCCTAAGTCCTGAGTTGTCCTTCCAAATCTCTTTATCCAAAGCATTTACATCAACACAATAAGTCCTGCAGTTCTCTTTATACTAGCGTGAAGTTGATATCTGCAATTTGATAGTTAATACTTTATTATCCACTTTTCTTCTCCGTCTGTTTAGAACAAATGCTTATATAAATCTCCTTGAGAGAATACATGGTTTAAATCTATATTTAGATACATCTATATCTATGCTGGGTCCTGCACTTTGGCCACAACCCCGTGCAGCGCTACTGGCTGGGGACAGAGTGGCTGGAGAGCAGCCAGGTGGAAAGGGATCTGGGGGTGCTGATTGACAGGAGGCTGAACATGAGCCAGCAGTGTGCCCAGGTGGCCAAGAAGGCCAATGGCATCCTGGCCTGGATCAGGAACAGTGTGGCCAGCAGGAGCAGGGAAGTGATCCTTCCTCTGTACTCAGCGCTGGTGAGGCCACACCTTGAGTATTGTGTTCAGTTCTGGGCCCCTCAGTTCAGGAAGGACATTGAGGTGCTGGAGCAGGTCCAGGGAAGAGCAACCAGGCTGGTGAAGGGACTTGAGCACAAGTCCTATGAGGAGAGGCTGAGGAAGCCGGGGTTGTTTAGTCTGGAGAAGAGGAGGCTCAGGGGTGACCTCATCACTCTCTACAGCTCCCTGATAGGAGGTTGTAGCCAGGTGGGGGTCGGTCTCTTCTCCCAGGCAATCAGTAGTAGGACAAGATGGCATGAGCTTAAGCTCTGCCAGGGGAGGTCTAGGTTGGATATTAGAAAGAAGTTCTTTACAGAGAGAGTGATCAGGCATTGGAATGGCCTGCCCAGAGAGGTGGTGGATTCACCGTCCCTGGAGGTTTTTAAGATGAGGCTGGATGTGGCACTGAGTGCCATGATCTAGTAATCACAGTGGGGTTGGATCAAGGGTTGGACTTGATGATCTCGGAGGTCTCTTCCAACCCAGTTAATTCTATGATTCTGTATTCTATATTTTCATGAAATTTTGTTTGAATTTGTCTAATATATTACAAGGCTCTATGGAGGTGGTAGAAGATCTTAATTGTTTCCAATAATACTAGTTTTGTTTCATTAAGTGGTTAAATTTTCTTTTGTGGGTTAGACAGAATCACAGACTGGCTGAGGTTGGAAGGGACCTCTGGAGGTCATTTTGTTTAATCCCATCTGCTCAAGCGTGGCTGCCTAGAGCCATTTGTTCCAGACCATGTTCAGACAGCTTTCAGATGTCTCTAGGGATGGAGACTCTGCAAAGTCTTTGGACAACAAGTGCCAGCACTCAGTCCATCTCACAGTAGAAGTGTGTTTCCTGGTGTTCAAACTATACCTCTTCTGTTTCAGTTTGGGCCCATTGCCTCTTGTCCTGGCACTGGGCACCACTGAAGAGAGCCTGGCTCCATCCTTTGTGCACCCTCCCTTCAGGTGTTGGTGTACATGGATGAGCACCTCCCAAGCCTTCTCTTCTCCATCCTGGACACTGCCAGCTCTTCAGTCCTTCCTCTTCTGAGAGATGCTTCAGTGCCTTGATCATCTTAGTGGCCCTTGCTGGAGGGAGTGGACTCCCTCTAGTAGCTTCGTTTCTCTTTTGTGCTGAGGAGCCCACAATTGCACACAGCACTCCAAGTATGGCCTCTCCAGTGCTAAGGAAAGGAGAAGGATCACCTTCCTCAACCTGCAGTGAAAACTTAAGGAATCTTAATGGTCACAAGAGGGAAAATAAATATGGAGAAAAATGTATTGTTTTTGTTTTGGCCCAAATTTTTTTTTAGATGGAGAAATAGCTAAACAGAAACAATTTTGTATATACACAAGTATATATACATATATACACGCACACTCACACATATAGGTATGTGTTCTTCTGAAATACATCAGGGCTTTCTTTTTCCAGGAAATGTGCCTTTTAACACCATGGGTATGTGTGTGCTGAAGGCAAGGAAAAAAAAAAGGTGTCTGTTTTTCTCTGTTAAACTTGGTTAGCAGGGAAAAGAAGGCAATTTGGTTTGAACTTGCATTCAAAATTGCAGTTGAAAAGTTCAGAAAAGCCTAAGTTGGCATTAATTATTTAATTTAAATCCAATTTGCCTTGTCTTCCCTGATACAGTAATCCATTTTTAGACAAATAGAACTAAGACTATATAATTTTTGTAGCAGGTATTGTCTCAAGAATTGTTGCTGACTTTGAGAACACAGTAAGAATATTCACATTCTGCTAGTCTCAGTATGGTAACTAAAAAATCATCATGATGCTGGTGATGAACTTTGTTATAAGATCCCTGTTCACAGCCTACTGGCTGTGCCTTCTCTTGCTTGACTTGTCAGAGGTTGTTTGTATATAAATGAGGGTGACCTGAAAAGGTGAAGTTAGAACAGGGATTCCCTCAAACCTACTAATAGTATGGATCAGCAAAGAATGTTGTACATAATCCAACAAAGTCCAGAAATCTCTTGGGAGAACAGACTTCAGCAGTTCTGTTATTATCTGAGAGCAGACTATTAACATCTTTCCTTTACACAGGGAAGATGTTTTACAATATAAAATGAGAAAAGATCAGGGGAAGTCTTGACAAGATGGAAATTTCAGACTGTCTTATTACTAATGGCAGTATAAGAAACAAACCCAAGACATGATCAGCTGGAGTGCTGACCTAACAACTACTTGGGTACTTGTCATGGAGGACAGGCAGTACTGATCCACATTAAAATGCTAGCTGTGTATGAAGATAAGTCAATCATGGAGCATGATCAGCCTCTAATTCTGAAGCAAGTGCAGCTGGAAACTTCACTATCTCCACACTTGGGGGTTTGGTGCAGTGAGACAATGTGCATTGAAACCAGCTGCCATGTGAAGACATCCCCACTTTTAACTTTGGATATGCAAAAGCTAAGAGTGGTGCCATTTTCACAGTGAACTGCTTTGCCTCAGGATCGTTCTGAAACAACTGCAGTGAAATTTGTCAAGTAGCATTGCACAGTCAATTTTGATCAGAAGAGTTCAAGAATTTTACCCTGTATTGACCTTTAAATGGCAAAACCTTCCTGATTTTTTATTAATCTTCACAATTTCGTGTAAAAAGATTACTGTCCAACGACATTCTGTTCTTCCATGCTGAGATACGTGCATGTCCTGGGATATACCCAGATCCACGGAACTGAGTCTTGTCTTGTAGACCCATCAGTGACAGTTTAACAGATAGCGTGTGTTCATTATACATGTTGTATCACTGTAATACTGCAGATTTGATATCTTGTTTGTAGCTCACCAAATACATTAAATGACAGTCACTTTAAAATAACTTTTCTCTGTATTGCCCTTCCCTGAAATATCAGTGCAAGTTTTCTTTAACTTGCTTAACCAAGGACAAACTCTGAAGATTCATCTTCTGGAAAGCACAAGTTAGCAGTTTGATGTTATATATTCTCTTTGAAACCAGGAGAGTGATTTCTCCCTTCAGTTTTAACTGCAGTTACTATGGTGACTGAGCTTTTAGATGTGGTGAACTGATGTCACTTCACCAGCTAAGTCTGCGGGGGAGGAAGAATTAGTCTTGATTGCTGTCTTTGTTGCTTCTGTCACTGAACTTTCATTTGTCAAGCATTTATCAAAGGCTTCTTCAACAATATTTTAATGACACTGAAATTTTGTGGCTTGCAAACTTTGCTTGCAGAATGGAACAATAGGTAAGTTCTATTCTAGTTAAGCTTAGCAGAGTATCTAGTGCAGGTCTTTATGCCAGATAAATATCTGTCCAGTTAGGTTGGGTCTATAGGTACAAGGGTGAAGAGACAGAATTTAACATATTATGTTAATGATCAGAAGTGCTTATGTTAAATTTGCTGACAAAGTGGATGAAATCACAAGAAAGCAGATTAGATAGTTCATAAAGCAACACTTTGAAGTAAGATCCAAGACTGGAAATTACCTGGAAGCGTAGATCAGTTCTAGAGATAATTCTACACAATTTGAAAAAGGTTTCTATGTATAATCTCTGGCTACAATAACAGTAGTATTAAAATAAAACCTGTGGGAGTGTGCATGAGTGACAGGAAGTAAAAACTAAGACTCTTAACTGCATTCTGTTAATCCTCAGTGTGACCAGTCTCACAATTTCAGGGATAATCATTTAAAGGAAGAGGAAGACATGGAAAACCATGTTGTAACCAGAGAACAGCAAAGCACTGAAAACACCTATCTACAAACAGGATAAAAAAGAAGTAGTAAAGAAAGCAGACATCTTCTCAATCACCAACCATATAAAGTTCAACAAGGGAAAGTGCTGGATTCTGCAGCTGGGATGGGGCAACTCTGGATGTTTGTACAGACCAGGGAATGAGATGCTGGAAAGCAGTACCATGGAAAGGGACCTGGGGGTCCTGGTCCCTTTGACAAGTTGAATATGAGTCAGCAGTGCCCTGGCAGCCAGGAGAGCCAACTGTGTCCTGGGGGGCATCAGGCAAAGCATCACCAGCTGGTCGAGGGAGGGGATTGTCGTGCTCTGCTCTGCACTGGTGTGGCCTTGCCTTGAATATTGTGTGCAGTATTGGGCACCACAATGTAAGAAAGATATTGAGCTCTTAGAGAGCGTCTAAAGGAGGGCAACAAAGTTGGTGAAGGGCCTTGAGGGGAAGCCATATGAGGAGCAGCAGAGGTCACTTGGAATGTTCAACCTGGAGGAGACTTAAGGGGAGACCTCATTGTAGTCTACAACTTCCTCATGAGGTAGAAGAGGACAGGCAGGCACTGACGTCTTCTCTGTGGTGACCGGTGACAGGACCCGAGGGAATGGCCTGAAATTGTGTCTGGGGAGGTTTAGGCTGGATATTAGAAAAAGGTTCTTCACCCAGAGGGTTGTTGGGCACTGGAACAGGCTCCCCACGGAAGTGGTCACAGCCTCAAGCCTGACAGAGTTCAAGAAACATTTGTACGATAATTTCAGGCGCATGGTGTGACTCTTGGGGATGGTCCTGTGCAGGGCTAAGGATTGGACTTGATGATCCTTATGGGTCCCTTCCAATTTGGCATAGTCTTGGATTGTGTGATTCTGTGGTTAGCTGGAAAATTTAGTAGCTGATCTTTCTTTAAGTTACTTATGTAATAGAATGAGAAGACTAATGCAGCACATGGCTATAGAGCACCTAAGTCAGGTTTCTGCTCTGAATTATCCTCTGAAAAAGCATCTCTTTCCTTCAAATGAGTAGTCAAATAGGAGGACAAAGAAGACTGCCACCTTAAATTAGGCATAATTTCACAGGAAAATATTGTTTTGTTGTTTTACACTCCTCCATTTGTATAGGACCAAATAAAGGTATCAGTGTTCCCTAGCGCATCGATTAGTATTTCTGACATTTTTGGAGGAGAAATATTTAATAAACTAAACATTTTAGGGATTAGATGCAGTGTTTTTGCATAT
This sequence comes from Myiozetetes cayanensis, assembly GCF_022539395.1. Classification (NCBI taxonomy): domain Eukaryota; kingdom Metazoa; phylum Chordata; class Aves; order Passeriformes; family Tyrannidae; genus Myiozetetes; species Myiozetetes cayanensis. Next base: position 39,910,859 of record NW_026087964.1, on the reverse strand, counting down.
CCATTCCATTTTCATATTTCAGAATCAGGATACATCAGAGATTTTGAGGAAAATTTTTCTTGCCTCAGTGGCTTTAGATCAGACTCTACATGAAAGTAGAATCAAGTGCAATGTGTTCCAGAAAGTTGCTGCTAAACAATACTGTTTAAATAGAATTGTTCTGTTCCAGTCATTAAATCTAATTAAACATGAAAAGAAGTGAATTTGGCTTCTCAAGGTAAATTATGTTATTCTATTAGTTATTAGCTTTAATTATACTGCAATACATGTCTCTCACTGCAAACAGAATAATCCCTATTGATTTCATATTTTTTACAACTTTGAGTAAAATTACTGAAGTGTGAAATGCTGTATTGAAGACATCTTTTTGAGATTCCACCAAAGTAGATGACTCTAGTTTTGCTATGATTTCATTTAATATGGAATAAAGCCCAGAGAAGATTGTACTTGATTTTAGTTTTGTGTGTTGGCTTTGATATTGCAATCTGCTGGAATATGTAAGGACTGTATATTCAAACAGCTGTTCTATCCACCTTTCTTCTTGCTGTCAGTGAAATGTCCATTCTCTGGCACTGTTTGCTGTTGTGTTACAAACCTTGCAAACAGCTTTGATCAAAATAAGGATTCAAGTGATCTGTGTAGTTCAAGACTCACCACAGGGTTAAGGGGAGGGGAGCATCCTGTTTTCTGGCAAGTGCCAAGAGCAAGCATAACCTGAGCTTTGACCCCTGATTTCAGAATGTGCATTTCATTCGGGTTTAATATATTGTATTTGGGTGATCTTCAATATCTTGCTCTTGCAGAGAGCACCTGTGGCTAAGCAAAGGCATACTTATTCTCTTGGAATTATAGAATCTAAAATCAGGCATTTTTATTAGAATACAGTATTTTTCAAGATGCAAATATAATTCTTGATTTCATCTTTCTGCTGTAAATACATTCCTGTCTTCATTTCCAGTTACTAATGAGTAGTAGTTTTAAGTTTTTCATCATTCCTTCATTTTTCCAGGTTATTCAACAGAGAAATGAGGAGTGTGACCACATTCAATTTTTAATTGAAGAGAAAGAGTCTAAAGAAGAGGACTATTATGAAGATCTTGACAGATTTGAAGAAAATGGTACCCAAGAGTCTCGCATCAGTCCGTATACTTTCTGCAAGGCCTTTCCTTTCCACATAATATTTGATAGAGATCTGGTGGTCACGCAGTGTGGCAATGCTATATACAGAGTCCTTCCACAGGTTAGATGATTCTCGTGCATGGATAGTCATAGAGATTTCTAATGCTGGATGCTTCACAGGTTAATTATAAAGATGAATAAAATAGACATGGCAGAGGTTCAGGATAATGGTCTTGCCCATACTGCTGAATAGTTTAGACAGTAATGCCTTCAAATACTTAAGCTGTCAGATGCACAATAACTGAAGAGCAGAATAACAGAAATTGTGTCATACTTTCTTAACTTGTGCATCAAAAGCATCAGTACTAACTAAGATGAGCCAAACAAACAAAGTTTGTGGTATATGTTCATTCAGTGTGTTCTGAACTGAATGCAGCTGCTGCAATTTCCTCTGGTTATTTACAGTAAAAGAGTACTCAGAGGCCCATTTGATATTTTATATTCTGTATATGTGTGGATACCTCAGTTCTGGCCTCTCAGAGCTGACAGTGCTTCTAAAAATAAGCAACAGGTAAAAGCAGTAATAGGAGAAAAGCAAAAGGTAAGATGACAAAACCATCAAATGTTCTTTACAATTATGTAAAGACTAATGTTGCATATACCATGTTGTTTCTGAATCATTGATGTAGTTTTAAAATGCATTTTTATGTTGTTAGCTTTTTCCTGAGTTTGTTTTTGGTGATTTCTCTCAGAATTTTCCAGAAAGATTTTACGAAAAAAAGCCTTGTAAGTAGCTCTGCCAGATTTTTCCCAAGGGCTGAACAGCTATACCTATTCAGACTACTGAGGATGACAAATAGAACCCTTATTATCACAGCTGATGCTTTATATATATTGTGGGTCATTGAAAAGGGAGTATGAAGGGGGTCACTTAGGATGAAAACACTGGAAAGCATTTTTACTGTAGAACAGGAAAAGTTTAACAGATAACAAATGTAATAGTTTAACACAATATTATGAAGGTTGTTTTGCAGACTGGAATTGCACCTTGAAGTTAGGATATTTCCAGTGTAAAATCCATAACTTAAACACCTTGTGATTTAATGGAGAAATGCATTCTCTTCCATTCAGTTTTGTCGTCTAAGCAAATTAAGTATAATTACTCCCTGTATATTTTTCTTATAAAACATAACAATCTTTTTTTTTTTTCTTTTTTTTTTTTTAAATATTCTAGTTGCAGCCAGGAAATTGCAGTTTGTTGTCAGTTTTCTCCTTGGTCCGGCCTCATATTGATATTAGCTTCCATGGGATCCTCTCACATATCAATACAGTCTTTGTACTGAGGACTAAGGTAACTAGAGAATATTTTCCTGGCTTTTCTTTCAGTAAGTATGCTTTGGAGAGATAAGAAGAAATGCCAAAAGCTCAGAAATCTTCAGAAAAAATTCTCTCTGCTCAGATGCTTTTGGGTCTTGAGCCAAGAGAAAGTAACAGGTATGAATTTGTGTGTAGTTGTTAAGTAGAATGCTTTGTAGGAATGGTGAATAAATATACTTGATGTCTGATCCTTTCTTTGCAAGAGGCCAATCCATTAAATGTCATTGTACCAAAGAAAATGTAGAAAGGTAATTACATTTACTTTTGCTTCATAATAATGTGAGAGGCAAATATGAAATGTGTTCTTGCTTGGGCCCCTACATTCATACACAAGTTTTTATCCTTTTCTCTAGAGAGGGCAGGAGACAAGGCAGGTAATCTGAACAAATACATCATGTAGAGTAGCACTTACTACATCAAGGAGCCTGTTTATTTATAGAAAACTGTGCCTGAGAGAAATCAACAAGATTTCTTGGAGATGTTCCCAGGCACAGATAGAGCTTCATGGAATAGGCAATACTTACATCAAGCAATACTTTGTTAAGAAACAACGCAGAAGAAAACAAGGAGTTATCAACAGTCAACATGAATGTAAAGAAAGATACCATGTTTTGTGTCTCTGAGGTAGGAAATCACAGTATTAAGGTATGGATAGTATATGGTGTTGCAATGAGAAATTAAATGGCTTTTAATGCAGGCTTAGAGTCTATTCCAAACATTCTGACTCCCTTCACAGTGAATGCACTTACATACTTGGCCTGGTGCATAACACACTATTGCCCTTACACAATTGTGACTTTCGTCACCAGGAGGGGCTGTTGGATGTGGAAAAGCTGGAGTGTGAAGATGAACTGACTGGCACAGAAATCAGCTGCTTACGCCTGAAAGGGCAAATGATCTACTTGCCTGAAGCAGACAGCATTCTCTTTCTTTGTTCGCCAAGGTACTTTAAACTTAAAGAATACTATAGTACTGATTTTCAATTTACGATGGCTCATTTTAAGAATACTTGTGAGAGTAGTACTACAGAAATTAATTGGTTCAAGTATTGATTTAATTGGCTTTGGTGTGTTTATACTAGAAGAGGGAGGAGCATTTAAACTTGACTGATTATTAAATAACTCAATATAAATATTCGCCCAGTTTGTACAAATGGTAATTCCTCATGATTTCATTTCTTGCAAGTTTTATCCTTTGTTTCTTAGTCAGAGAGTGCTAAGAAATATTACAATGATTTGGTTTCCTATGTGGGTTCATATATTTTTGCAGTAGTTTTAATGTCATAGAGCAGTGATAAAGAAGTGGTTGGAATGGGGGATTGAATGGAGGGATTCTTTAGCTAAGAGCATGTTAAAATATCACATTGGATTATACAGTTATGATACATTAATCTCCTGTATAAAAGGGAGATAACAAAGGGAAGAGGCTACCTTAACATAATCTCACTTTTATCTGTGTAGTGAAGTATGTAGATTTGATATGTTCATGGAACTCATCAATGAGAATTTAATCAATGAGTATTTAAATGCAAAAATCAAGAGCCATGGGTTGACATGAATGATCACAAATAAGGTATTCTGTAGAAAGGATATATTGTACAACTCATCACAAGTTCAGAACTATAGTCTTTTTTCTGTTACTCAGCAGCCTCTGCTTTCATTTGAGTTTTAAATGCTCCTTTGGCAAGTTCACTTGTACCCTTATTATTATATATTTCTCCCCATTGCAGTGTGATGAACTTGGATGATTTAACCAGAAGAGGTTTATATCTGAGTGATATTCCATTGCATGATGCTACCCGTGATCTGGTTCTTTTGGGAGAGCAGTTCAGAGAGGAGTATAAACTGACTCAAGAGCTTGAGATCCTCACTGACAGACTGCAGCACACACTGCGTGCGCTGGAAGATGAAAAGAAAAAGACAGACACGTAAGAACCAAATCCCAATTTTGAGCTTAAACACTCAAAGCAATATATTATTCATAGCTACCTTCTTCAAAAAATAACAGAACCTTGGAAGGAATATAAGACAGAATCAGGGCTGGTAATTTTGGAGTCAAGAAAGAATATTTTATAGGGTATTTCTTTATTTAGATTGCCAGATGTCACCTGCAGTCTAGGCACAGGTGTTTTGATGGTGCCCTCTCTGAAAGTTATAAGAAGTGAACTGACAATTCTTCTTGATTTGTGAATTGCCTAAAATAGTTTTGGAAACTTTCCTACATGCAGTCCTTGTAGCCAAGGATGCTACATTTGATGAATGTAGCCCAAATGCTGCTATTTGACAAGAGTTCTGTAAACCAACTTTGTCTTTGTGGACTGCCATGCTCACTGGTAAGTAGAACAGAAAAATGTATCTAATAAAACTCTGTGTAAAACTGAAGTTTTGCAATAGGCTAATGCTATGAATTTGATTTTATAGTTACCTGTAGAAATTAATTTGGGGATATCTAGATATAAGTACATTAAAATAATACACTATATGAATTATAGTTGCATGTATAAATACAGTATATGCCATTTCTACAGATAACTATAAAGTCAAATTCATAGCATTAGTCTATGGCATCTCAGCGCAGTGATGACTTGCAGATAAACAAAAGCTTGTGTGACAAATATTGTGGCATTGATGATTGACTCTTGTTTATAAAACATAGTCCCCATCTCTGTATGAATTCTACTGGCAGATACGTTTTTTTTCTGTAGCGAGTAATCGAAATTATTTTAAAAATACTTGAAAGGGATGGACAGAAGAATCAGAGATAAAAGAAGCCTAAGAAGTATTTTTTCTGTTCATTCCTGTTGGCTTGCTTTAAAAAGTAACATTATCTTCAGGAATTCTAGCTTTCTTGGCAGCTGCTGGAACAGACAGTGTCAGTTACTATATCATTGCCCAAAGTATTCACTAGTTATAACTCATGCAGTAGTGAACTTGCCAAAAAATGCAACTAATGAGGGTTTGTGCAGGAGGCTGTGTACAAAGTGATGTTCAAGATTTGTGGAACAGTCAGAGGTCTTCAGCTTGTCCACTTAGCTGTGTCAGGAAGGAAATAGACCTTAAGATGGCAGATAGAAAGTTGAAGGAACACACATGGGGATAGGGTGAAGGTCTGTGTGTGTGATTTGGATTTTGTTTGCATAATTTATAATATGAACAAGTGTTAATATGTCATATAGACTATGAATTAAAAAAACATACTATAAATCCTAAAAACAGCATGCTCAACAGAAGAGGAAGCATTTAGAAATTGATTAATTGGCCAGAGGTGGAAAACTGTTTGATCTCTTCATGGTCTTTTTATGGTTCTGTGGGAAAAATCAGATTATATGAGCTGAGGAAATGGCAGAAATAAGTAAAAATGATCCAAGACACTATTAAGATATCATGTCTGAAGAATTAGTAATGTATGCCTCATTTTGTTGGTAATTTAGGTGTATTAATGTGTTTTTGAAATGTCATGGCTTTAGGTATGCTGATGTAGATCCGTTCCTGTTTCCCAAATAACATATTCTTCAATAAACATATTTTCTATTGCTTGTTGATGATGGGACTATGATATAAACTGTATGGGATTTACAAAGTTAATACTTGAAGAATGCTGCTGTAAAGACCTTTCTCCACATTCTTTCTGTTTTACCTGTGCCTGTCTTTTCTTACATGTTTAGATTACTGTACTCTGTTCTACCACCATCGGTGGCAAATGAGCTGAGACACAAGCGTCCTGTTCCAGCTAAGCGGTACGACAATGTGACCATTCTTTTCAGTGGCATTGTTGGATTCAATGCCTTTTGTAGTAAACATGCCTCTGGAGAGGGAGCCATGAAGATTGTCAATCTTTTAAATGATCTGTACACAAGATTTGATATTCTGACTGATTCACGAAGGAATCCATTTGTTTATAAGGTAAGCATAAGATTTTTAAAAGTATCTAATCTGTTACTTTTCAATGATACACTGTCATGTCAGTATTTTCTATCCTTTGGATTTTAGGCTTTTTAAAAAAATATTTATTTTCTCACTCTTTGAACTGTGTTACCTGATACTAGATAGCTAAAGAAGATTATGTCGGTAATCTCTAAATGTGTGAAGGAACATGGGCTTAGTTCTCAGTAGGACTTCTTCAGTCACCCATTAGATGGATATATAAATCTACTTCCACATTTAGCGAATGTGAATTTACAGAAGCCATTTGTGGTTCTTCTGATGCTGTGCTTTAAGTTTTTCAGTCATATACCTGGGTCTTCTAGTTCTAAATTATAACCTTTTATTCAGTTATTCATTGTGAATCTCACTCCTTCATTAGGAATGAGGTATAGTTGCAAGTGTGGCTGGTAACAGGTAGGTATATATATATGTATAAATATATATATATATGCATCTCCAATATATGTGTGCATGGGTATGCTTGTGTGTTTATGTTTATAAAGTTCATTCCTACCTTTTACTAGAAATTGATTTTGAGTCCTGTACTGTGTGAATCAAGGGTGTGAGTCAAAACACAGAGATCTGTTTCATTCAGAAGACGCCAGAAGGGAGACTCAGGTTTACACAGTCACCACATCATTGTAACTTGTTACATTGTGAGTTTACAATAAATTCTCTTCAGTAACAAGCAGAGATGACAGGAATTAGGGTGATTTGAATGAAAGGGAAGGGAAATGTTTTGAAAAGGTAAACAGTCCTGAAGGAAAAAGTACATCCATTCTAGTATTCTAAGGGCCATGATAATAAAGTAATTGAAAAATGTCTGTCTTGATAGGTGGAAACAGTTGGGGACAAGTATATGACAGTGAGTGGTCTACCAGAGCCTTGCATGCATCATGCACGATCTATCTGCCACCTGGCTTTGGATATGATGGAAATAGCAGGCCAGGTTCAAGTAGATGGTGAACCTGTACAGGTTAGTAAACATGTGGGCTTGAATGAAAAACCCATTCTTTGATAGGATGATAATGCTTTGAAATAGGATAATGCTCTAGTCCCAGTCCATGCAAGCTTTGTTATTGTTAGATTTTGAGATGGATATATACAAATAATATGAAAAGTCACATGTAGATGTGGCATGTGCAGTTCGCAGATCTAAAAATCTAGTAATTTTGCTTTACTTTTTTAAAGGACTAAGTTGAGTCCACATTGTTTATGTCTATTTTCTGATCATTTCAATCTAATAAAAAAATTCATGTTATGCATCCAGTACAATCTATTGAGTCTTCTTCAACTCAATGAACAGAACAATAATTTTCCCTAACTGATATTTCTGGTCATGCCTCAGATCCTCATGTCAGCATGAGAAAGTATTGCATTAAAAAGAGAAGTACAGTTCCATAGACAGTTACAGCAGTGATTACTGACACCAGTGTATATTAGTGGAAGTTCAGCCATTGTGGGACTTTATGAAGATGGTGTGGCATTGATACAGAACTGGTCAGGCTACACTGACCTGTCCTCATCAGGAGGCTGTGAGAGCAAAATGATTAATGAGCGTGATGCATATTTCTATTTACATTAATGTTACTGTTCTGACATCTAGTTTAGAGCTGTGTACTTCACTTTGCCACTGGGCAAAGCAGTGAGAAGGTTTGATTTGGGGCTTTAAGGTAACTGTAACATACTATAAGAATGAGCTTATCCAAACCCCTGTCCCGTCTCATGAGCTTTTAAGCACAAAATACCATGATGTTTCCTCTGAGAAACATCTTTTTTTCTTGACCTATGCCATCCGTTTCTGCACCTTCTAAGCACTCAATAAACACAGACCTGCAGAGTATGCCTCTCTTCCCACCTTTTTTTTTAGTTTTGCAGTACATAATAACAGCATGGTACATGCTGGAAAAATGTGGAGTTTGATTTTTCATGTGGAAGGCATAGGCATGACACTTTACTAAAGTAAAAAAAAAAAGTTACAAAAATCCACAAAATGCAAGGCTTGGAAGAAGGAGAAGTGACACATTAGAAAAATAAACTCTAGTAGAAATAAATGGCATATTACCTGCATTTACTTGGAAACATCAGATTAGTTATGTTAATTTTGAATATTCAACAATTTTTTTTTCTTTCTAAAGATAACAATAGGAATCCATACTGGTGAGGTAGTCACAGGTGTCATAGGTCAAAGGATGCCACGGTACTGTCTCTTTGGAAATACTGTCAATCTAACAAGCAGAACAGAAACTACTGGAGAAAAGGGAAAGATCAATGTCTCCGAATATACTTACAGGTGAGTGATGTATTACTTTTATGGGTACTGACCTCTTAAAAGAAATCACTTTTTCAACATAATATCAAAGTGTTTTGGGAGTTGAAAGTGACAGGACTCTGCAACCATTATTTAAGTATGTGAGTTCTCATGAAACTGTATGGCAGACTGCATTATGATACACAGTTATCAGTATACAAATATAATAATAAGCTAGAAATAGATTTGAATCTTTTGATATTTTGCTCACATATCTGTAGTATGTTTAATATTTTAGATACTGTGTGGTGTGCATGCATATATTTAGTGCATATATTTACATGTTTTCTCTTTCAATTTCAGGTGTCTTATGACACCAGAAAATTCAGATCCTCAGTTCCACCTGGAGTACAGGGGTCCAGTTTCTATGAAGGGCAAAAAAGAACCAATGCAGGTTTGGTTTTTGTCCAGAAAGAGTACAGAGACAGAGGTATGAGTAACTAGAATGTAATTATTTTTTTCAAACAAGGCATAAACATTAAAAATTTAATCTAAACCACTGAGATCCATTTGCATTTGCAAAACTGAATGTTCCCTAGAAAAAATGAAGAGTTTTGTACTACACTATTTACTTTCTTGACAGCACTTGAAAGTCCTTGATTATTTGTCTTTGCAGTTTATGCAGTTTCTGAAAGAGTACTTTTGATTTCAAAAAGTCCTTGAGGGAATGCCAAGTGTTTAAATATTTATATCTCCCTCTTACAGATTTCTCCACTGTACTAGATTTTGCAATATAATGTCCGTTTCTGTTTAGCTGACATGTCTGGTTATCAGCACTTCAAAATTCACTATTTTCTTTCTTGCAGTAAGTGAATAAATGTGCCTTCAAATATTTAGGCAACAGTCCAGCAACTACTTGCAAGCAGGTTCACAGCTGATGTGTATGGTGGTGTGTTAACCCCTGATGGAATCTGCTTGTTTAGAGACTGTTGCATGGTAGAGGTCTTGCTTTAGAAACATACAGAGTGAAAACTATTTATTTTAATGACATATGAGCCTAAGTCCTCTTCTCAAAATGATGTAGGGTAAAGCTCTTCAAGCACTGAGTGGTCTTTTAGCTAATGCCTCAGTTTCAGAATTCTGGGCGTGTGTTATCCAAAATCTCAGTAAAAGCCAAAGAAATCTAGACTCATAAGGGTGCTACAAACTTATGAGTTACAGTATGCCAGCTGCTTTGCCATAGCTGAGCAAGTGCATACATTCCACTCATTGTCAACAGGGAGAAAAAAAAAGAGTAAAAGTAATTTACATAGCTTGAATTATGCCCTAAAGTAATGCAAAAAGAGTGAGTTTTAAGCTAATGTATTTAATCCTAAAAATACACTTGAAGAAAATAATGAAAGTCATCAATTACCTTGGCTGAAATAATTCTCATAAGTCACAGGAAATTATTTATGTGTCTGAATACTCATCTACTTCTGAAAATGAAATTTAGGCTGTTAAAATGTTAGGGCTCTTTAGGAGATCTAATCCAGATTTATTACCACTGGTACCCAAGTATATGAATAATGACTTTTTAGTGGTAACTCCCAATATTAACCTCTGGTATAAAACTTCAAGGGAGAGCCTGTACTTTAACTCTGCATTTTAACTCTGTATTTTAGTATATATTACTTAATTATACTCTGGGCTCCACTTTTGAGAATACTTTTCTATTCTTATTCTACAACAAGATTAACTATAATTTCACATGGCTATCATTATTTCAAATCAGTAGTTGTATTTAGAATATGCTTTAATTAAACACCTGTCACTTTTTTTTTTCTGCATTATAAATGTCCTATCCATTTGTAGCAGGGCACATTGTAATTTTAAATGTAAATTTCAGAGAGGTACTGAGTCAGGTGGGTATTTTCCTTGTTTCAGCCTCACACCTGTTTAATATGAATATAAAGTTTGGATAGTTTAGGATTTGAAATGTTGCTATTTCTTTTCAGAGATCTTGTACAACATTTGGTTTTGTTAATCCTCACAGCAATCCTGAGAGATACTTGCTAATACTATTACCTAGTAATCAAGCTTCCTAGAGGGAGACACGGGGACAGGAATAAACCTGGCAGAAACATACTGTGAGCCTGATTTTTAGGAGCACTTAAGACTCACAGTTTAAGTACACTCAAAAAGTCTTTCTAATTTCAATAGTTTTTGTTAATTCTGAAATTCAGATATAGATGTAATTCTTACGGTTGCAAAGACTTGTCCCATCATAGGTATCTCTTCTAAATTGTAGTAAGTTTCAGATAATGGGAGATTAGAAAGTTACCTTGATGTGGTGATGTGAACTGATAATCATTTTGTCAGAGGTGATTTTGAAAAGTGAAAGAATAAAATCCTCTAATCTTTTAATTCTTTTTCACTCCCTGCACAATTTCATCTGTCCATACACAAAAAGATATACTGAGTTCTGCTTCCTGAAAGGTAGTTTGCCATAGAGTTTCTGTACAGAAAGGTCCAGAATATTGCAACAAGTGGCTTATAGAAGTAAACATGAAAATAGTTCTTGAATCATCCAGAAGGTATTTCTGATGATTAGGCTTTTACTTTGAAGTTTTCTACCTCCAATATCTTTAATCTAGGATAGATGCACATTAGTGATGTATTTTCCTTTTCATTATATCCATTAGAGAGTTATTAGCTCAGCACTTGCAAATCTATCAGCATAATATTTTACCCTGAAGACCACTAATAAATATATGGGGAGGAAACAGGAAAAATACTTACAGCTGCTGTAGAGATGTGAAACCAAGTCTTAAAATATGCTCTTGCTCTGCTAGGCCTGTAGAAAATGATAGAGTTGAAGCAGTTCAGCATGCCTCAGACTTGGTTCCTAAGGTGGCATCTCTAGTATCAGTCACCATGAGCAGCAAGTTACTTCTGAGGAAGACCTAATTTACAAAAAAAAGTGTTCATTTGGAGTGCTGCTCCTTTACTTCTTTTCCACTTAAGATTTCTCTTCCATGATACCAATACAGCAAAAAATAGAATTGCATCAGGAATACATGTAGAACAAAAGCAACTGTGACCAATTACCCATTTTGCATCCACTTGTTTGCATGTTAAAAGATTAATTATTACCATCTTTATTATTTTAACAGTGGTTCAGCTGAAGCTTCTCTCTTGGGAAACAGATTTGTTGTAAAAAATAAATCTTGCAGAGAGCCTCAGATGTCTGACTTGCAATTTTCCTCCCTCCCTACTTTGAAATTTCTTTCTCTTCTGCCCTGTTCCCACATTACTGATGGGAACAAATTAAAATATCTCAGACCTGGTAGTTCATCAGGGAATGTAAGAATTGTTACATTCCTACATACAATACATATGAAAGAAATACATGCACTACCTATACTTTGTTTTATTTCTTTTAATTTACTGATATTGATTGCAAGTTGTAAAATGTATTTTGTCACTTCATTAACCCACCATGTTGTTGCTTCAAAGAAAATCCCTTACTTCTTGAATTCTACTTGCATGCACTCAAGGAAACAAAGCAAGACACTTTCTGAACTGAGGGAAGAGGAAGAGGACGCTGGATAGGGTGCAATACTGTCTCCAAATAGGGTGCCTGGCAGTAAGGTTGACTTATGGATGTTATTTCACGTTGTATCTCTCATTGCCACATGCAGTACCATTGTCTTTCACCCGCCTCCTGAAATCATACTCACCGGTTTTTTTCAGGCTTGCTTGCTAATTTTTTGTCCTTATTGTTTGGTATTGTTATATCTCTGCTATGAGCATGTATTTCAAGCTTTCCTTTTTTTGATATGCATTTTTGCACGTCAGTCATTCCTACCACTGGATAATATTGAATGAAGCTGTGTAGAATGCACACCGCAACTAACCACTTTAATCTGACACTTCACATCTTCATCTTCATCTCTGAAGTACAGTGGTTATGTGAATTGATGACATTTCTGGAAAGATAGGTGTTTCAGTGAATGGGCAGAACAATGAACCTACAGAACTATTTTTAAAAACAATACCTAAAGTAGCATTATGAAAATTACTGTATAGATGTTGTTATCAGATTTAGTTCTGCTATTACCATACTTCCCATTCATTTTGTGAATAACATTTGATGCACTGTAAATTCCTGGTTAGAAGAAGGTTTCTCTTTTGATATCATCCTGCCTTTTCCCTTTGTAGATGCTCGGTAAACATCTTCTGTATTGAAAGGGGGCAATTGTTTTTCTGATACTGCCATTTGAAGCATGTGCCAATGTACTTCTACTGAAATGCTGTTCACTTGCAATGTATTTCTCATTGATTTGTATTTAGTAAATGAAATTGTCATATTAATTATAGATTGCTGGACAATTTTAGACCACTTGTAGTGCATTGATTCTTGTCTCGTGGAGCCCCTGGAATTGAAAGGCTTGCTCTCGGGACATGGTTGCCATGGTTGCCTTTTGATTTGGTCTCTCAAATTTTCAGAAATGATCTTACTTTATTTCTTGGGAGGACCTGGTAATATTCTAGGCATCATGGCATAATTAAGGGATGTAAAGCTTGGAAAGGGTCATAGTGTCTTTTATCAGCTGATACAGTTAGTAAAAGTGGACAATGTATTGGATGCATAGATCTTCCATAACTTCAGTATACAGTGCATTTTTATGTGAATAATATCTGTTCTTATTGGACTGATAACTTCTGAATATTTGCATTATAAAATAGGATAGCGCAATTACTTTGTGTATAAAAATTGTCTATATCTAGTATACCTTATTAGCACAGAATATATATGTATAAATGTTTCATGTTAATGTGCAAAGGAAATTGCAATAAATTATTTTTTCCACTGACCTATAGAAATCTTGTGATTTTCTTCTGGTAGAAAACTGTATTTCATTGTTTGATGCAAAACAAGGATTTTCTCCATTAAATAATTTGCAGTCCAAATTTAAATAGGTTGTTGAGTCACTGTTCCAATGTTTGCAAAGAGTCTCAAACATTCAGGTTAATGGATCACATCCTCAGATTAAAGTAGTGTTCAAAATGGATTAATCCTTCAAAAATACTAGACAAGGTTGCAAAAATGCATACTTTCCTTTGAAACTGTTAGACAATATTTAAAAATCAAAAATTATTAGCGATCCACTTTGAGCAGGATGTACATTACAAACCAAAGCTTTAGGAATGGGTAATGAAGAAAGGAAGCCACACACTTTCTTCTCCATCATCTCACTGTTGGACAGCAACACATCACAGCACACCATCAGAGGTTGCCCTCATTTGAATAGATACACAGCAGCAATTTGGACTTGAAAGTGATCAAGCTTAGCAAAACTTTATTGGTGACTCCTAAAGACACAGGATTTCTGACAGCTGTTGTTGTCTATTGATATAATTCACGCAAATGGCTCTGTAGAAACTGAAGTTCTGTATCACACTTCAAGCTGATGGAAGATGGAGTGCCAGAAAACTTAAATAACGCTCTGAGTTTATATTCTATCTTCTTAATAACTTCAAAATATTAAAGCTCCTGTTAAGCTACTCTGTAACATAACCAGTTTCTTAAAGCACTAGAATGATAGCTCATATATTGTGTTCATATAAGAACTTTTTATCTCAGTATGATTTAGGCAGGGACTTAACCACTTCTGTTACTGAAACTGATCTTCACTTAAATGCTGCATTTAGCTACTAAAATTATACTTTGGTTAAATATTGTTCTCAGATAAGAGTTAAACACTTCTGCAGGTATTTAGTTCTTTTATGTGTGCTCTACTGCCTCTTTTATTGCCCTGCAGTGATTTGCTTTTTCAATAGAGGCTCTCTAGCTGAAACATGAGACAGAGTAATTACCAAAGTCTGTTTCAAAGGTCTTTTACAAATGCACATATTTTATTTTAGAATTTTTTGTTTAAAAAAAAAAAAAAAATTTGAAGCAAGGAGAAGGGGAAAGCAGCCATGAAATTGCAAATTATGAAACGCTAGGCTGTTTGTAATCTTCTGGATCATATGCTTTCCTTTGAATTCAGATAGGCAGGAGAAACTAGGTTTCGATGGTGTTTATGCTGTGGCCATGGAGGGGACTCTGGGAATCTAGTGTTAATTTAAAGTTGGCACTATAGTCGGCTTCCATAACGCTGATTTGGTATTGGTAGGAACAACCTTTGGAAAAATAACTTCATGTTTGATTTTTTTTTTTTTTTTAAACAGAACAATAAACAATGGATGAGATGCTAATTTGGATATATACTTACAGAATTATCACAAGGTTATTCAGGCGTAGAAACAGACTGCCCAGGGAAGTGGTGGAATCACCATCCCTGGAAGTGTTCAAAAGGCTTGTAGATGTGTGCTTGGGAATATGGTTTAGCAGTGAACACAACAGTGCTAAGTTAATGGTTGGACTCAATGGTCGTAGAGGTCTTTTCCAACCTCAGTGATTCTATGATTCTTTATACAGGGCATCCTCCATGAAGGACAAATGAAGACAGAGCCAATCAGGTTATGTGAGATTTTTTTTTATGACCTGGTTATGTTGTTTAATGTAGGTGTTAGTACAAATCATATCTGACTAGTTCCAAGCTCACATTTGAAAGGCAATCATATACACAAGAATGAAGTGGAATATGCTAGCCTTTGATGTGAATAAAAACTGGGTGGAGCTGGATGCCCCAGAACCTTTTCTTTGAGTAAAACTCTGGTAAAATCCAAAGCTAATAAACATCTGAGTGTGCTGCAGTCAAGCTGTGCACTGTAATGTACACTCTTGTACTCTGAAATTCTGATAGCCTTGTCAATAACATCTGTCTCAAGGCCTGAGGCGTCGATATCCTAAAGTGTGTTTTTCATTCACCATGTAGACAGGTCAACACTTACATATATTGTCACAAACTGTAAAATGGTTATCCAGTGTATTTCCAGAGCCATCATATATTAAAACTTGGATCATCATATTCTATCAGTATGAAAACTTGAAGAGAATTTGTCATTCATGTTCTCCAGACAGTCATCAGGCAGTCAGCATAGTAATACAGATGGGAGTTTATGGGCAATTGTAAATTAATTCTGTCAGTCATGATGTGGGCTTATTGTCTCCAAGTAAAGGGAAGTTACTGGACTTACAGTCCTGTTTAACAAGATTTAATTTTTTGTTATTACAGGATTCTTTCTTTCCTGGGGAAGAGGGTTTGAAACTGGTGGCATTTTATACACCTACCTGACCATGAGGGAGGAGCAAGTAATAAGCCAGGAAACAGAATTGTGTTAATATAACTGTAAAAAAAAAAAAAAAAAAAAAGGAAGAGGTGTCATTACCCAATCCATAGCTGCACATACTAGGCACTATTATTTTTATTACTGTTCTTCAGACTTCTGGCTGACAGTTGTGGAAAAACTGCAACAATACATGCTGTCTCCACTAATTATTTTTTTGTTATTAGCAGGTAAAGGCTAATGTTCTTATCATAATCAACGGGTCTTTTTGCCAGTGCAACTGTTTTGGAGATAATGACTACTATGGAATGTAAGAACAATTTTGTGATTATTATTCTGGGGTGAAGTTGTGTGATCTCCGTTATAAAGGTTTTGTTCCAGACTATTCCCCATATCCAGCAGTCAGATGGGCACTGCCTTTACTACTTTTTTTTTCCAAGATGATCACAAACCTAGTACAGATTCAGTGCTACAGAACAACTGTACTTTCAAGGGAAGCAATTTTGTGTGATGAGGATCTATCTGTTCATATGTTAGACATGTCTGACAGAAAATCTGTGTGGTTTTTTATATTACAGGTTCTCAGGGTCATTCCAGCCTTTCAGAATTGATTTTACATTTTTATAAGTGTGGTATCTTGTCTAGTGCTCAAACAACTGACTTGTGTTTAAAATGACAGAACTTTCAGATAAGAAATAAAACTCTGAGTTCAGTATTGCTACATTCAGCCCCCATGTCAATATGAGTTTAGTGCTGTAATGAATTGCGTGAAAAAGAAACCATCTTTGTAAATCACACTTAAGTATGCAATGTACTAAGTGTGAAGAAATGCACATCTATTTCTTGCAAGTTCTTAACACTCTTTGTAAGGTTCCTGGAAAGAAAAGACAGCCAGTTATGTGCTGTTATTTTTGGATATTTTGTGAAAGTCAACTTAATAGGTGTCAGTTTACCTGTTCAGTCTTCAGATACAATCTGATTTCCAAAAAAACCCTGTATAATGACATTGAAGAGTAAGTATCCCTTTTCCACAGAGGGCATAGTGAATCATTCAGAGCTTCAACTGCCTGTATAAGAAACAAAAGCCTTGCTTTCTGTCACATTGTAGGTGTGTTTGTGGGAAATTTTGTAATGATCTAGAAGATAGGAAACTTGCCCACAAAATAAGGATACGTGCCTTTTCACACTGCCTTCCTTTCCCACATCATCCTATCCTTCAGGTTTTATAAATGCATGTATACACACACACACATGCATACATTTATCTCATGTTTAACTTCTGTGCAGGCCACTTTCCTTTCCTTGCTGCTTGGACCTGTGCACAGGAGAAAAGATACTACTCATGAGGCCTATTCAAAATGTGCAGTAATACAGTAGTAATATTGATGAAGGCACTGTGTGGGGTCTGGGTAGTTACTTCTAGTCCTTGTCCCTGGAGTCCTTCTTTCTGTTTAATGTAGAATGTATGAGCAATCTTAGGAGCACAGGTATTGGCAGGGAAGGGTACAGAGAGGGGTAGGCAGGAAACACCTGAGTTCCAACTAAAATGATCAAAAAGTGTCTCAGATTGCAAGCAAGCATTGTTTTCTCATCTCCAACTCCTACTATGTGAGTTTAAGGTTTGGTATACATATATTGTTAAACTGTAGATGTCAGTATTTTCTCAAACTGTAATTAAATTTTTCATCATGGAGATGCCAAGAAAAATTCAACCTTTATTTATTAAATATCTGTCCTAGAATAGGTTTTTTGCTTATTCATTATTGGGCATGCTTGATTTTTCTGTTGTGGTATCTGTGGGTAAATGTTGACTTGTATTTTTAAATGGAAACCACAGCACTACAGCTGGAGACAATCTCTTTTGTCTCTTGCATTCTCAGGTATGTCACATTTCAAATATGATACTTCATATTTTTGGACCACATCTTTCCTGGCACCACAGCACTGCAGCAGTAGGAAACATTACTGTCTGAGTACCATAGCCTATCAGAAAGAGCCAAAGCAAACCCAGCACTGATGGCTTTTCTCATTACTCTTTTTTCATTTCTGGCCTCAACAGTTCAATAACTGGTTCAAAATGAACCTACAAAATTAAGAGCTCCTGCAAAATGAGACATCACGCAATAGCCAGACAATAAATCTGACTGAGTAACCCTGCTACAGTGGCACAGCTGCCAGTCCACTGTTTTTGTGTTCCTTCTTGTCTAATGGAAGAGCCTAGCCTGTTCTGTGTCAGATGATGTCATGTTTTCTAATTAAATGCTGTGTGTTGCTGTGTCCTAATATTTCCCCCTGTTGCTACAGTAATACCAGACAATCTATATAGAACGTTGCAACAGAAAACAGAAAGGTGTTGAGGAATACATTCAGTGAAGGTAGCTCGGTGTGTAGCTGCAGTGAGAGCTGCAGGTTGAGCCCTGGGTTGCAAAAGCCCCAGGCAAGACACTGTGACCTGGTGCCAACAAAGGGCAGGAGGACCTGTGGCCTAGCCAGATGACCAAACACCCAGAGACATGGCAGGAACCAATGACCCCCAGACTTTGGTGTGCTCAGACTGTGAGGGTATAAAAGCCTGGGGTTTCTTTTGTTTGGGGTCCCTCCTCAGAGGCATCAGCTCAAGCTGTTATTTTGTTATTTAGTTATGGCACCAGGATTAAATTATTTGAAGGATCTGGATGTCTGAGGCTCTGCTGTGGGAAACCTGTGGCCAAGCCGGTAGGAAACCTGGTCTGACTCTGTGAGTGTGGGGTGTGAAACTGTGAAGGGGCCTCAGTCCCAGCTCAGGTGTGGTCAGAGTGGCTGCTGGATGGTTGGACAGGGAAGTTTCCTTAACAAAGGATACGACTGTTGTGTTAGGCTTTGAAAGCTCTGCAAGGCTGACCGGATAAAGCCATAGTGGTTGCTTGGTGTATGATCCTGCCTGTAGCTCTCAAACTCAGAACTGAGTTTGAGTGCCATCCTGAGGAAAAGGCAGTGAAATTGTCTGAGGTGCTTTGTTAGAGCATTTCAGTGCAAGAGTTTGAACTTTCCTTGTTTGCGTCCTCCAGTGTGACAGCAAAAACTTACTTCTCTGCCTTCCATAATTACTAGGAGTACTTTTTTTGCATATAACAAAACAATGACCTGCAAAAAGAAAAAACCCCAAACCTTCATGTCCCACTGCAGTTCCACCTGGGTTAAACACTCTACACCCAAAAAATCCTGGATTTTAATAACTTTGTAAAATTGTAACAGGATAGAGAAACACTCTTTAGAAAAGGAAATCCTACCTTTTCTAAATTAAATGTAAAGGGATGCAATGGGATGCGTTACTGAACTATGTTAGTCTTGCAAAAGGTATGCGGCTTGTGGTCCTAAGGCTGGGACTGCGGCTGCTCTGGACCTGTGGTGGCTCTGCTGGATGCACCTCAGCCTGGCACCACTGGAGCACCACAGCATTGTCAGAAACACACTGATAAGACCTTTGCTTAACTAGATATGGCTTCTCTTTTGTTATTCATTAGTTTTTGGCAGGAAGAGTAATTTTTCTTCAGCAGCAGCAGCAGCAGCAGCTCAAAACTAGTTAAAGTATCCCAGGCTATAAAAATTGGCAAAAAGTAACAGCAGGGCTTTGTTTTGTCCTGACCCCAGTGAAAAAGACATTCACAGAATCCAACAGGTCACCCAGGGGTGGAACAGGAGCTGCCTGAAGAAGGAATGTGTTTGTTTTGTTTGGGATTTTTAAATTGAAGTCTGTAGGACAGGGTACTGTGAACTGGATAGTTTTACCTTACCATGTTTTAATGTTTATTATCTGTTTATATACAAGATAAAACTTTTCCAGGAGAAAAGGAACTTGTGTGGCTGGCACTGAGTTACTTTATGTTTGTTAGGCTGCGACATGGACACAAACACTTTGCCTGGTGTTCCTGCAGGGTGAAGGTTGTATTTCTGTGCCTTTCTGGCTGATTTGCTGTCCACTGAGCTGTCACCTTTGCTGAGAGTGGAGACTGCAATCTCATCAGCTGTTTTATTGCAGGGTGAAGAGTTTACCACTAATACCCAGGCAAAACTCATTAGAGGGAGACAGGAAATTTTGGATTAAACAACCACATGGGCCATGGCTGAAGGAAATTCATAAGACTGCAGATGTTTTGCAGGAATGAGGAGGAATCGTAGAATCAGAGTTCAAGGAGCATTTAGAGGAGTGTTTGGACAATGCTCTCAGGCACAGGGTGGGATTCTTGGGGCTGTGCCAGGCCAGCAGTTGGACTTCAGTGATCCTTGTGGCTCCCTTCCAACTCAGGATATTCTAGCTAAGTGTGGTGTGCAATCCCAAAGCCGAGTCTGCTGCCAGATGGGGAAGGGGCAGAGAGGTCACTGTGGTTGTAGGACTATGCACCTCCAGAGTCTTGTCAGCTACCCCTGCTGTCACCATCCTGGCAAAAGGGTAGAGAGAAGCAGCTGACCATCAGCCTGGAGGCAAATGGGCTTACCTTTAGAGCTGGAGGCTTGCTTTTGGTTGAAGGCATCAGGATCTTGCATGTATTTGCAAGGGAAGAAACACGGGGTCACCTTGCTAGTTGTTGCTGGCTTTCTCCTGACTAGCAGGCAATTAGCTCTCTACTGTGCCTGCAGTAGTCCTGTTTAAAAGATGAGAAATTAATCTCTGACCAAACAGGCGCCTTGAACTGTGCACATGTTTGTGTACTGCACACTTGCATAGAGTAGCAGGAGTGGCATACAGACCGCAAAATCTAAAGTCAGCAACTGTTGGAAGAACTTACTTTCCTGAGGTACTCTATTCTCCTCCTAAGGAAGACCAAACTGCTTTGTTTTGGTCACTGGAATAAAAGAAAGGTCAACTTTGTTTATACAGGTAAGTATGTAGTTTTGAAACCAATTCTTTACTTCCACTGTTCATTTTATAAGACTGAAAAGAGGGGCTATCTGGACAAAAGTGCTGGTTTAATGATCAGATCTCTACCTCTGTGAGACGCTCAATCTCAATTTTCACTTGAATCTTATTTTATAAACCATGCTGCATACCTGTTCAGAGACACTGTCCATCCTTTTGGTTCACTGGTTTTGTTTTTACTAAGTGCTGAATTCTCACTTTGCCCTTGACTGCCCCGGGCACCCTGAAGAAAATCACAAGCCTTTCCCTTCCTGACTTCTTATAACTCTGCTTTGGACTTCAGACATCAGCGTAATGTTTCTGGTTGTTTTCTCTAATACTGATGGTATTGATGTTATCTAAACCCCATGCATCATATGGTTCTCTACATTTTAAGTCAGGAATATGCAAAACAGATGTTTTGCCTCTGATGAATGTGTCAGTACTTTGTAGTGTAACAGCTGTTGTGTAAATGGACGTAACATAAGCTACCATTTTAAATGAAGATCAAACATTCCAAAACCTACATAAGAAATTGATACAATGCCATGGATCTTTGGTACCATTTTAGTAAGGACCACATAACAATGGTGTTGTAACTTCAATTCAAGGTAATGAGTTAAACCTTGCCCAAGCAGCACACAATATTCCTGTAGCTACCTTTAGAGGAAGCTCTTGCAAGAAAAGCATTCTAGAAGTAACCAAAATTTGTTACAATGTAAATCCTATTTTAAGTGGTAAATGTTTTAATCATTTAATAATTACAAGCCACATCTTTCTAAACATTTAAATTCATAATTCGTGGATAGTTTCTCATACAAGGATTTGTGGGTCATTTCTGCTTGCACAGCAGCCAATTTTATTGCCCCCATGAACCTGGAGACTTGCAGGAACTGTAACACTGCTACAAGACAATGTTGCATTTATCTAGTCTGTTAGTGGAAATAGTTGTTTGAAAGAGATCTCAGCACCTCAGGAGTGGCTTCCGTTGTAGAGTGCTCACTTCTCTGCTAGGAGTTCCAATTTCTACCAATCAACAGTATCACACTCAAATGCAATGTAGTCCATTTTACACATCTATTTCTGTACCTCATGTTCATTTCTAATATAGCCCTCTGGTAAATATACCAAGACAAAAATTCTAGTAATATAAATGTTACTGAAAGTGGCTCTGAATTGAAGACTAGAATGAAAAATACTTGCAAAAAAGAAAAAAAACTAATATATTTTTCCAGACTGTTTTCAGACTGCTCATACCTCCTGTATGCCTAAAGTCCCTGGATCTGATGCTTCTGTTCTGCTCTGCAGTTCTCCATTCTTCAAGCTACTGCACAATTTGTAATTGTGAGGATGTGGATGAACTGAAGGGACTGATGTTAAAGAGTCCTTGCTTCTTCCATCATTTATTTCTGTAACAATTCCCTTTCCCTTCTGTGCATCTCAGTGATGGATTTGCACTTTGGGTTGTATTTATCAGGACCATTTTACTTGCTCACTGTGCTTGGAAATATCCATAGGTCAATGGAGTTACTAACCACAGTCACTAGGTCAGGTTGGAACATCTCCTCCTCCTAAACAAAAAACATATGCTGGAAAGCTCCCTGCCCATGGAAAAACAAAAGCAGCTTTCTTCTGGCTGATACACAAGTGGGTGAATTCTATCAGTGCACAGCTTGGTGCAAAAAAATGTAGTAGCAATCAGGGGAATAGAATTCTGAGCGGAAAATTAGGCTATGAAAGGAATAGTCCCCACCCACCAGCACACAGCTCAGTCAGGCAATACCTTTAAGCACTGCTGTGGCTTTTTCAGTGATGCCTGTTTCCTCCCTGCAGGAGCAGGTAGAACAGATGATCAAGAGGCTGCAGAAAACAGACTTGTTCCTTCATGAGCACCAGGCCTCATTTGGACTTCTCTCATAGTTTGGACACTTGCACAAGCAGCAGCATTTGGGACACACCTGTCTTGCCCTGTAGCAGAGGGAGTGTGGCTCTGTGGGTTCAGGGAGCCGGGACAAGGGAGACTGGCTTGCAAGGTGCTGGAGGCTCTGGTCCCTGCTGAGGACTTCCTTCTGTCAGCACTCAAAGAAACATTACACAGCAATGTTGCTGCTTTTTCACTTTTAGCAGGAAAAAGAGGGACAGAAGTTGGGCACTAACAATTCTGTAAGCATGGCCAAAGGAGTTGTTTTGGCTTATGGATCTGAGAAATACCTGGCATCTGTTTTCTGTTTTGCTGTCCTTCACCTCCTTAGGGCAAATATTAATCTACTGATGCATGTGAACTATGCATTTATTTTAATTATCAAATCCAGTATATGCTTTATTTAATTAATCTGTTCTTAGTAATACATAGCCAAATGCATACATAACCAAATTCAGAATACATTATATAAATCCACTTAAAGCTTTCTCAGCAGGACAGCCATTCTGTTCAACTGATTGCTAAACAATCTTGAAAACTAACCCTCAACTTCTTTCAGCTGGTTATTTGAAGGTAGAAAGCGTTTGAGTAATGTAATATTTATAAATCAAGAAAGTGAGACTGAAAAAAAAAAATCAAATTTTGTCCTTGATGTAACTCTCCAGGATTTTTCTAGCTTTAACCACACAGGATTTTTTTGTTAATGACATTTATATTGATAAGTAGCTGTTGCATATTTTCCTTGCAGGGCATCCTAGGTCTGGTCTTGAAATCATGTAAATTACTTATCAGTTTGTGGACTTGTTTATATTCTTTATTAAGGGAAAAATGTCAGAATTATAGAGTTGAATTCTGAACTATAATTGTTGACTTCACGTTGTGAGAATGTAATGAGTATTTCGTGTAAGTTAATTAATGGAGTTGAATTCCATTGCTGAATGCAAATTCAGTAGGAGTTTCTGCCTTTGGAAGAAGTTTGGTGTTGTAAAAGACACAGAAGCAAAGAAGAAGAAAGAAGAAAGCAAAAGTCTAGTGTTTCCCTGTTTGGAACTGTTTGGATCCTCAGTCCTTCTGATTTTCCTCAGAGGTATGAACTGTAACATCATGAGAACTATTCTCTTCTTCAGTTGGAAACTACCCCTCCCTCTTCCACAAAGAGGTTGTTTCCTCTCTTAGATGTATCTTCAGAATTGAATAATACTAATTTGCTTATGGTGTTCTTGATTTCCAGACAGAGTTTTCTGCCAGAAGTTTCTTATTGGCTTATTGTACTGAAAGCCTCCCATGGTATCTGCAGAATCTGTCAGTGCTAACTAGTGAGAATTCAGTTGTGTATCAGCAATAAAGAATGAATAGATTGTCTCCAAATTTAGATGTAAATGTCATAATGCAGTATTTGCTAGTGTCACCAGCGGAGCTTATGTGGGCGAATATTTGCTGGAGCAGACTCAAAGATGTCATCAAAACAACTGGGTGGTAGAAATCTTGGCTGTTCAACCTAATTTGAAACCGTTGCTGCTCATCTCTTCTTCAGGTGCATAACATTTCCCTTCACAAGGGAGACTCAGGAAGGGTCATGCCCATTGCTATGACAATGCTGTTGCTGTTGTCTGCTCCCTATTTAGGCCATTTGTTTTATGTTAAGACATCTAATGTTTCTGAGCAAGTAGTAAGAATGAGAGAAAAGATAATAGCCGTTGCCTACCAAACCACACTTTCTTATCTGACCAAGTAAAGCATCATCCCAAACACTAAGGTGCTTTGAATTGAGGAAGGAGACAGATGCCTAAAGCTGAAATACCTTTGGAACAGGGTCTGTGTTTTGTGAGGTACTCCACACAGGCGAGTCCTTGTCTGAACTGGGATAATAGAAAATAAAGAGCAGCTAGCAAATTACTCTTCAGGATGAATGAATTCTCTAAAATATGGTGCCATACTGCACAATGTGACTTCATTTCCCTGAGGAAATGTAAACCTCTTAGTAACAGTATTACCTTTTTTCTTTTTTTTCCTCCTTCTTGCTACTGTTTGTTTGATTTTCATGCTTCAACAGTGAACAGCTTCTTACAATTTGTCTTAAAACAGACATTTTGTGATGTTTCTCCAGTCAAATTTTTTTTCTCATATCTGGTTTGTTTCATATGGGGCATTGTTTGCCATTTTTATTCATACATTTCTCAGATGTTTGGACTAAAACAACCCCAGAAAATTCCATTTATTCAGACTGCAGGAAAAGATGAAGATGTGATATAACACTTCCAGACTAGAGTATGTACAATCTATAAGTGAACTGTATATTTACATGGGCATGGTCTGAAGGTGTTTGGCATTTTTAGGTTGGAAAATTTAAACAAAACTCTGGATCAAGTCTGTAACAAGTAATACTAGTCATACAGAGGGAGGCTAGAAACATGAAGGTGTCTTTCAGGGTTACAAACGTAGAAGGCTAGTTGACCAACAGGAAAATATTCCTGAGTTAATCCTGTTAGCCAGGATTCATAATAGGCCTTGTAAATATGTTTTCTTTGCATCTACTGCACAGAAGGACCTGTCAGTTGCCCCAGGAAAAGGAGCAACCAAAAAATTCTTAGCAATTAAGATGCTTGGCTGAAGATACTAGGAATGTCAGTTATGGAAACTGCACTAAGAATCTAGTCATTGTTGTGGGAGTTATATGGGTTGAGTTGAATAACACCAAAAGCAAATTTTGATTTTTGATGAACAGTTTTTGCATGTTCTATGGCACGTGTGCAGCCCTGACAAACCCACACTTTTTACAGGTTTGCACAAAAGCATTCCTTCTTGTAACCGTTCCCATTCTTGTCTTCAGCTGATTCACATTATGTGAAGCATACATCAGCAATTGTCAGGTAGGTAAACATCAATCCTGCCTTGTATACCTATTTTCCAAGTCTTAGATAGGTAGTAGATAAGTATATAATGCTTTGCTCAGATTGAGACCCACAAGGGACACAGCCTGTGTTTACTTTAGTGTTCATCTCTTTAATTCAAAATGACTGGCTAGATTGAGAGTGGCTTTGAAAGTGTCACCAAGTAGGCAGAAATACTAACAATTACAATGTGGAGTTAAAACCTTCTTTTTGTTAAGGACCCTGAAGTGTGCTGGAAGCATTACCAAGTTTTCTAGAGCTCAGGGTCATTTCTTTGAAAGCAACATCCCCCAATTAGCAACAAAAACTAGATATGCACTTCACCAGGCTTCCTGTTGCAAAATGACACACTTTTGTAGAGATAGAAAGCTTTTAGTATTCCACTCTGGAAAGAATAGCTACTTGTGTGGACCTCTCTCTCCTTCCTACAGTTTTATAAATGCAGTTTTTTAACATCCCAAAAGATGTTAAAATAAAACCAAACCAAACGAAACAAAAAAAAACCCAAACCAAACCAAACCAAAAAACTCAACCAAAAAAACCAACCAACCAACCAAAAAAACACCAAAAACCCCCCTCCACCAAAATGCAACACCTTGAGACATGAGATAGTTAGGGATCCCCTTTTTGGACATCAGTTGTGTGCATAGTGGGAAGGGCCATTTGGTAGTTTGTCTACTCTGAAGAAGCTTTCCTTCTTCTTGTGATGACTGCTTCTAGTGAGGAGTCAGCAGAGGTGAGCATCTGCTGGTGGATAAAGGGCCTTCACAGTGCAAGAGGGTTACGAGTGCAGGAGGGTCAAAAGCAACATGAACAAGATGTGATGCTAACCCTGGATCTACAGCAATATCCTATCAATACAGGATTTATAATTTATAACCCAGTCATGTTTCAACATTGCACTGAGTAATTAATATCATATGAGCTTGGGGATATTTCCTGTATCCTGAGTTTAATAAGCAAATCAGCTGTCAACACAAAAATGTGTTTAACTCTGGATGCAGTTAGAGTGTAATAAGGATAATTAAGGGATATACACTTGTGAAACACTGTGTACTTTGCTTTGAGAGGCAGTAAGAGTGAACCATTATGGTTCATCTTGGTCAGGGAGCTTTTAGAATTGCATGATGATTCTTGGTTTTCCAAAATACAGAGCAACCACAAGTCTTTAACCATTTAGCTGGAAAGGAGCTGTAAGAAACTAAGGGGCTGTCTCATGCTGCCATGCTGTACCACTCAGGTGAGGAAGATTGCTTTTCTGATATTTTGCCAGCACCAGACTCACACACAGTGTATTTGGGCTAGGGGGTAGGCATAGCTAACAACCTTCAAGCTTGAGTGATTTTATAGGGAAATATTTTTTTTTCCTGTTTAGTTTCAGCTTCAAGAATTGGTGAGGATTAAGGAAATACTTACTTTTCTTTAACCAACATTTATAAGTAACGTTAGATCAGCTGGCTTGTATAAGCTCCCTAGGAGATGCTTTGATCAGCTTATTTTGTTGCAGAATGGGGATGGCTGTACGCTTTTGTTTGTTTGTCTGTCTCAGAAATCAATCTAAACAGTGTGCTGCAAAGGTGATGTCACTTGTTTCAGGCTAAGCAACATCAGGTTTGCCAGCAGCTCCTTTGAAATATTTTCCTCAGCTCATACATCATTAACCAGAGGGAAATAATCTTCAGCTATACCGTGTAATTCCATAGAAGGGTCTGAGATATCAACTCTGTGCACAAGAAGACTTGTGAACAGCTGCCTAAGGCAAGTGGGGCATCTACTGGTGAGATGCTGCAACGAATTGATCTACTGCATGACAGTCTGATCCAAATCCCATGTACATTTTGCCTTACCAAATAAGCAAGTGCCAGGCCTGGTTCCTGAGCTCTTTGGGAAAAAATGCTCCTTGAATAAGTCCTTAATTTCTGACACTCCTTTAGAGGTATGTACGCATTGCGATACTAGCCTTGTGAAATATCTCAATTAGAAGAAGAAAGGAAATGAGCTAAAGAAACTTGTCAGAAGGTGTGATGCATGTCTTTAACTATCTCCAACCTTTCCCTGTTGCAATCTCTCATGGCAAGTTTTCTAACAGTTTAAAAGGCTGTCTTCCTTGTACCAAGAGCTATTTCACTCTCTGATCTACTGCCTAAGGGTATGAAATGAAAATGATGCGTAAGGGAACACAACAATACTCTATGGTCATAAAATCCAGAGCTCCCAAACACAGGCCATTATCCACATAAATTAATTGTCACCCTCCATTCTTCAGAAAATGTGTGCAACAGCATGAGATTCTCTACAGTGTTGAATAAAGTTCAAAGACTTCTGCAGAATGCATTTAATTTTTTTTATTTCCCCAAAATTCTTGTTGTGTCTCTTTGTGCACATCAGACAAGAACCTGGGAGAAGCCCTTGGGCTTTCCCAATCATGTCACTAATTTCATTGTTAGGATTAACATTTTGGAATCAAACAATTACCATGGGAAAAGCTTGCCAATATGTTTACTTGGAGCATGGACATGCACTTGTGAAAAGGAAAAGTAGCAAAGTAAGGCTAAACTGGCATGTGATCTGGTCAAACTGTTAAAATATGTCTTTTCTGCTCTCCTTATAGATATAACATTGTCACCTACCCAGTAAAGCCAAACGCTTTCTTAAGACTTTTTAAAATTCTGTTGCCATAATAGAGGAGAAGTCATACATCAAAATAACAAAAGCACCCTTCTGCTCTGCTGCACAGCACACTTGCTAAATTTAGCTGTACTGGGGAATCAATTGCTTTATATAATCTTATCACAAGCCATTGCTGAAAAAAACCCCAAGTCTGTCACTTGACCTTGGGCAAAACAAGTCTTTGTGCTTTCTTCAGAGCTCCTTCTGCCACATATGTTAGAAGAATCTGTAACCAAGCAGTGATTTCCACTGTCCTTGTCCAAAGTCAGTGGAGTAAGCAAAAGTCATTTTAGTCTTATTAAACTAAGCAAAGATGCAAGTACCTTCCTTGTCTGAGAACTGTCTTTTTATTTTTTTGGCTGTTTTTTTAGCATGTTCTGTGCTTCATTTCACTTGACCTTTTGAACAGAAACAATACCAGCTTTGTTTAGTCCTTACAATACTAATTTTCTTTTATTTAGCCCTTATCAGTAGAAGCAAACAAAACAAAAAATGATCATTATGATTGATAGCTACAAACCACTTTGATCTCTGAAACACAAAGTGTGCTGGATTACTATGTTTAAACTTTCCCCTACTTTTCTTTTTATCCAGAAGTCAGATAATACTTGATTCCTAATTCCAAACCAATAATTTCTTATGGCTTAAGAATTCCACAGTTTGAGACTGGGATAGGTCTTTAGAGAAATATTGCAGTGTGTTTTCTCTGTTCTTTCCATTCTTCCTCTGTTGGCCAATGCACACCTCGGACAATGGGGTTATAATGACCTTTTTTGTATGGCTGCTGAGCCAAATGTTTGTGTGCTTAGTAGTAGTGTGGGGGACAATACCCAGCAGAAGTGAAGTGATCAATAAAAGAGAATAGAGCAAAAAATCTTTAACCTTAAGGTCTCTCAAACCTGCAGTTAGAGGACAGAAATCAAGGCATCTCTTCCTAGAAAGCCAAAACTTTTCCTGTATTTCCTGAATTGCATATCCTAGGGCATATGTTGAAGGGAAGCTGTTGCAAATGATGGCCAAATGGTACTATTTTCATTATTTTATATCTCACCTTAAGGACCTGGCTGTTTAGTAGGTACATTTACTACTTTATTTACTCACTGGAGTCTTCTTAAAAAACGTAAGACTAAACCACTACTGCTCAATAAACCCACACAAATGTACGAAATCACAGAAGCTTTTCTGAACACTTTAAAAGGAATAAACCTTCAGGAAGCCTGAATCAGCAGCAAAGCCACAGAATTCTTACACTCACTGATTTTCAGTAAGACTTAGATGAAGCCTTTAGTCTTTATTATTATCGTCTTTCATGACATTAAACAATGAACGTGGCCTATGTTTGCTGACTTGTCATCGACTCAGATGCTCTGTGGTTCTCCATAGTAGTTGACGAACTCATGAGAAATTTTGGATGTGTTTCAGACAAACAGATAATATACTTTAGATTTTATGTTATTAGGGACAAAATTCTGCTAGGCAAAGCATCCATATTCTTCATCAGAACATGTTACAGTGGATCCTACTAACAAAGACTTTTCAGCACAGCAATGCTCCACCTTCATGGTGGTCAAGAAACTTGTGTGTGATAATATATTATGTATATTATTTCTTGTCACTCAGAATACAGAAGATAAAATCTGAGTCATAAATGAATGCTAAATTGTATTGTATGTCAGCATCACTTGCTATGCTTTTAAAAAAATGTTAATTTATTAAAATAAAATTTTAGGTAAAGATTACATTTGTCTTTAAATGAGAAGGAAAGTGAGACTTTGCAAAGTGCTCTCTTAAAAGTTATTTAGCACAGTTAAATAGTTCTAGACAACAAAAGAAGCAGGGTGAATAAGGAGTGCAGAGAAGGGAGCAGTGCAAAATATTACTGTCTCCTTTGGATCTTAAAAAGAAAGGGAAGTTGCAAAACCAGTTAGTTCTGGACTTTTACAAGTCACTAACATTCTTGTATTCCCTTCTTTTTTTCCTTATGTTTTGGTTGGTTCTGGGATGGATTGTTCCATTGAGGCATTTCAGGAGCCTTCAATAGAAGAAAGATGCACATCCAACAGAAGTTAGTAAAAACATACTCGAGCAGTTCTATGATTGTAATCATACTGGCACCACAAAACAATCCAAGCTGGCCACCTACATCAGCTGTAATAGAAGGAAATAAACACGTGTCATCCAAAGCATTTAGTTTAGTCTAGCAAGCAAACAAAACCTGCCAGGCTCAAGTGTTAAATAGATTCAATATACATAATCCATCACTTTAAGAAAACAGAATTAATATTCTTAAGAATGTTTACTGAAGAAGACTGATGTGTTTTCAAAAATTCTAAATAAAGCAAGTACAACACAAGACATCCTACTGGGAAACAGATACTTGAAATATTTCTTACTCCTCTGCCTTTTTAACTGTTCCCTTGTTTGTCCTCCCCATGTTCTCCCTCTCCCCTCTAAATCCCGTAAATGTCACTATTCTTACACTCCTGTGTGTAATACAGCCATATATTAGTGTCAAACTTAATTCTTACTCTCAGCTGCTCTCCATACCACAGGTTCTTTAATAGAATGACAGGAGGCAGTATCAAAAATGACCATGAGACAGACATTATTATTACCATTATAATATTAAAAGTATTGATTTTTGTTCAGAAGCCTACATTGTCTTTGATTCAGGAAGAGAGAGAATAAAAAAGGCAGGTTTTTTTTAGTCTGGTAAGGTTTTTTCAAATTTTTATTTTTAGATAAATTATTGATCAGCAATAAATTAATATTAAACATTCACTTACCAAGCAACTCAGATATAGTCAAGGCCTTCTGCTGCTGGGTTATTTTGTAGCTCAGATCATGATATTTAATCTCAATACGCACAAGGTTTTGCCTAATGACAAATACATACAGTTTACTTGAGACAGTCAGGAGCGCTGTTCATTTTTACCAACACCTGTTAGCATGGTCTGAGTTCAGGGAGAGTGATGGTGTCTTTTAATGAAAAATTAGATGAGTGTTACCAAAATCAGTTACATGAGGGAAGGAAAAGAACCAAAGTGTCCTAATAGAAACAGGAGCTTACCAGAGGAGTAGATCTTCATGCTATATTGAAAAAGTAACTCTAGGTCTGTACTGTGAGATAGACTCGTCCTTTTAAGGGACACTGAGGTAAACTTGCATGGAAAAGTCAAGCATTGTGACCTACAACATATAAGGTGCCTGGAAATGTAGTCTACCCCTCTTGATTATGTGCAACTGCATATTTAATTGTGCTTATTCCAATGGGCATGTTTGTGCAGAATGGTGCTTGTCCTATATTCAGAGGTTTAGTTCTATCCTCTGCTAATAGCCTTGCTTACCTAATTATTTTCTTGCCTGCTGCAAAAGTGGGAGATTAGGTAATTCTCAGCTGGAGCAAGTCCAGAGAAGGGCTATGAAGATGATCACAGGGCAGGAGCACCTCTCCTATGAAGACAGGCTGAGAGAGTAGAGAGTTGTGGCTGTTCAGCCTGGGCAAGAGAAGTCTCCAGGGACAAATTATAGCAGCCTTCCAACACATTAAGGGGGCCTACAAGAAAGCTGGAGAGGGATTTTCACAGGAACATGTAGGGAAAAGACAAGGAGGAATGGCTTTGAACTGAAAGAGGATAGGTTTAGATTAGGTACTAGGAAGAAATGCTTTACTGTGAGGGTGGTGAGGCATAGGAACAAGGTGCCCAGAGAAGCTGTGGATGCCTGTCCCTGGAATTATTCTACACCAGGTTGGATGGGACTTTGAGCAACCTGATCTAGTGGGTGGTATCCCTGCCTATGGAACGAGATGATCTTTAAAGTCCCTACCAACCCAAACCATTTTATGATTTTTCAGAAATGTGAACAGCTACAGATTCTTGGGTGGACAGTGATTATGAGCTCATTAACAATACTCATGAAAATAAAGTACTTTCTATACAAAATAATCATTTCTATCTCTTTGGATGATAATTCTAAAACTCAGGTAGCACTGATTAGTAAAAATAATCTTACTCTCATAGTTTCTATTAGTTAGACTCCTATCATTGTCACAGAGTTGCTAGCAGAACTATCCAATAAATATTTAACTTTTCCCTTCTTACATCTTCAGAAATAAATAGATCTCCATGTTTTATAGTTTGGAATATGTACTCATTAATGCATGGGCTGGATTCCTGTTGGTTAAAGCTTGGTAACAGGGGAATGTCCTGTATGTTCACTTGCTTAATTGAATAATTACTGGATTACTTATGGTGTTTACAGACAATAAAATAATCAACAAAGATAAAATGTCCTCAAAGGATTAATATCCTTTGCATATAACAACAGGTTCAATTTTCATAATCTTCATTGGGAACAGACTTTTTAGTAGAGCCTGAGAGACAAGAGGTAATGGTTTTAAACTAAAATAGGATAGATTCAGACTAGGTATGAGAATGACATATTTTACAGTGAGGGTGGTGAAACATTGGAAAAGGGTGCCCAGAGAGGTGCTAAATGCCCCATCCTTGGAAACATTCAAGATCATGTTGGACATAGCTTTGAGCAGTCTGATATAGTTGAAGATGTCCCTGGTCATTGCAGCGGGGGCTTGGACTACTTGACCATTAAAGGTCCCATCCAATACAAACTATTCTATGATTTGTGTAGTTCCTGATCATGTATAAACATATGCAAGCATTTGGAGACTGATGGCTTCAAAAGTGAGAAAACTGGAGTCACTGAGACAGTGAAACTGATAAATATTTCATTAACCAAATTTTCTGCAGTTTTTTAAAAACATAATTTGGTGTTTGTACAATAAGTATACTTTTGTTATTATTTTTTTAATATATTTTCTTTTTACTGTGAGTTATGTAGCACCTGCCTTAATACTTACTTGTACTGCTGACATCTACAGCTGTGAGCAAGAGGCAGTCCAGTCTATGAAACTGTGTTAAATGCTCTTTGACAAGTAGACCCTATCTTTCTTATCCACAGTCTTAGATGTATCTAAGTATATTGTATATAAATGTGAGCATGTGTAAATCTTATGTAGTTTTGTCTAAGAGATTATATTATCTCACAGACGTTATTAATAGCACACATAAGAATATATCTTATGTTCATATTTGCATCATATTCTCTGTTAGAACATTTAAAAAGAATTGATCATTTCTTTATTAGACAAGGTGTTAAGCAAGATTACCTGATGTATTCTGGGCTTTTCTTCAGTTTCTCAGAAAAATAGTTGATGGCTTTTTCTCCTCCAAAACTTGAATAGGTGACAGTGGGGGGATAATGTGTTTCTTCACATGGGGCAGGGCAAGTGGAATTGTGTGTTCCTACTGTACATAATCCTTTTATCTCTATATCATCTGAAATGTCAGGAGAAAAATTGTATACAATATTTCTAAAAAAGCACACAGTTTAAAAACATTTTGAAAAAACTTATTAATGACTTTTAACTGACTTGGATAAATGTATGGGTTAATTATTCTGAGAAAAGTGGATACTTGTCAGTTTTGAAGAAACAAATATGTATTTATAACTGTCATTTGGGAAACTGATGCACAATAATAAGGGTTGGGATATTTTGCTCACTTTTTCCAAAGAAATGTAGCACCTCTAAATCTTTCTGCCTTTTTTAGGGCTTTGTGTGCTTATTATTTCTCATCCTCAGTTAAACAATAGGACAACAGAAGCATTTCCATGCTTTGTGCTAGCTTTCTAAATACATAGTTAGGAATATATCCTTCATCTTGATGCCTTGATGTCTGCCCAGCTCACTTCAGTGCACAGAAACGAGCTTCCAAAGCAATTCCAGTTGTAGTTTACTATCATCTGATAACTATATAAAAACCGTGGTAAGCTAAGTTCACTTTACCTTGACTCCTGCCTGCCATTTGATAGTTGGGCTCAAGACAGCTGGGAAGTCTTAGGGAAATCTTTGTTTCTTCAAATACCAAAAAGAAATAATACAATTCTGCAGGTCTGGCTGCTCATGAAAGTGGTAGTAGGTCCCACAGATACTGGATCAGTGTGCTGTCACTTTAGGTTTTGTTATCAGATGTCTTACTTTTCCACCTGTCAAGGGAGAGTCAGCCCTTGAAATGGGATCCTGGGGACCATACACCTACAAACCAGGTTCACCACGTACAGTACTTTGATGCCAGTTCCTTCTGGGGTCCAGACTGAATCCTATCCATCCTTGATAGGACTTTGGGGTCATTTTTATTTATTACTCTGTGGTTTCTTTGAAATTCAGTCATCAAATATCCATTAAGTAAAATAATAAACATCTTTCCATCATGATAGGCTTTCAAAGATCATGGTTATCTAAGAGAGCAAACTTAGTGGAATCTATTTTAAAAGAACCATGGGAAAAAAATGATCATTGTTCACTGGTAGTACATCTTGCCTGAATGCTGCACACACCTAATCAAAATAGAAATAACCCCCTACACAGTTCCCCTTCCACCTCCAGCTTGTTAGTCTAGTAATCACTCATTTCTTTGGGAAGAGAGAATCACGTTACACAGCAGAAAACAAAATAATTAAAAAGAAAGTTTTCTCAAGTTCATGAGAAGTTGTCAGGTTAACATTTCACTATTTTCCAGAATATCTGTTGTAGTGACTTACAGATCTTATATCTACTATGTACAGATCATTCGTTTATGGACAAATAATTACATTTGAAGAGCTTTGAAAATTTATGCTTCATTTTACTTTTGAAAATATAAAACCTTCAAGTCCAGTAATTTATACTTTTATCAGTTAGCAAACCTTTTATTACTGTGCTGTTCACTTTCCTTGCACAAAGAATACAACATTGGATCTAGAAGGTTCATCATTAAGATGCTAAAATGCCAGCCAGAGGCTTGGTAACTGAAAACAGACTAATTAAATGTTCTTCCATTTTAAACCATTTCTGATTGCTGAAAAGGAATTCTTTTATTTGTTTGTTTGGGAGAGGGGTGTTATTTTTGGGAGTGTGGGGTTTTTTGTTTGTGGTTTTTTTTTGGTGATTTTTGTTTGGGTTTTTGTTTTGTTTAGGTTTGGGGTTTTGTTTGGTTTTGGTTTTGTTTTTTTAATGAGCATATATATCATGCTCTGTCTGGTCTCTATTTTCAAAATAGGAAATGAGCTAGGATGTACTCCATTTCAGATTACTTTCAGTATTTTTTTTAAATCGATAGGTGTTGTCTACTATTTAGAATTGGCTTAGAAAATATGAATATAAAGTTATTACTTACAGACTGCTGGATAAACGCATTTGTAAAACTTCAGCAAGTCACATTCTGTTCCATTTCCTAAAAATAAATAAGAAGCTTTAGGAAGCTAAATTAACAATCTAACCCTTAACTCTAATTGTACTAAACTGAAATGTAATGTCATCGAAGCCTGTTCATCACTTCTTGTTAGTGATTATACAACTGAGATATCAATTTGGCTGGGCACAGTGCAGTTGCCAACACTAGAATGGGTACACAGTGAAAAGAGACAACAGACCAAGCCAGGAGGCTGCTGTTGGAGCAAGCATCTTCATTATATGTACCAGCCAGAACTGCCTTTAAGCTTGTGGTTCACTGTTTGTGTTAGCTTGCTAAAGACAGGAATTTCTGATTTTCCTAGTGCAAATTTAAAAAAAACCCCAAACAACAAAAAACCAAACAAGTGAGATAGATTTGATATATGATTGCATCCCATGTGTTTCTGCAGAAGTTTTGAACTTCATTTAAGAGTTGTTTGGAGATGTAAGGGGTAAGGTAGTACCCTGAGCTAATAGCAAAATTTTCAGATTTCAGATGTCCTCAGGTTCACCACGATTTTTTCCCTCACATGAAAATGTTATGTAGACTTTTAGCACAGAGCACTACTCTCCTTTATCTAACTGTCATTATGTACAGCTGGCTATGGGAGCCCCAGGCATAATTGCCTTCTCAAACTCCTTTCTGTGACATTTTCCAGAAGACTGCCAACCATTTTCCAAGAGGTTCTCAAACAGGCAGGCTAAAGATCACACATTAATGGGTCTACTTTAGTAAAAGCATTCTACCTTGCTTAAGCATATTTAAAAAATACATTGAGTCAGAAAGTTCAGGCTTCCTTGTGGCTTTTCTTATGAACTTTTCCACTAGGCTTTCTTTTCCACTAGTTGTGACAAAATATCTGCAAGAGCAGAGATTTCTAAAGAGGGATGATAATATTATGATTACATTTAATGCTAAAAAGGTGTGCTCAGTGTTACTGCTTTACATCTCTGGAGAGACTGAGGTGCCTGTATTCTTGAGAGGAGTATTACAGCATACACCTTGCATTTGAGGTTAATTAGAAAGCTCCACACAGCCTTTTGGCTTTTGTAGAGCCCTGTTCTGGTGCCAGGCTATTTCCATGTTCATGTGTAGGACCTCAGATTCAGTCTTCAAGCAAGCAGTT
Source organism: Myiozetetes cayanensis (assembly GCF_022539395.1). NCBI lineage: Eukaryota > Metazoa > Chordata > Aves > Passeriformes > Tyrannidae > Myiozetetes > Myiozetetes cayanensis. The sequence continues at coordinate 39,874,192 of NW_026087964.1, read as the reverse complement.
CTGATGTGATTGCTAAACACCTGCAAAATAAGTTTTCTGGGCTACATGTGAAAATATATGACTTCTTATGGATATAGTTCCAGCTCTTTGGGAAGTCAGACTGAAGACTATAGACTTGTCTTACACTCCTGAGGCATAATCTTTTCTTCCCATTGTTTGGACTATATCCTAAGAATAGACAATGACCCATATGCTAGGTCTAGAGTTGACCAAGTATCTTTTCTTGGAATTTTAATTAGTCCCAGCTGTAGGTATCCCCCAACATGTGCTCTGTCTCCTTTGCTGTTCAAGAACATGTGAGGTCTCCTAGGAAGATGATTTGTGTCTGGTATGATGATACTCCTGAGAAATACCTGGAAGAATGAATGGCAAACAGCCACACCAGTCCTGTATATACCGGGCTTTGCATTCCAGCAAACATCCATTAGTGCTATAAATCTTGTGGTACTGAAGCTTTATATCAGGCTTGCACTCTCCCCATGGGTATTCTTGGATAATTGACTGTAGGGTAATAATAACAAAAGATTAAATGTTTTGTTGGGTCTCTATTTTAAATTTAGATACTGTTTTCTCACATTTTAAAGTGCTGAAGAAAACCTGTTGAAGAAATAAGCAGTAACATTGTGATTTAATTGGAGGCAATTATAGTTTGTGCGTTTGGGATTAAAAAAAAAATCATCTCCTCTCTCTCACAGCAAAAGTAGGGCTTGATCTGACAGCCCAGTGCAAAGCGGTAGTCCAGTCCACTTGGATTCCACCAGGAATCTGAGACACCTTTAATGGGAACAGGACATGTTGATGGGAAAATGCTGTGATGTCCTTGCAGTCATTAAAAGTCAGTGAGACTGTAAAGTAATAGGAAAGAAAGGCTGACTTGGGTAGAGACAAATTAGGAAGACCAGTGACATCCTCCCCAAAAGAGCAATAATCTGGTTTTGTCTGGAGAAAAGGAATGATAAATATTTTACATTCCAAAATGTCTAAGTCATTGTCATTGGTTCAGGAGAGAATTGGAGAGAGTAAAGACCACTATTTCCAGGTGATGAACAAAGTCCTTACCTTCAGCTGGCGAATCGTGACCTGTGCGTGCGTGCCGACTGGTGTTAATAAACCTAAGCCATCAAAGCGTGGAAGCTCTTGGGGTGAATGGATAACAAAAGTTATTCCAGCATCAGTAAAACCAAGAGCAGGTTCATCAGTGAATTGGTCCTGATGCAAAAAGAATTATTTAAAGTAGTTCTGGCTTTGCTTACCGTCTGAAGCTTTAGCTATACTTAATGTGGTACTAAACTATGACCTTTTGTATCTCTAGTCACATTTTTGGCAATTTACAGGAAAGTATAGAAGCGAACTGACTTGAATTTCCTTTGTTCATTACCTCTGTGGGTTTCTTTCCAGTAACTATAAAATTTCAAGTTTTTTATTCCTTTTGGCATCCCTTAATTTCAAAAACTAGAAGGCATAGATGAGCATTTACTCATATCTTGGATATTTGTTCCCTTTATTTGCAACTACCTGCCATATTTCAGCACACTTTCCACTGTTCTCTTCAGAACCTTTCACTCCTGACTCTTACTTCAAAAGTGAGTGGCTAAGTCATTTATCAGTTCATATTTTAGATTTCTTCCCATATCTCACAAGGTGATATTCCCTGTTTTTTGCTTTTTGTTGATCAAAGACAATTCTAATGTCAGAAACTAATTACAGTGCAAAGACCAGGTCTTGGCTGGCACTGAGCACTTACAGCTGCTGCTGCAACTAAAGTTCAGTGCTACTTAGACACTGGCATCATATGACCTTCCCTATTGGGCTATTATATAAAATTAAGTCATATTATCCTAAACTGCTTGTATAAAATTAAATCACTGCATGTTTCAGTTGTAGATGAATTTTGCATATATATGCTCACTCACAACTTTCAGAACCCCTTAGCTAGGGACAGAGTACATAATAATTCTGACTTTTGAATCTGTATTTGGGCCTTTCCTTTAAAATACCCTCTCACTTGGAAATAGTCTTGATATAGAATTTAGTGCATGAAATTCTGGAGGTCTGTATAAAACCAACCAAACCAAAACCCAAAACCAAACCCCAAATGAACAAACAAACAAACAAAACCCTCCTCTAGTTTGTAAGTTATGACATGATTTGTTATTTATAATCCTTAGGATAGCTGTACCTGTTGGACATCAAAAAGCAAATGTAAGCCTCTTCCAGACAAACTCACTCTTCTTGCTGAAAGATCATTGTGATTAAAAGTAAAGCAGTTTCCATATTCAGTGAAAACATGTTCAAAATCCTTCAATAAAGGAAAATAGGGAAGAGTGAAATGAAAGAAAGAACACTCAAAGTTTCCCTAGTGAGTTACAATGCAAGAGAGGGACTACTGGGGTTGTTGGGGTTTTTTGATATTTTTTCCCAAAAGGCAGTCCTCAGTATTGCAATCAGAAATGTGGTAATTGATGGAACTATTCAAAAGCATTTCACCTCTTGCTATAGAAAATGAAGTTCAAAGGAGAAATTTCACATTGTTTATTAATACATATGAGCTGCTCAGAATAATTTAATGAGGTTTTGTGGTTTCTCAATACCTGTTACATTAGATAGAAATCATATACTAAAAAACAACCTGTTTAATTTTTTTCATTAGTTCTTTAGTGAAGATTGTTTCAAAACTGAATGTCACGTTACATATGAAAGTACAATATTTGCATTTTTCCCCAAACCACCTCATAATTTAATATGAATGCATCTCATTGCTTTAGTATTAGTTACTAGCACTGGAGTTTTTCAGTTAAGACAAGTCTCCAATGTTAAATTTTAAAAGCTACAGCATATCTAAAGGTTAGATTAAATTGAGAGAATAAAGGCCTGACTTTTCACATTTTCTATTTAAGTTGGGAATTGCTTTATAGAAGAATCAACAATAAAATGGGATGGGCAGTTGTCCAAAATTCCCAACGTTGGGCTGCTTTCATGTGAATATTTAAAATTCTTGTGGACTCTGCATATAGTTACCTTGGCTGTCTACATTCTTGACCTAAAAAACAAAACTACAGAGTCATGTCATGCAAAATACTCTGTTCAAACTGTCCTTCATTATAGGCCATTGATAGAAAAGGCTGTTAGTTATAGCCTGGAGGCACGGTGGCTTTCAAAGGCTGCTGTCTGTGCAGAAGTGGCACTGGGCAGCGAGCAATTTGAACTGAAATTCCCTTTTACAGCTCAGGGAGTCCATCAGGCTGCCTCGGCAGTCAGTGCAAGAATCAAGGCCCTCAGGTAATTTAGAGCAGGACTTTTTTTTACTGCATTGTCTGACTGTAAAGGGAACACAGGGGGAGTAGCTGGCAAAGCTAGATATCTCAAGCTGACTGTAAGAATACATCCCTTTCCCCTCCATGCTACTGTTTTAGTAAAACAAATATATTTACCTCTGGGTAACATGGCTTTCCAAAAAAATCACATTCTAGCAATGTGCTGCTGTTCAGATAAAACCCATTTTTTCTTGTAAACTCCTTGATGCTGAAGTTCTGGTTCCCAGCAAGGAAATCATTTAACTCTTGATAATATTTATCTTCTGTAGAAAATTTTTGGAGAATCGCAGACACGATGTTCCAAATTAAAAAAATTATTTTGAGGTTGCTTACTGCATGAGCTTGAAACCTGTCAGTGAGAAGGAGAAAGAATTGCTGGGAGTTCTGCAGAGTTACAGGACTGATCTCAAGGTTGCTCTTAACAAAACCACGGTGAGATTTGTTTGCTTGCAAACTATAAGTGATTCTTGCCCACCAGGTTGCACTTTGATCTCTACAACATGAATAAGTCTCCATCTCTAGGAATGTATCTTCCATATCTGGAAACAGAAAATGGACACCTTCCCATGGCGATTCTGATCAGTCATGTTGGAAACATTTCTGTTGTTTATTAAAAAAAAAAATAAAACCCAACTCCTCTAAATAGGTTAACCATTTGCGTGAGCTAACAACCACATCTGTAGAAGTGATGACAAGCTGAACAATTATATTGACATGTGGGAAACTAGCTGGGAGGAGCTGTTCTTTTCAAAGAAGACTGTCTTCCTTCATTTGGAAAAGTGAATTCTAAGTGCATCTGCAGTAATCTCCTGTTCCTGCTTTACTAAGGCACTACATGCCTGTGTAGAGACAGTCTACCTTCCCATGAGCTCTGTGCCTGGTGACACAGTGGTATAAACTAAGGGTGATCCTTACTCCTTGAATCCACGTGAAAAATCTCAAAAACATGATGAGACATTGGAGGTGCTTTCCTGATGTACAGAACTGAAGTTCTTTATTAAGTAAATTAAGGGTTTAGAGAAGTTATAACTTTGAAAATAGAATGAACACAAATGAGGCTACAATGCCATGTTCTTTAGAACTGACATTTTATCTAATCTTATTTTAAAAAATGTATCAGTATGTTTGTATAAGGGATCTTAACGCTCCAGCTTAGGGAAGATTAGTAGGAACAACTCTTCACAACTAGATTTGAGTCAAAAAATATAGACAGAGAGAGTCCGGTGCCTCTTTCTCCTGCTAACAAATAATCTGGTTACTGAAAACGGGAGGGAAGGATAAACACAGCATGAATGGCAGATGGATATGGCAGCAAACTGTTGCTTAGATGGAAAATTGCCATACTCAGTTTACAGTGTGCTGCCACTATAATTACAAGAACTGAGGCACTTTTGTAACAGCCAGCACACTGCAATCAGAGGGACTTCTACCTGCAGTGCATGTTGTGCAGTTATAACCAAGGATTGCTTCATGCAGGGCAATGAGAAGGTGGCATAGTGAGGCAGAACAGCTCCAGGCATTTCAGACTTTGACTTTCAGCTGATTCTACCAGCAAAAGGTAGAATATAAGAAAACTTACAGACTTTGAGGAAAAAATGTGGGTAAACTTTCTAACTTTCTAAACTTTTATAAAACTGTTACTGAACTACATATGAGCTCTAAAAATCAGGCTTTAGGTTTACTATGTTATTTTCAAAGTGGCTGCATCTCAGTCTTGGCCCCTGCCTTCAAGTGTAGAAATCTGTAGTGAAGCTCCTGCTTAGATACATGACTTTCAAACAAACCAAATGCTTCTCTCACTGCAAAAACACAGACATCAGCTGGAACTCTAAAGGCTGAGCAACTCTGAAAAAAAAGTATCTGTTTTACCCAAGATTTCTACCTTTGTATGACATTTCTATTTAAAGTTATTTACAAATCTTGTCTCTTATTTTTAACTTGGATGTGGCTGATGATTGTCCCTTAGTTACACTGTAGAAGTAATACTCATACACAGAACACCCCCACCAGAGGGAATTTTCTACTCCAGTTTCTGGCTTGAAACTTAAAAATCTATCATTCAGTTGTTCATCTGAAGAAAGGGGAAGATTATAAAAATAATCTTCCTTAATCGACTCTCGTATTTTCATTTTCATTTAAATCTCTTGTGTTGGTATGGAAGACGTCCCTCAGACCCATATTTTCCTTATTTTATGTGATTTGTACAAGTGAGTTGTGGAGTCTGACTGCTCTCAGATAAAAGATGTGTTACCTCTCAAGAGCAAACAACAAACACAGCTTTTACCTGTTTAAGTTGCAAAAAGTCACAGCAGGAAATTGGATGTTTTCCACATACTGAACCACCACTGTGGTTGTGGTTGGCCAGCTGAAGTAGTAGATGAAGCGGCTGCAGATTTGCCAAATAACAACAGCAAGACAGCCTGCAAGCACAAGCAGCCACAGCACTTTGCGAGTCTTGCTCCGTGTTTGAATAATCTTATGCACGCCATGAAAAGAAGTGGATGAGACAAACTCGTCATGATACTTCCTTCTGTCTTCCAAATGTGGCAGCAGCTTCTTTATTAAACACAACCGTGTCTTTTCCAGTATTCCTGAATATGGAACAAAGTGAAAACACTTTTTTAAAGTTAGCATTTAGCCATCATTTAAGTAAGGAAAAGCAGTTGTAAAATTTTCCTTTAATTGTGAGTTCTCTCTTTAAGTAGTGAACTTGCTTGTGAGGATGGAAGAGTTGTGTGGTAAGAGATGAGCTCAGTCCTGCCCTGCATACAGACTGTATCTTGCAATATTTCAAGCACACAAATGTTTAAGCACGTTAACATAAAAGAGTAGTTCCATTTCTTGGAAAAAGGATGTATTTTGGCATACCTCAGTGATTTAAATCCATGGGTTGCTGTGAACTTACTGTGAAAATTAAGCATCTGACTTTTACAGTAACAACACATTAAAGGACTGGTCCTTCACACATGATCTGAGAAATAAGGTAAAAAAAAGAATTAAATGGAATGATATGAAAGAGAATTCACTCTTTCACTATTAAAAGTTTTAGGATAAGTCTTGGAAGGGTACAGGTTCTAAAGAATAACTAACCTAATTTTCTTAGGTTCATACTTGTCTGATTCCTTAACTTTGAAACGGGAATGGGTTTAGTTTTGATTTACTCCCAATTCTCTACAAGCTGATGTTAAAAAAATCCCCCAAACCAAACTGTTTTTAAATCTAAGTTTAAAAGCTATGAAAATAATTAATATAATTAATATCTGAAACTACCGTAATTTTCTTATGCTGGATGCTGAATAATCTTTTGTACAATGAATTTAAACTTCATTTTCTCTCCCAAAACATTCAAATGAGGGAAAATTAATGAGACCTTTCTTGTGTCTTACCATAATTGGACCAGTCTCTTTGCAAAGGGCTTCATTTACAGGTTGTTATCCACTACTTTGTTTTGACATTGTCCATAAGAACAGTAAATCAAAGAAAGTTTGTGAGACAATAATAAATAGCATCTGAAAATATATTATTTAGATCAGCATTTAACAGCAATTAAATGCTTCCCTAATTCTGTTTTTAACAAAAAATGAGGTTTAATAATGTGTGTTTGGTAGGAAGAGAACATACCCTTTATAAGACTTACGTACTTGAGGATATTACAGCTGAGCAAAGGAGCAAAGGGATGTAGGAGTCATCTGCCAAAGCCACATCAGCCACATCGTGACCACATCAGTATTCAGAGGTGTTGCTTTGGTCCACAGTTTCTAGACTATGATAATGAAATCCCAGACAGTGCTGGATTTCAAAATGTTTCTGGAGGCAAAGTATTTTCTTCATGTTGTTCTTTTAAGATCTGTGTAAGAACTTTGATCATTATCACATAATTTACTGTGACCCAGTTTCATCGTCAAACAGTTTTCTGCTAGAAAACTGTTCAAAAGTTTCTCTCCTAGCTCTAGTGACTATTGGACCCTATTGCAAATCCATTCAGCCATGTGTGGATTTGTACATCGGGCTGGAATGGAGTGGATTTCTGGTTTTGCTGTAGGCTTCTCTCTCACCATCATGTGTGCAATGGGAGGAGCGCTTTGCGAATTCGCTGAATAAGAGCAGAGGGAAGTACATTCCTAACATGTATCTGCATCTGCTGCCTATAGACTCCAACAAGAAACCACAGGTAAGTCAGACCCTTTTCTCCAGGAATAGTGTTGTGTTTATTGCTCTTATATGCACTGTGCTAGGTAAGAACATGATACAATATCCCTACATAAAAGTCCATTGCCATCAAAAAAATACTAGTTAGCTTAATCAGCAGAAGTGTACCTTTGAGTCTATGCAAATATGTAACTAAACTGTATTTCAGCTCTTGTGCGTAGCTACTATGGTAAGTAGTAGCAAGTAGAAATGATGTTTAGCTGATTGCAAAAGTTTTGCTTTTTAATGTGTAAGATTATCTGATAGCATACTGCTGCTTTCATTACTGTCTCACAATAGGAATTAGCACTGCTGTGTGTCATAAAGAATCCTTATTCTACTTTCAGATTTCTTTATAAAATGCTATAATTTAAAAAAAAATAAGTAAAGAAAAATTATTTTTAACTACTCCAAGTAGGGTCAAATGGTCGACTTCTGGTGTGAAATTTCTACATAGGGATGGATTGGAAAATGGTATCAATGTGTAAGTTGGGACTAGCCATTTATTTGGGATTTTGTCCATTTATGAGGAATAGGTACATTCCAGTGACATATAATTAATAATAGAATGGTTATTGCAGGAGTCTGTTAGTGAATAGTAAAATAATACACCACAATAATGGATGGGTGTGAGATTATAAATGATTAACCTTTTCTTCCCCTAAAGGATGGGTTGTCACATCTTATGCTGTGCAACACTTAGGCAGTGTGTGTCTGGACTAAGGTTGTGTAACTAACACAGCTGAACTAGCTGTAAATGGGTCAGAGTACCCAAGCTGCTGCTAGATAGACAGTGAAGTCATGCAGGACCTTAGACACATAGACAATAAGGCTCTTTTAGTAACAATAGAAAGTATATTTAATATAGGTACTGCAAAAATAATTGTCAAATATATGGATAAACCCAATATTTATAGAAGATTCAAAGGGTATGGATAAGTAAAAAAGCAAGGAGGTAACTAAATGAGAGGAACAGAGGAATCCAGGTCCAGGAGTCAACAACAAGTCTGGAGCCAAATACGAATGTAAGAACTAGTAAGGTAGTTCAGGATGGGCTGCAGGTGCTTTGCCTCAGGAAACCCTGATTACATGCAAAGCCCTGAGAACCAACATGGTTAGTCAAAAAACTTGATTTTCCAGTCAATGTTGTTAAAGAAAAAATTACTTCCCTACATGTGTAACCAGAGATAAAGGGACATACTATTATGGGCTTATAGAAATTCAAATAGAAATAGAAATTCACATAGTTATATGGGTATAGAGAAATTCACCCCTCAGAAATTCACAGTATCTTTAATTTTAAAGCTGTAGATTGGATTTAAAATTTTTTTTAAACTTCAGTCAGCAGGCAACTGGTCACCATCTATAACTACTTGTACAGGTCATGGATAGATAATAGGAATAGGCGCTTTGATCTAGTGGGGAAAAAGATGTGACAGGACTGAGTAGGAAGAACTGGAAGCTAAGTTCTAGCAGAAATAAGATACAACAATTTTATTTTTGTATTCTCAATATTTAATTGTGATTGTGTTTTCATTAATTAATATATTAAAAAAGAATGGCTTTTTAAAAGGTCACTTATCTTCAGCCAGAGCTCTTACCTGGGAAGAGTTATTTCAGGAAGGTTGTATGTGGCCTCTGTGCAAGGGTTAATCAATCTAGATAGATATCTGATTTCCTCTTTGTCTTGATCTAAAAATCATTCTAGTGTGGTATCATTAAGAGAAGCAGTGGAATAGATAAAACTGTATTAGTTTTATTCTAAATGCATAAAGGACCAATAGCTTAAGATTTTTTTGTCCTTCTTAAGTAAGTGTACAAATAATTTCCTGCAAGCTTTTTTCATCTCTCCCTTTTTCTTCATATATTGAAAAGGTACACCACTGCTGCTTTTGGACAAAATTATAAATAGCAAAGGTCTTACTAAGTGCTCTAATATGCCTAGTCACTTACCTTTAACATCTGATTGAATAAATCTCCCAAGCTGGTCCATGAGGCCGTGCTTATTTCAGTAAGGAAGGAATGGATAACAAGCTGTCTTATCATTGTGATCATTGGTAGGTAATGGCTTTTATAGAAAACTAAATGGGAGGTGATACTTGATGACACATAAGACTGGGCAATTTACCAGCCTGGGTTGCTATGTTTTACCTTTCACTGACATGGTCTGCAATGTAAAGAGAACATTATTTTTATTACAGAATCAGATGTACACATTTGCATACATTTCAAATACATATTATGCTAATATTAGAACAAGTGCAGGCTTGTCGTGTGTATTTGCATCACTTTGCAAATTTCTTTCATATTTTTCCCTTTTGTTTTAGAAAGACCAAATATGTTCACTGAGGTGCTGTGCTGATCAGAACTGAATAGCTTCTCTTGAAGTAGAGCCCTTCCTGCTCTGGGAGCAATAAATGCCTACCACTAGGTTCCCACAGCAGCAGGGTGCAATTCAACCACACTTTGAATAGCTGTCTTCATAACCAGCTACAGATTTCATGTTCTTGTGGACTTAGCAAAAAAGCTGTTATTCCTGAGAACTAACCCTGTGGGTGAGGATGAAAATACATGCAAAGTCAATCATTCCAGCAACTCCCTATGAAAAAGGAGAGAGACTGCTTTTGTGCTATATGTGCAATATGATCTTGTTTGAAATTTGTTTCAAGAAAAGAACTGAATATCTAGTAAAAGAGAATAAAAATACTAGAAAATTCAGACATAGGATGTGCTTGATTAATGTTTTATGAAATAAGGAAAAAAAGCCACTTCACATTCCCTCTCTGATCTGCTTGTTTCATTCTCTCTGTTAGTAATAGTCCAGTTGATCACCTACACCATTCTTGGGTTTTCAGGTGTATTAGGTTGGTGCCCCACTGCCTAGTTGTTTGCTGACTGTTTTCTGGCTGTGTTATTAACGCTGTAAGAAACAAGGTAAAGCACCAAACTCCATTTAGTTATTCCTGTGTGACAAGATTTCTGTATTCAGCTTTTTGGAATTCCCAACTCTGTCTGTCACTGTTGCCAGGGAAAGATTTGCACTGTACTTGTGCTCACTCAAGCAGTGAAGTGCTTAACAGTAAACTGTTTTTCAACATCTATATGTAACTCAACCACAACTAATGCTCTGCTGAGCAGTTGCCAAGCGCTGCAGATCCATTGAGTCCTATTAATACAAACCACTCCAATTCACAGAACACAAGCCTGAGTTGCTTGAGTTCTTAGAACAAACTATGTCTATCTATTATACCTCTATGTGCATAGAATTAAGAAGTATAAAATGTTAGTTGCTCTCTATATAGCAAATTATTCCTTTAATTGTTTTTCTTTTAAAAAAACCTCAACACCTGTTACTGTTTTACAAAGAGTTTTTTTGCATATGTAATACTTTAGATGAACAGGGCTTGTGTTGTCCTGTTGTGTTTTACGTAAGAAATTAATTGTTAAAATTTTCTTTATTTTATGGTTGTTTTGCATTAATTCTTAAGCAAACATTAGGGGGCGAAGACCAACAATCTTATGTTTGCTAATCCTTCCCAAATGGCTTGCACAAATAGCTTTCAGGCTGTAAATTGGTCACAGCAGCTTGGTCTGTCCACTCACTCCTAGCAGTATGTATCTGGTTATCTAAACCACACATTCCCTAATACTTAATGCACTAAAGATTAGGAAAACCAGCTGATGACAGAGATGATTGCCAATTTTGTATTCACACATAACATGAATTCTGTACTCAAACTGTTATGTGAAGTCAGTGCTGTTCAGGTCTTGTCTTATGGTGCTAAATTAAAAAATAATGCTGCAGGCAGCATAACTACATAGCTATTTCCTAAAACAAATAGATAAAATGTTCCTGATAAGATTAATATTTTATAGCCTAGTTGCAGAAAAATGTCTTTTAAGAATTCTTATTGGCTACTGAGAGAAAATACATACACACAGAAGTATGTATTTGGTGTATATTAAGCTTTCATTGGACAATTTTTTTTCAGAAAATGTTGAAATGTTTGTTTCCAACTCCTGTTTCATTGCATGAGGCTCTCTGTAAGTGCTTTCTCAGCATTAATGCTTCTGATGTTTTGCTTAGCTCTCTTTTTTGATAGAAACATCTCAAATATCCACTTTTAAGACAGAAGAAGTAATGCAGCAGGCTGAGAATACTTTTACTTAATTCATGCAAACAATATTAACCAAAAAAAAAAAGGGAAAACAGGGAAAAAATTGAAATTATCACCATCTGGGTTGTTATAATATATTGTCATTGCCATTTTGTGGCAAATGCTGGTAACTAACTGTACATGCAAGCATCTATCTATCTCCTTCCTTCAAAGCATGTACTGCATTCAGCAATGGGGGTCAGGGAGGTGGAGGGGTCTGCAGAAGAAGGACCTCAAAAAGAGATTGAGGACTCATTGAGTCTTTCTGCATCAAGGAAGAATCAACTATGACTGAAGAAATTGTGAGCTCTCATCATTGTTTTCTCATGTCTGTATTATCTTGTCATAATTTAAACTGGTTGCTCCTTTTCCCATCCCCTTGTATGCTGAAAATTGCTTATTACTCTTCCTTTTGAAAGAAAGGTATTTATCACTTTCCCCCCACAATCTTCTCTTAGTTACACATGTCAATTCTTTCCATTTCTCTTAACAGGCCGTATTTTCTACATCAAACATTCATTGTTCTTGCCATCCTCTTCTGAACCCTTGCCAAGAGGTCTTCATCTGTCTTGAAGAGTGATTCCCAGGATATTATATAACAGACAAATTCTTTCTGATGCTGGATGGAAAGGAGAGATTCCATGCAATGTAGAAACTTTCCATTTAAAAGTGCTGGTATAAAATTTGCTCTTTTCACAGCTTTGCCTTTTGTTGGTTAACATGTTATGTTTTAGTAACTGAAACATTCAGCTAATTTCTAAAGAATTTCTTACTTGCTAGTTTGGTTATCACAGCTGAAGTTCAAAAGTACTACTCTTTGCATCAGTGAAGCTGCACATTATTAATTTCAATGCATTGAGGTAATTATGAATTTTAGCTCCCATCAGCCAGCATGCTATTACACCTTCCAGGCTGTTCTCTTTTGTCAGTTCGAGAAATGTACAACCTATTCCACCATCCTAGCCATTAATGATAATACTGAATAGGATGAGATTAGCAAATTTTTATCAGCATTTGTCCTGAACCAGCCCTTTGCACTTGCCAGCCAGCTGTACCATGGAGTAAACAGCAGCACGAATTGAGCCATGTGGAGGCATTGGGAGTAGCTTTTGGCTACAGGTTTGGGCTTCATGGTGACCAGAATTCAGGTTTTAGGAGGGGAGACCCAACGGCTATCCTGTACTAAAAGATTGCACCCTGCAATGTGTGGCTGCAAGGCACTGATAGAGGACAGGTTTGCCACAGACAGCTCTGTGGCATGTATTCAAGATGTGATGTTTTTCCTAAGCTTATAGTGCTGGCTCACACTGATGCATTTCACTGATGAAAGGAAGGTGTTTTGGCAATAGCAGTGAAAGATCATTTTCTTCATACTTGGGGAATAGTTATCAGTCAGAACATGAGGAAGATAAATGGTTCCTCTGGGACTGTTCAGAGAGCAGGCTGCTTCACTGTTGGAGTACAGCTCTCAGGCACTCCGTGAAAGCACACTCAGCATGAGTGCTGTATATTTAGAAAATACAGGTGTAGGACAAACCAGTGGTAATCTTAGAAGAGGTCTTTTTTAAGCACAGCTTGGGTCAGACAGAGAGATTTGCTACCAGCATTAACAGAGTCAGATACTGTGCAGTGTGAAAGAAATACTGCTGGATTCTGCTGAGCCACAAATGAGAGACAGCAGGGGTGAGGTTGTGCTGGGGAATGTGTGAAACACAAATGGAAGTTAAAAGCATGCTGGGAAGTGATGGCACAGTCATTTGTGTTTAAGAATTTGAGCAAATGCAACATTTAAAAAAAAAAAATCTTTCCAGCACTATCTTGTCTCTTTGTTTGTAGTTTGCAAGACCTTGAACTCTGTTCCTCCCCCAGGTACAAATGTCTGATTGGATTATTAATATTGCATCAACTTTAAGCTTGTTTGTTTTAGCCTGGAGTCACTAAATTTTAGTTTTCCTAAAACCAGCTGTTAATTTCAAATGCTAGTTAAATAGCAAGTCTAGTTTTAAAATCACAGAACACTCATTTCAGTAGAGGACGTTTTGGTGCCAAGTTTGTTTTCTCCCCTTCACCTTCCTTTTATGTGTCTTTATTAATCTGTTTTCCTCTTGTTATATTATTAAATTAATTGAAGAAGAGATTTTTGTTCAGTGTCTGCATAACAGCCAGCACAGTGAAGTTCTGGCTTAGGCTATTGGGGGCTTCATCTATGCAATTTGAGTTGTATCTTGTCAACCAAAAGCTACTGGTAGATGCTGTACTGCATTTCACTACTGTAGTTGTGTTTGTTGTCCAAGACGCAAATTCTTTTATCACTATAATTCTATGGAATCAACAATGCAGCATCTATACATAGAAAAGGTATTTTCCATTTGAGGACTTCATCTCACAAAGGTCACAATAGAACCTACACAAGTGCAGAACAGGGTGTCTGGGACTAAAAAGGTTTAGTACACTTACTTCTCATTAGCTGTGACTTAGTACCAAATGGAAATGAAAATTACTCAATTATTTGGCAGGAAGTTTTAAACTAACACAGGGAAATATTCTTTCACATGATATGAACTTCAGTTATGGAACTCATTGCTGCAGGCTGTGGATTCACAGAAGGGTTATTAAATGCAAGGACACAGATATCTTAGGAAGTCCTATGCTACCAACACTGGCAAGTTAGATGAATATACTGGGGAAATTATCTCACTGTATGCTTGCTTTTTAAGTTTGTTTGGGTTTTTTGTTTGGTTGGGTAGGTGTTTGTTGAATTTTTTTAAAATTTATTTTAGAATGTTTGTTTCTTTTGTTTTAATATCTCTTCCCAAGACATCTCTTACTTTCTAGTAGAAACCTTTCAGCATGGCACAACCTACTTGGATCTTTGACCCACTGCAGCCACTGTTACGCAGGAGAAGCCGTGTGTGCTGGGTAACTCCTAGTCTGCAATTACGGGACAGCAGTGTTGGGAAGCTTCAAACGTCACTTGTTTGCAGCCAGGAGTTCTCTGAGCTCTTTCTTCAAGTTAACAAACCTTAGGAAAACAAATTGATCTGTGATGATTTTGCAATCAGAATGAGAGCTTGAGCAGTAGAACGAGTGACACTGTCCAAATCATTTGGGTGTGCATTTTTTCTTCTCTATAAGTGATTTCACGTAGGAGAACTTGAGACCTGGGTAAGGTGAATGAGTCACTTCTAATTCATAATCTAGTTGGATTCATGACAATTTATACATACATTTATACATGACGATTCTTACTCACCTGTCCTCATCAGACTAATGTTTTAAACAGATAGCCCCATGCAGTAAGAACATGCAGATGCTTGGCTCCAGCTGGGTCTACAAATCATGCTACAGCATCATGCCTTACATCAAAGCTCCCCTTGGCCAGGCTAGAGAGAGGCTCCCCTTTTGCCCATATGAATCACTTCTCTCAATCCAAGCAAGTTCAGTTTTTCTCTGGTCTGCAACCCTATTGCAGCCAGCCCAGCCACCCCACATCCACCTGGGGAAGCAGAGGTGAACAGAAAGGGGACAAAGGTGGATTGAAAAGAGTGCTTGACAATTCCCATGCTTGGTCACGAAGGCCATGACAATTCATTTGAAGGTCACAAAGAGCAATTCTGAGAAGCTGTGAGGGTTTTTTTCTGCTGTGTTTAACTGTTTGTCTTGTGTTCAGCTCAGTCACAAAACAGAACATTCTCACTGTCTACTGAAGGTTAGAGACCTCTGTGATGAAAAGAAGTCTTTTTATCTGACTTTCATGCTTTAAAAGTAAATAAACAAAGAACTAAATAAAAGCTCAAGGGCACACACACTCTTGGTTTTTACAGCCTTGCTCTGTCATCCACTGCATGAACAGCAAGTTATGTGTGTGGTTACATCTGCTGCTTTGTAGTTCTGACTGTTCAGCATGAAAAAGGAATTGATGGTGCATTTTGTGGAAAAAGCAATACCATAATTTAAAACTAAAGTTATGTTTTGCTTTCAGATATATTCACATCAAAGAGGTTTTTTCATCAAGACTTGTTTATGATCATGCTAGTAGAAAGAGATGACAAAGTAACTGTAAAATCTCTGTCAGGACATAAAGGCCACTCAAATCACTCAAATAAAAATCAGGTCCCTACAGTGAGCCTCAAATCTGAGCAGCATGACGGAAGCACATTTATTTCTAAGGGTGTCTGCAGCCATGCCAGAGTTCAAGGCTCTGAGCTCATCCAAACCTGAGGTCGCTTGTAACCTGTGCTATCATCTACACTACCAACAGACAGTTTCATAATCAGGAGTACAAGTCACTTAAAAAAATTAATTTACTACCAAGTTCATTACACATTTTGAAGCCTTACTGGGATCAGATGAAGGCAGCCAAGAAGATGAATGAATGACAATTCTGTATTGTCTATGCTTTTATTTCAGGGGTTTTCAAGTCCTCATTAAGACCTCTTTTTCCACTGATCTTGGACAGTTAGAGATCTGTTGTAGTTGGAATGGTTAGAAAGCTGAACTCAACTAGCGTGAGATTAAATTTTCTGAAAAAAATGGATGCAAGGATAATATTGTCCATAATATTACCCACCTTCCAGGAATTGGTCAGTCTAGAGCTTTGGGACCAATCAGCTGTGATGTCCCAAAAGAAGGAAATGTTGGAAACACTGGAAATAAGTTTCTCAATTGCTGTAGCCTGTCTGATTTATTTGATTGTCTGAAGCTTGTCTGTTGCTGAATCAGAAGAGCAGTTTGTATACTGCTTGGTCAGATAGAATCCCCAGCTAGATTTCAGGTTAGTCTGCTAACTCTGAACGAATTAACAATAGTATTACTTCTCAAATAGGGAGTTAATGTTTTGTTAAGCACAGAGTGTAAAAGGGCTCTAATACTTCAAAGTCCTTTATCTACTGGGGAGGCAATGCAAAGGTTGCAAGTCAGAGATCATTGCTCTGGAAGTTTATTATTCTCTGTGCCCCACAGAAGAAAATAAACTGCACAAGAAAACAGATGTTAACATCTTTTGCGAGGTTAAGGGTTCAGTATTTTTCAACTGTCCTCGTATTTACTGGTTTCACACTGTTTCTTTGCTTGTGTCATGAGAAAAGATAACAGAAAGCTTGATTTCATTACACAGGCTCAGTCTGGATAATTCAGGTGAAGATATATATATATATCACAAGACATTCCTTTTCCACACCTTTGAGATCTATGGATGTGCAAGATTTTTACATTTGTAAATCAAGCTGTTTGAGGGCAAATATGTGAAAAGCAGTTTTCAACATTTAATTTCTGATACATGCTGAAGTGCAAAGTCTTCACTTTCATCTCTAGTTGTCTGCATCGCTGAGCAGATGTGTAGATGTGTGTGGGGAGAGGATTATTTTCCTCTGTCAGGTTTTACATCATGAAGGAAGAACACCTTGACCTTGCTTGGAGGGTTGCCTCTGTGAAGTCATACTTGTGGCTCAGCTTAGTTTGAAGCTAACAGGTATAAAGCCTGACAAATGACACCTGGATGAGCAGGGTATACATCCCATCACCCACACACTGTATATGAATTTTTTTATGAGCAAACTACTCTTAACAGGTGAAACCACCACACAGACACAACTAAGCAGATCAAGTCTTGCAGAAAGCAAATGATCTAGGGTCACAGAAGCCCTGTAGTTTTGTTTGCAGTGAAACTGAGCATTAACCTTTTTTTTCGGAAAGGGCTGGCAGGCAGGAAAGAAGTGTGTACTAGTTACATGTTACTTCATTGTGTGTTAAGCAGATGATTAAATAGAATTGAGTAACATTTGTCAATAAACGAGAGCGAAACTTTTGCTTGAGGAGATGAAATTAAAAAATTATTATGAATTAAACCACTAGAAAACCAGCATGAGATATACGGGATTGCTTTTTGGTTTTTACTTAATCTGTGTGCATTTTTTGAAAGTATGTGTGTTGCTTGAAACCACTTTGAATAAGAACTAAGCATCTGCCACAAGAATATGATTCCTCTTCCCCTCTAATCCTTCTCCAAAAGTTTCATTTTTTAAACTTAAAAGTATCTTGATACAAGTTAAAAACCTACTTTAACAATTCCTGTATTTATTAAATATTGCCTTTTTCTCACACACAGACATCTCATTGACTTACCCGTTACACCAATTTCCAAAGAAGCAACTGGTGGAGACCTTGTGGTGAAAAGCATGTGCCATAGGACAAAACAAGCATGCCAGCCATTCCTTTTTTAACTGGTTGAAAAAACCCCACAACCCTGGAGAGCCAACAACACATGAACTTATTGACCTTTGTGCTGTGATAGTTTCTGTAATTATTGAATAGTGGGGATGGGCTGTGGGCCAAGGAGGGGAATTTGGGGGTTGGCCTAGGCAGTGAGATAAGGTTACATATAAGGCAGCAGCAGCAGATTTGGGAATACAGCAGAGTATATTCCCTGGTGTGCAGCTCAGCGAGTTTGGATCCTGGAATCATGAGTGGTTGCCCCTTCGCGGGGAAGAATTACCTGTGAGTCCTTCCTCTCTGTGTTTTGCTTCATAAATTCTGTGCTTAACAAATGCTTCATAAATGCTTCATGATATAGCATTAATGCAAAATATGAAAGCTCAGAGAGAAATTGCTTATTAGCAGCAAATAGAGAGTAGTAGCTCTTGCTAAATGAAAAGAGATCATACAAGGACTTGTCTGAGCACTTGTTATTTGATGAACTAGAAGCTCATGTAATGCTATGAGCTGTTACTGTGATGAGGAATTTCGGGTGTACTACTTTTCTCAAAAGCCTGCTTTACTTGTTCTGTTTCACAAAATAAAGCATTGTTTGAATTTGGATGCATCTGTTAGTAAAAAGGGAGGTATATTCATAGTTCTTTAATTAAAAGACATTACATATTTACTTAATTTTCTTCTTAGATTTAATTTTAACAAGCTATCTTTGGAAGATGAAAATGAAGATAAATCACAAGAAGGAATAAATAGAGCCAGCAAAGGTGGACTTATTTATGGAGAATACCTACAAGTAAGTTTAAGGATTTCTTGTTTGTGGTCCTGGTTACTCTTATGACTTGAGGCAGGACCCGTGACTGACACTTCTCCCAGCAGTCAGCCAGTCACTAGGACAGGTCTCCAAGTGCCCTTCATCTACGTGAGCTATCCATGCGTAGTAACAGGCACAAATGCCTGTCTCAACTGGAATGGTGCAGATGGACCGTGGGAAGGCTTCTCAAACTGTGAGGAAGATGGGTATTTTGAGGGGTTTGGTGGGGAGTCATTCATACTGGTAAACCTAAACTATAAAGTGGCGCACCACAAAAAGCTTTCTTTGGTCTGACAATCACCATCAGGCAATTTCTCCATGTCAGCAGGCTCTGTGTAATTTCCTCGAATTATTGCATGAAAGCCCAGAATATCTAGCTGAAAAAATATATTCCAGAAATCTAGGGGATAGGATGATTACTAGGTGGGACAAAAAAACAAACCCCAACTAAGACCTGCAAAAACTAGAAGTAATTAAGAAATAAGTAAAAAAAAAATTTTTTTGTGACAGCCGAAAGTGAGAGAAATAACTCTGTGCTTGTAAGCTAAGTTGTTGACATTTGTTCTACTCTATGGATTCTTGCAAAGATTTCTTTTAGACAACTATATTTGGATTGTAAATTTGACTCAGTAAAAAAAAAAAATAGTAATGCCAGAACTGAAATGCATAGCAGAGCCTCAAATCAGAGCTCTTATGCAGATATTCTTGTATGTTTACACAAAATTTTAGTATAGGAACTCCATTTTCTTTGAATATGAGAGTTTATGTCTAAGATCTGGAAAACATGCTGGGTTTTTGTTTTGATGTTTGTGGTTTTTGTTTGTTTGTTTGTTTTTGTTTGTTTTGTGGTTTTTGTTTGTTTGTTTTTTTTTAATAATCAAAAATACCCTTAAAATGGTTTTCCAAACTTTATTACTTGATGTACCTAAATGTTCTATTTTAGAAAAGATGATTTTTTTTTTTTAATTTAAAAGTAAAAGTCATACCTGAGACCATGTAGTCTAACTTCTCATATAACCTAGAATGTGAGGTCTATAGGTATAGGATATAAAAATATTATCCTTAAATATTAGCTGTACAGAGTAGGACTACCATTTCTCATAGCTGAATCAAGAGTTTTATAGAACAGTCTTTTTTATTATTATTTTTAAGCTGAACAAGATATTGAATGCTCAAGAACTCGAGAGTGAGAAGAAAGGGAAAAAAATCCATGATGAGCATCTTTTCATTGTGACACATCAAGGTAAGTAGGAGGAGTTCAGTGGTGGTTTACTGATGTTTTTCAAATGG
The DNA here is from genome assembly GCF_022539395.1 of Myiozetetes cayanensis. Lineage (NCBI taxonomy): Eukaryota > Metazoa > Chordata > Aves > Passeriformes > Tyrannidae > Myiozetetes > Myiozetetes cayanensis. The sequence goes on along the minus strand of NW_026087964.1, from coordinate 39,854,222 downwards.
GAGTTATTTGGTGCTGAAACATACAATACACAGTTTTTTTGCTATGCAATTTATTGTAGGCATGTATGTATTGATATTTTCCTGTTACTGACAGGAAACTTGTAGATTGTAAGCAGCTTTGGAGTTAGCTTTTAGTGGAGTATCAGATCTGGATTTTCTCTTTTGTCCTTTTGTAATGAACATTCTGTACATCAAATATCTGATGTGTAAAACATATTTTAAAAAATTCTGTCAACACTCTTGACTCTAGATCATTTTGTGTAATACTCTAAGCAGCATACTGTAACAGGTAATAAGTTTGTGTGCCAGCATCTTTTTGTATGCTGGCAGGGTAAATGTAGGCTATTTATTTCAAATCAAAATAAAAGAATTTCACTTTCTCAGTACTACAAAAGAAAAACAAATAGCCTCAAAGTTGATGCTAACAGTGCCTTTCTTGTTGTAGTATATGAACTTTGGTTTAAGCAGATTTTGTGGGAAATGGACTCTGTGCGAGTGATCTTTCAAAATGGCCACGTAAGTTAGAAGCAAATATTAATCTGAGGAAAATTCAGCTCTGTCTTTCTCTTGCCTCCTGCCTTTCAACCTGATATATTTGGGTTACTAAAGCAACATGTTCATGTTCTCTTTTCAAAAACAGCATCAAAAAATGATGCCAGTGAAATTTGGCTGAGTGGCTCCTATATCCTGATAGTAGACATTTTTGATCAGCAAAATCTTATTTCCACCTGAAATGACTTTTGCATAGATCACCTTCCAAGACTAATTTCATTGGCTAAAATGCACTCATAATGCTCTCCTACTGTAATGGACAACAGGAGAAACTTAACTTGGAAATACTCCACTGCAGAAAAATCAGGCTCAAAGGCAAAACTGAAAACCAGAGGGCTCACAGGTATTTTTCTGACAAAAAGTCACATCTGCCTTTGCTCAGTTTTTGAAGTCTACATATAGTATCCTTTCATCCAATATCTGCTGTGAGAAAGAAAACTCTTTTGGTAGTTGTGTAATACTAAATCCAACAGAAAAGCAAGAATCAAAATCACACTGTATACTGAGAATTTCTGAAAATTACAAATATAACAGCAATATTTTGAACATCTCTAAACATTTGTCTAAAGCTGGGCACTTAAGCTTATAACAATAGGTAACAATTGAAAACTCTTGATTTGATACTACATCCACAGAAAAAGGCTGCATGCAATTTGAGAAATACTTTGATTACATCATGAGCATGTGTCTACAAAGAAAATTTGAAACTAGACCAGGTCGAAAGAAGAAAATTATCTCTGTTGTCCTCCACATAGATTATTTCGTTGGCTTTTTAGTTTAACATTATATCAAATTTTAACTGATTAAAATCAGTTCTTAGGTAGAACAATTTTTTGTTATTTCGTTTTGGGAAAAATGAAACCTTGCTTCTAATCAGAATTTGAAATGTCAGCGTTAAGGTCAAGTACACAGCCAGGCAATTAGGGAAATTACTATCATCTGCCATTTTTGTAGTTTGATATTTCCTGGTTGCATACTCAGGTCTTAGAGAGAAGTTTAATCCCATTAAAACTAAAAGGAGTTTTAGCAGACTCCTCTGCAGGCAAATTATTCAACTTAGCCAAAAAAGTTCTCCTGTTTTCCATTTAATATTTTGTATTTCCCACCAGATGTAGTTCTTCTCTGTTCTCCTCTGCTTGCTAATTCACTTTTCTGATAAACGTGTTTTAGATGTGCTCTCCTGATGTACCCTCAAGATTATTCTGCTTCTCAACTTCTAAGTAATTTCCTGACCTGATTTATGACTTGTTCCTTCACAATAATAGAAATTATTATAGAAGTAATTATAGTAGAAAGCATAATACAATTTTTGATATTAAAACATATTAATATTGTAATTATTGGAAATTAGAATGACATTATTTTGGTCTAGAACTTAAATTCTTTTACTTCTATTTCAGTCAAAAACATAGAAAAGAAAAAATTCCTATATGTTTGGCCCACTTGTATCATCTGTCAAAAAAAATTCAAATATTTAAATCTTTGAAAATTGTAGTTTCAGTTTTCAATTAAAAACAGAGCGTTTTATTCTATATGAGATTCTGCAGCTATGGATTTTATGTGGGAAGGACTTAAGAACTAAAGTGATGTACAACAGTGAAAAGATGTGAAATAACTAGGTAGGACCTAGAGGGAACACCATTCTCTTTGGTTATGATCTTTGTTTTTTCTACAGGTAAGAGATGAGAGGAACATGCTGAAGGTTATTACGCGAATGAATAGAATTTCTTTGATTCTGAAATTACTTGTGGAACAGTTCTCAGTTTTAGAAACTATGACTGCACTGGACTTCTTTGATTTCAGGTAAATAGTTACCATTCTTCCACAGTAATCCACGAGCTGGTAATTCCCATCTTTAGAACTGATGGTGAATTTTGGATGTGTGCTGATGGCTGGCAGCTTTCCTGTTCTTCTGCTTCTGTCACTGACCTGTCTGACTTGTGACCTCAGTGCCATCCAGCATCCCATTCACTTCTACATTGTTTTGGTACCCTTTCCTTTCTGTCTTTTAATGTTCCCAAATTAAAATAACCAGAAAACTACAATTTTGCTTCTCTTGGAACTTTGAAACATCTGTAATTGTCTAGCAGTTCAAAATGTGTTACAATGATCTAACAATGTGGGATTTCAAGTTACTTTTATTAGTAATTTTTTCAACACAGTCAGACAATTTAACTCTGAGAGAATCCCCTTAATCCCCTTAAACAAAACCCACTAAAAGTTTTTCTGAACATTATTCTATTGTATAGAATAAAGCAAAATATAATATTGCACATATATACTATATATACCAATATACAGGAATTATCCTGAGTAACAAACCTATTTAAAATGTATTCATTGTTTTTACTTCATTCACTTTATTGCTGTGGAAATTTTTGTAATATCTATTTGGGGTGAAGCTGCTTTTTCTGTTTGGAAAGAGAATGATTTTCACTAATGTTTCCTCCTGTACATCACATAAACAAAGCTGCCATTTTAAAACACAATGCAAACATAAGTGTGTCAATGTATTTCTGTGTGCACAAACAATATATAACTAGAAAATGTGATTATGTTATACGTACCTTGTCGTTGCATTAAAATAGCTTTTTCCTTTTCTTTATTGCAGTCATATAAACAATTCATTAAATGTGAAATATGATTGGTTTGGGGCTTTTTTTTTTTTGTTGGTTTGTGGTTGGTTTTGGTTTATTGAGAAGAAGAGAAACCCATCATTGTCAAATTATATACTGCATTTTTGTATCCTCTTTTCTTCTGTTCCCAAAGATACCACCTAAGCCCAGCCTCAGGTTTTCAGAGCCTGCAGTTTCGCTTGCTAGAGAACAAAATTGGAGTTCCCCAGAGTCTGAGAGTCCCTTATAACAGAAGGCATTATCTTGATAACTTCAAGGGACAGGATTATGAATTACTGCTTAAATCAGAGCAAGAACCAACACTACTGCAACTTGTGGAGGTAACAATGTCTGTCTTAGACCTTGCTTCATTTTTCCCCATCTCCCAAGAATGTTCTTCATGGGTGTCAGTACCAAATTCTTCTTAAAAGAAGCAAACATACTGACAATTTCCTTGTCAATTGTGTTTTGATTCTTATCAAAACTTGTATGAAAGAGAGTTAGTCATTAATAAACCGACTTTTCACAGCATATCCTTTCATCTTAAAATTCTGACTGCTAAACTTGTAAATTGCACTGTGGAAATGCAAGATAAGAATGTAAATCTATTGTTTCATTTGCATTGTTTTTCATGACTCTAAGACCTTTTGAGAAAAAAACTTTAAAAATATTTCCACTGTTAGTAATGGCTATTAGAGAGGTTAAAATCACTTACCTTGATTTAATAACTTGGTTTCAGAGTTACAAATTACTCACGCTAGTTTCTCCAACTCCCTTATCATCTTCGTACACAAAATTCACATAATGGTGGCCAAGAAGGCCAATGTCATCCTGGCTTGTATCAGCAGTAGTGTGGCCAGCAGGACCAGAGCAGTGATCATCCCCCTGTGCTTGGCACTGGTGAGGCCACACCTTGAATTCTGTGTCCAGTTTTGGGTCCCTCACTATAGGAAAGACATTGAGGTTCTGGAGTATGTCCAGAGAAGGTCAACAAGGTTAGTGAAGGGTCTGGAGTATAGCCCTCATGAGAAGCAGCTGAGGGAGCTGGGGTTGTTTAACATGGAGAAAAGGAGGCTCAGAGAGGATCTTATTACTCTCTACAACTGCCTGAAAGGAGGTTGTAGCAAGATGGGGTCGATCTCTTCTCCCAGGTAACAGGCAACAGGACAAGAGGAAACAACCACAGGTTGTGCCAGGGGAGGTTTAAACTGGGTATTAGGAAACATTTCTTCACCAAAGGGTTTTCAAGCACTAGAACAGGCTTCCTAGGGGAGTGGTTGAGTCACCATCTCTGGAAGTATTTAAAAGATGTGTAGATCTGGCACTTAGGGACATGATTTTAGTGGTAAAAATGGCAGTGCTGGGTAATAGTTGTACTAGATGATCTTATGGGTCTTTTCCAGCCTTAATGATTCTATGATTCTATGATAACTTTTTAAAGAAAAATGCAGTATAAACCTCAAAAACCATCATCCACTCGTATTAGCCTTGTCTGTCTAGTAATACCTGACATAGAACATTTAAGAAATTTCTTTAACTTTTCTTCATTAACTTAGATGTCATACTCTTGCATCTTTCAGATGAGAAGGAGGTAAATTAAGTGGTCTCTAAAGGGAATTCTACCATAAGGATTCCTATTCTTCCCAGCCTAATTTGATTTCCATTATTAAAAAGAAACCAAAGAGAAAGCTTTGCTAACTGTCAAGTAAATTTCTAGCTTTTATCACCACATATTGTAGCTTAAGTTAATTACACAGTTTGATCAGTATTCAGCCTATCTGACATGATAAAAACTGTTTCTGCAAATGGTTTTTATCTTCCTTCTGAAATTTTTCATTACAATTATCCTATATATATATATATATATGGAATAAGATTGTTTTCTGTATGTACATGCGAGTTCATTTCAAATATACCCTTAGAATGAGACAATTTTTGTCCTCCAACACTGGTCTTTTAATCTGGAACCTGTGTGGGTGTGTGTATGGCACCATTATGTAGGTATAAGTCATCATATGAGCTTACTCCAGCAATAAGCACCTCTACAGGATATTAAACCAGAACAACTGAAGAAGTAAAATTTATGTTAAACTTGTAATTCTAGGGTAATGCGCTTGTTATTGTTTAAGCACACTATTATCATAATTGTTATTATTATCATTATTATTACTATTATTAAAGGCATGGCTGGAAAGAACTCCGGGACTCGAAGCAGAAGGATTTGATTTCTGGGGACAATTCGAAGTGAATGTTTTGAAAGGTCTAGAAGAGGAATTTGCCTTGATACAGGTATATGTGTACTATTGAACTAGCTATAGGCAAAGACAGCTGGCAAAATAACATTCCAACTTAAATTTGCAATTTGCTGCTATGATCATTTAAATTACACTGGCACATAAGCACTAGAAAATCCCTGAATATTTTTTGACCTGCATCTTTAAGTACATTTTTAATGAAAAAAAAATCACAAGAATTAATCAATTTCCTGAGAATATCTTTATAACTTTCTAATTTACCTAAACTTTTATATACAATTTTCTTACCCAAAGCTGTGAAAGGATGTCTTCTTTTTGCCTTGAAAACAAAATAAATCAAACTTGAAACAAATTAAGATTGTTTTTAAGGCCTCTAGACAGAAATTAAAGTGATAAGCTACGAGTTTGTTTGGACATTCATCTGAATTGTGTTGGCATCTATTTAATTGTACATTTTGTGGTAATGGTATTTTTTAAAGGTCAGTGACTCATGTATCTTGTTTGAAAATACAGTTCTTACATCTAAGAAGTAGATGTAAGAACTTCAGAGTATTTATGATGAAAATAAAAGTTGCATAATGAGTTGTTCAAGTTCTTAATTTTCCCTATTGAATTCTAAAACCTGTTTTTGTTTTAAATATCAAAGGCCAAAACAGAATCAGAAGAAAAGGATGACTTATTGTCTGAATTCCAAAAACAGAGAGATGTATTACTTTCATTATTTGATGAAAAACGCCATGAACATCTCCTCAGTAAAGGTAAATTGTAATATTTTATGTAAATTTTTAACTTCTATACATGATATATATAATCACATAACAGCATTAAATTTGCAGGAGAATCAATAACAAACTAAGGACACTTGTATTTTGCAGGAGAAAGACGACTGTCTTACAAAGCACTGAAGGGGGCCTTAATGATCTACTTCTACAGGTAATGTTGGAAGATGTACCTTTAATGCTTACCGGCAGGAGGAGAGGGGAAGATTAAGAACAGCAGCACAGATTTGTTTAGGTTGGAACAGGCCTTGGAAAATAATCTGATGCAACCCTCCACAGAAACCGTAATTAGTTAGACACAACTAGAAAGTCAAATCAGGCTGCTCAGGGCCATGTCCAGCTGAGTTTTGAATGTCTTCTTGGATGGAGGTTACATGGCCCCTCTGGGTGTCTAGTTTGTGTCTGACCAGATGCTGTTCCTCACATGCTAACTAGAAAATGCCTTGTTCAAACTGTTGTACCTGTGCTAGAAAGATCTGGAGTCCTTTTCCAAGTAGGAGAGAGAAGGTGCAGGTCAAGTCATACATGGTAGAAGCGTTTGTTAAAATATCCATTAACATTTCAATACCAATTTAGGAAAAATATATGTAAAGTCACTAAGCACCAGTGAAGTGCTTCTTTGAAAAATACAGTATAGATCAAGAGGTCTCACTTTCCTCTCTTTCATTTTCCAAGAGAGGAGCCTCGTTTCCAGGTTCCCTTTCAGCTTCTTACCTCCCTTATGGATCTCGATGTGCTCATGACCAAATGGAGATGTAAGTTTCCGTTTTTTGACTGTGACACTCCCTCTTTTAGATGCAAATAAATTGTTCTGTCTCTGAATTAGAATGTCTTAGAATTCAGCTTTGGAGGTCATGCTTTACAAATGGCTTTTTTTGTTTGTACTTCAGTCAAAAGGAAAGATTAAGAGCTGCTTTTGTGATAACGAGATACATAGGTATAGCTGTCATTTCTATGACCTGCTATAAGTTTAGGTGAATTCTTTTATTTAAGGGACAGCTATATTTTCCAAATGTCATCATGATGTGTCTTTATATGAAAACATTCCTTCTGCTCCTTCCCTATCTAGACACACATAAGTGAATGCATTAATTCAGTATTATCAGAGCATAATAATGTATAACAATTAGAGTGTTCATTCTGAATTAACAATAATTTCGCATAGTTGACTGATGAGTGGCAGATTTAACTCCCGCATTTCTCAAAATCTGGTAGTTCTGTATCTTTGTAAAGATCTCTGCGTGCCCTTTAATATTTCAGTGATGCATCTTGGCGTGACTCTTTGGTTATATCTAAACACTGAACATAAATTCAGTGTTTAGATATATGCTATTTTCTTCTTTTGTATCAGATAACCACGTCTGCTTGGTGCACAGAATGATTGGCAGCAAGGCTGGCACTGGAGGCTCATCAGGCTACCACTATTTGCGCTCAACAGTGAGGTAAGAATAATGTGTTTCCCCTGTTACCTGCAACAACAGAGTTCATAAAACCTCTAATGCTAGTAGACATATTTCAGACAGCTCATTGGAGGCCAAAGGGCTGCTGCTTCTCCTCTGGGACTCTAGCATCGCCTCCTGGTTGTTGTACGTTTACTTATCAGGTTGACATATATAAATTCCTAGCCTTCTGGGGCAAAAAGATTCTTTTGATTACTCATGCAAAGTGCCATGTATAATTCTCAGTCAAGGGATTCAGATGTTACTGCGATAGCAAATAATATTAACCCTGTCTTATCTAGTTTGTGTGCCAGGTAGCACAAGTTAATGAGGTCACACAGGCTGGAAATGAGTCCTGTCTACTGTGCAACTGATGAGTTTCTTTATTCCTTAGTGTGACCACTAATTGCACAACCTGAGGTACTTAATTTGGTATTGAATATAATCTTAGCCGATAGTAATTAATACTCTCAAGCTGTGTAGGCAATGATCAGAAACATGTTTCTCTTTGTTGGATGAAGCAGAAACTTAAAAGGGATGGTTGTGGCCTGAGGACAGAACTCTCTGAATGAGAAGAACTTTTTTTACACAAAATTCTGGCCTTCTAGCTGCAATTGTCCTGACAGTCCTGAACAACATTATGTAAAAAAAGCACAAGGATATTCAGACCTCCTCATAAGAGGATCTTCTTTGATGTTTGTTTTCAAAGAAAAACTGTACATAGCCGCCAACTACCATGTATGGCTGTGGGCAACAATTACCATCACAACCATTGTAACAGAGGGCAGAATAGAAACCAGATGGCTGGACTGAATTCAAGGATTGAAGGTCCACTGACTTTTTTAGAAAGCCCTCCCACTCTTCCTTAATTTCAGGTTAACATCGTTCCTAGATAAATACTGCTACGTATCTACCACAAGAGCGATATTGTGGAGATTATGCCATATGTACTCTGCAATTTCAGAAGAAAGACATGACTATAGCAACCCCACTCCCTTTTTAAAGCTAATCTGCTAGGCCCTAAAAACAGTTAGGTTCGTATTCTTGTTTTGCAATATTCAGGAGGGTTAGTACAGAAACCTTATTAAATTAATGAGATGGAATGATTGCTGAGGATTTAGAAATTATGGCCTTCTTGTGCTGATGTATTTATTATTCCAATTGTCTTTTTCAGTGACAGATACAAGGTATTTGTGGATTTGTTCAATCTTTCAACGTTTCTAGTGCCAAGACACTGGATACCGAAGATGAATCCAACCATTCATAAATTCCTTTACACGGCAGAATATTGCGATAGTTCCTATTTCAGCAGTGATGACTCTGACTAGACTGCTTTTCTAGACTGGTTGCTGTAAAGACCTTCATGACTTTCACCGTGAGTGGTCCTACCCCTCAAACGTAACAGTGTAAATATGTATTTATGTATGACAGCTATGTGAATAGTTTGATCGGCTTGTGGAAGAAATTTAATTGTTTGTAGAAAAAATAATCTGTATTGAGTTGGCCTATACTAAGACTAAAATGATACCCCAATCCAACTCAATGACCAGTTTAACTCTTAGTTGGCTTCTTAAAACCTACACCTAGAGAGAGAGAGAGCAAATCATATGGAATTATAATGATCATGACTTATTTGTACATATTTTTGTATTTGTTTGTTTGCCTAATAGCTGTTACTAATTTATGTCTGGTTGAGGATGTAATCAGTCTCATCATCTTCAGAGGAATATCAGTTTCTGAGCTCTAGAGCAATTTCAAAAGGAATTCTGGGTTAAGAGTTTCAAAAGCTATATTTAAAAAGTCCAGAATCTATAGGAAGTGCAGCATCCTGTACTTATACATAGATCAACAATCATGTTGCTATGTATGGCTTACACATGAATGTAAATCCCTTCTGTAGAAATACTTACTGTTAAGAATAGCAGATATAAGTACTTACTTAAAGCTCATCTTTTGTTAAGTCTTCTTCTAAAGCAACTATAAAGTTCAAACAACAGTGTGACAGGCATTTGAAGTGGCTTTTAAGCAAACTATCTTTGAAATAAGGATAAAACTGACACACAATAAAGGCAAATTTGGCCATAGAACATCAATAAAGCTTGTGTGGTCTTCTCATTAAATAGACTCTTGTCTTTTTTAAATGCTTGCTTTGGAAAGACACACACTGTAGGCCTGAATTTCTGGTGTGTTCTCTGTACCACAGCAATGTTTTCCAGTTGTGGAAGTGTGCTGTTTGTCGTTTGTAAACCACTCAGGGAAGGCCATACTACACAAAGCTCAGAGTACAGAAGACTTTTCATTTTGTTAATCTGAAGTTTTCAGCCAAGTAAATTCAGTAAGTAGAAGAACCTGAATTAGTGAAACATCGCACTCGGTCTTCTTTTAATTAAAAATACTAACAATTAGAAGGACTAAACCAGCAATACTTACAATAGACAATTAAAAACACTCATTGCATTTTTCATAAAAAGTTTATAAAAAAATATTTACATGGTACAGTAATTGAGTGAAAAAATTACAGAATTGCTTCAGTACTTTTCACAGTAGGGCTTCTTAAAAGACACAGGTAACGCATTGCAGATGAAAAACTCAGAGCATTTTAGAATTCCATGTTTGGTTGTGAGTTCTAGTTACGTTTGCCTGCAGCTGCAGTTTCACACGTCAGCAAAGCTGGAACCCCTTTTTGATTCCCAGGAAGTCTCACTTATGAATTGAATTAACGCAGGGAAATTTAACACTGACTCTATTTGATGTATTCTGTAATTGCTGACTTTCTAAATTGTTACTCATGGTTCTTTTTATATTCAAATAATTTAAAATACAACATTATACTATTGATTTGTTTATCCAAATTCCTTCTCATTTGTCACCACTGCTTTCCTTTTAAGATTTTTCTATGGAATAGTATTCAATCCTAGATAGAGTTCACATTTGAGGTTTCAGTCCATCTTTGTAACTCTGCAGTTGATTCCGAGTCTTCTTATTCCATGAGAAATTTGGCATGCAACATAAATTCGAAATAAAAATGTTTTTAAAAACTGCAGCCATCTATTGCTATACTGCCTAGAAGCAGGAACTGCCTTTATAGCAACTTCTTGTTTTAGAAAATGTTGTTTTGAAATACATCTTCATATACAGTGTGTGTCCGAATGATATTTGTGGTCTTTGGCCCAGAGAAGTGTCAAACAAAAACTGATGAAACTGTATCTGCGATACCTGCAAAGGAATTAAAATTTTTTTTCAATAAATACTGGAAGTGGAGACTTCCCATAAATAAATTCCCAGAATTCCTATTCATATAATGCCATCTCTCCTCCATGCCATAAAAGCAGGTGAATTGCTAGAAGTAGGGGGTACATGGAATCATCTCTAACCCTTTTATTTTTTGCATGCCTGACACTGCATAGTTGAAACCTACTGCCATGTCCAAAATTTTAGATCCTTTTTAAGCACTCAGCATTGTTGCAATCTCTGTGCTGAAAAGCAATCTAAACCTTGATATCTTGCATCAGCAATATATAGACAGCGTGAAACTATGCAATTTTGAAAGCTCACCAAGAAACTGGAGATCACAAACTCCATTACAAGACATGTTTTTGAACACTCATACACATACAAACACAGAACAAACTAGGCTTTTAAACATGTTCTGCTCTTTTTGTGTTGCAATCATTCCAACACTAGAAGCAAAGTTTGCCTATAGCCAGGTGAAGGTATCAAATGGTAATGACTCTTCTACACCTAAAGTGGTGTCAGGGATTCTAAATCAGAAGACATCATCTATGTGGGAAATGAGCAACTATCTGTCCTTTGCTGGATTGTTCTTGTGTGGTACACAGCAAAACATGTGAAAGATCCTGCTTCTAAATTTCCCTTTCAAAATAATTTCTTTATTCGAAACCAGTAAAAACAAAAGATTCAGCAAAATGAAAAAGCTGTGACTGGATACATTGTTCTGATCTTTACTGAGTGCAGGCAAACTGAATATTATCTGATTTTATTTGCAGAAGATTTAGATAAGCTAACACCAGGGCAGGAGACAGAACTAGGATTTAAAGGATATACCTCTGTCCTAGAACAAAAACCACAAGCAGGACACATTTCCCAAGTACAGGTAGATTCAATTTTTGTATTTGTTTCCTAAACTGAGCCCAGAGACAATTGCATCCCCCAGATAAGGACACCAGCTATTTTACTACAGGGAGTACAGCGATGGCACTAACCTAGAACCATGACACGTGACTATATACTTTACAGTGGCATTACCTCTACATGGAAAGGTACAATAGTACTCTAATTGTTTGCTATGCCTTACATATTTTTACCTCTACATGTTCCTTTTCAATCATTCAAATACATGGCTCAGTTGAACTAGCAACACTTTATTTATTTTCCCATCTGGACTCATTTAACCTCTTTTAAAGCATAGCAAGGATTTGTATTGCCTCTCTGAGGATCGCATTATATCTTTACTATTACATTATATTCTTACATAATATATATTATATTACTATTACATTACTTTATTATAGCCTTACCTACATGGAAAGATGTATCCCAGCATGTGGCCTTTACCACTTAATTATTTTTTGTCAGACTTACCGCAGACATTGCTGCCTATCTTAACATGAACATAGCCATCTATTCCCCACGTAGGCCCCCAGGAGTTCTGTACAATCCAGTATGGGATACTACCTGCAAGAGACATTTCATGAACTAGAGACAACATGAGATTTGGGACGCTTAAAAGACTCCTAACACTCTACACAGAGAATTAGTATTTCAATATCTTTTAGATTGCAATGGCTTGATGATACAGGCCAGTGAAACCAGTTGTTCAGAGAATAGAACTAATATTCCAGTACTGAAAGACTGGACATGGGCTCTTCTAGTATAAAGACACACAGCCATGTTCTTGACTTTACAAGGACAAAGTCCCACAGAACTAAAGTAGCAATGACAAATTTTTCTCCTGGAATCAGGCTGCATTTCCAGAACTGATGTGACATCAAACCAAACAGCTTTCAACAGAACACCCCATTCTGGATTTTAATCGCTTGTCGCACAGAAGGCAGAGCTGCAAGTAAAAGAAAAAAACTCAAAACCAAGTGGATTGAAGTTCAGTTGATGGAAATGCACCTGTTCTGTCAAAACCGGTGACAAGAACAGCATGATTTGCTCTTCCACTGGAGCAGTGATACTGTATGATTCCACCAAGATAATCCTGCCAGCTAACTGCATCTACTGTTACTGCCAAAGGGCCCCAGTGAACAAGCATCCTCATCATTTCTTCTTCTTGACCACTGTAAAAGGAATGAGTGATAACGCCAAGTTACTTAAGTTAGCACACTTAAGGGATTTGAGAGATCTACTTGTTAAGTATGATTTAAAAATCAAATAATGAAACTGTTCCCTCTGAGTTCTATATGCCATGTAACATACATCAGCAATTACATACTTCATATACCACAACACAGTAATACAAATATCAGACACAGAAATTATAGGAAAGGTGCAGATCCAAAGATACAATGCTATTAAAAAGCAGCAGGTTTCTGGGTCAAGTCAGTGGGCAACGGTGAGCACTATGAACTTTTTTTATATCACTCTTCTCAATTACAAACAGCTTTGGACAAACCATGAGTCTGTATTATGATTTCTCATTGTTTTTAGACATACAAAAGTACTTCTTATACGTAACAATACACTAAAATATGTGTCTCAAACATATCAAAACACAGGACATTTCCACTACCAGACATTTCCCATTATCATCCTCTTACAATTTTATTTATCAATGCATGATACGTGCAATAATTAAATTTGGCAAATACAGACCAGCAAAGGTATAATTGATTTTAGTTATCTATATCTGGCACTAATCAAATTCCTAGTCAAAATTACAGTTCTTGTCTTTAAGTTCAGTATGTAGCTATATTGCACTGATAAAAATTAGAAATACAGTTTTTTCACAGAGAAACCTAAAAAGCTTCACACAACTCAGTTGACAACACTGTTTCTAAAGTCATGGGGTAGAAAGGATGTGGGTGGGTATGTAAATAGAGGAATACTGAAGTAACTGAATATTTCCTAATTTTTTCAACAAATTCCAATTACTACTGGTAGGATTTACTGTTTCTAATAATAAAGCAGTATACTGTTTAGTAAACAAACATAAACTGTAACCGACTCAACACTCCAGTTTATACACAGCCAATTTAAAAGGCCTAATTTCAAGCCACAGCCTTAAGTTTCCTCACTGGAGTAGGCTTAGTGTCTTGAGTGGATTCATTGTGGCAAGCCTTAACTCTCAAAAACGTTATGCATTAATCCTTCTCCAGCACACAGCTACAGAACTAATGCAATCAACCTTGTAACCTTTGCCTGGTCAATGCACTATTCACTCCAGCTTACTCCACAATTGCTGAACACAGAAGGAAAAGTACAGCAAATAAAAAGAGTCAATAGCTACCTGAAGTCATATGCAGCAAATCCTGTTATTGAAACTCCAAAATCTGAGCGATCAAAATAATGGCACAGTCCTGTCTGAGCTTTAAAAGTGTATTCTGAATCTCTCACAAGTTTTACTCTTGTCTGCAAGAAGATAAATGAGTATGAATTTAATGCATTTGATTTTATCACTATGCAGCTCAAAATATATTGAAAATGACTACATAACCCACTCAAAATTCATTGTGTTCTGGGCGAGATTAGAAATAAGAATGTCATATTGTGAAATAGGTATTTGCTATCTCTAGTTTTCTTGTTTACTGAGAAAGCTTCAGAAGGGATTCAGAAGTCTTTAAATAATGAGTAAAATTTAAAAGGCATCTCAGGTTTAAACTAGCCTCATAAGCAATCTCATCAATTTCAAGACAGAGATACTCATTTGATGAATCACTATTCATTCTCTTCAAATGATTTTCACACACAAAATTACCCTCTCCTTGGGACAGTTCAAGAAGCACATGTATCCCAAGAAACTATATAAAATACTAAAAAGTCTGATTCTGTTACTAGCATCAAATCCTCATCCTAATATATTATGTTTATATAATGTTTTAAAGTCCAGCTACAAAGCTATTGTGTCAGCCTTTTATGCTTTCCTTGTCTTCTGCAGCACAGTATATTTATCTACAGTGACTTCTCCAGGCTAATTCATTTGTGGTCCCTCTGTTGACAAGCGAGACAGAATTTTGTTTCAGAGGAATCAAGATGAGTATCCTCTGTTGTTCTTGAAATATAAACTTAGACAAGTTATCTAGACTCCTATTAGCCATGGTTATATGAATCTTCAGGGGTAGAATGACAGCTTCTTAAAAAGGAAAAAACAGTGGTTTTTTAAACTTCAGAAAATGAAGGAATTCTTTTCACATTCTTATAATTCAATCCGAGAGAGTACTTTTTATTTCAAAGATATTGAAATGTTTCTGTTTACATATGTTATTAACACGCATTTTTCATTTTTCATGAATGAAACGTGTTAGGTACAACTGAAGTAGAAATTATGTCTGCATTTTCAATGTTTTGGGTTGCAGGTGAAACAAAAATAAACACAATCCATTTTATTCTGAGGTTCTCCATACTTATACATAATTTTACAGCGTTTGCAACAGAAACCACAGAAATCTGAAAGCAGAAAATGTCAACATCCTTCTTGGATGCTAAATAAATATGCATACGTATACATGTGTACATGCACACATATGTATGTGCACATACAAAGGTACACACTCATCAGATGAGCTCTGCACTTCACCTTCCCCATCACTTTTTCCCAGTAAATAAGAATGGTACTATGAAAGTTAATGAAGGGTTTGAGGTTTATAAAAAGTTCCAAACCTGGTTCAGCCAGCTCAGAGCACTAACAGTAGATCCCCCATTGCAGCCGTAATTATTGTATGAGCAGTCAATAACTTGCTGCACACTCAGCTCTTCCAGGTTGTTTCTTTTAATTGCATAGGCTGACTCTATGCCACCCACAACGCTGAAAGCCCAGCAGCCTCCACACTGATAGAAAGGGAAACAGGAGAAAGAAAAAGTCAGGTTTATCTTTGAAGCCTGATATGAAAAGCAAAAAAAGAGTCAAAAGAGTCGTCTAATGCTCTTCATTTACTACACCATCCTTGAACTTTGTTTTTAAGGCAATAATAAAGAAATTTAATCATCCATTTAAAATACTGCTCCCCCTATACTCTTCTCTGAAAGCCAGAAATGTGTTATGGATGTCTTATTTTAAGGATTCCTACTTTGTGGTTGTCTTACATCAAGGACTCCCTCATGATGATTTTTGCCCTTTAAGATAAGTCCGAGGATGCTTTTTACTGTGAGATATCTATTTTCTTAAAGAAGGATTGGGACTCAGGATTAAATAATTTTTTAAGCACATTAGTAAATTTTTGTAGAATTTTATAGAACTGTATTAGATTACAGTTTAAGAAATGGTAAACTGAAATTAAACATAACAGAAAAACTCTTAGATAGTCACAGAATCTATACTCCAGTTCTATGCTCTTTAAACTGAGGCCTTTAAAATAGGAAGCATAATTTATTCCTTACAAGGTCCAGGTTACACAATGTGAAGCACAGAAAGGAAAGACACTGGGGATTTAACAACTTGTTTCTTACCATTTACCATAACTGCTTTGGGACAAACTGTAGTCGTGTGGGGTCTGGTCACCTTCCTATCACGAATGCATCCCCTGAGGTGCTCAGTGGTAAAGATATGGGTGTTGACCAGCCAAGGGCATTCGATCATGGGAACAAACAATAGGAAAGGATCTATACAGGTAAACCAAGGGGGATGAGATCAGGTACTAACTTACCTTGGTCCCTCCAGAAAAATACAAGATACACAGGATGCAAAATATTTGCAGATTTAGTTAACTAAATCAAAAAATGTATTATGCACAGGTTATAAATGCACAGTTCCTAAATGCACCATTTTGACACCTCATCCTTTTAAGTCTAATCCCACTTCACAAAAAATGCTATGTGACTTTCTATATATTCAACTGGTCGTACTTATGCCAGCTCTCCAAGGAGTCTTGAGGCAGTGCTGGTCCTTTCCTAAACCTTCACTGTGCTCTACAGTCTACCCCCTGAAACCGTCTCTGAGCAGTGCTTGAGAACCAGGAAAGGAAAACACTAGGACTTACTGTTTGCTGATTTCTCACTTCTGCAATGACTTTCTTGTCCCTCCAGTCAAACTTCTTTGGCAAAGGTATTTCCTTTCCCTTTGGCACTTTTGTGTATCTGGGAAGTTTGTGAGGTATGCTTCTTAAGTAAATAGCTAAACACAGAATACAAACATCTATAAATCTACTAACAAAAGAAAAAATTCCACAGACCACTATTTTACTAGAAGTCAGAGAGGTAACTTTGATCTGTATTTAAAACCATGAGTTTAGATCTCATTTTCAAATCCATAGAAAATTCACGTATTTTAACATAATCATTATACTCCAGAATGAATGTAAATATTCCTATAGTTCCAGAAAGAAAAGAAATATTCTATATAGGAAATGTGGGTAGGAAATGTGAATATTTTCTAAAGTTGAACAATAACCACTCCATAAAACAAGTTTTGTTTGAAAATTTTCACATGTTACTTACTTAAAAAATACTATTCTATTTTAGTCAGGTACAAAGGGAAAGTAAGAGCAGAATAAGGTAAAAATTCTGAAACACCTGCTAATTGTTGGTTTTTCACTAAAAAAGTTGCTGAATTATTTAAAATTTAAAAAGGAGTTAAATCCTCTGATAAATAGAAAATGTAGCAACAGACTTGAACAGCAAGAAGGGAAAATTATGTTAGATATCAGACAAATTTTCTAGGGAAAAAATAAAGCATGTTACATTGCTCCAGAAAGTCATAGCTGTTATTGTACAATCATGGACCTCAAAGCACTATTTGGGCTGTAGCCAGTTTTGTCTTGGGATAGGCAGTAGGAACTTACTCAAGAACCTCGTGTATCTTCCACTTCTAAAACTGATGCAACTGAAAAAGACTTTAAGGCACAGTGAGAAGAAAGAAGGAAAGACAGAACTATCTGTATACTAAAACATATGCAGGCTGTGAGCAATTCAACCTTGCAAGACTGAAGAATATGAAGAGTATTGTTGCATCCTTCAGAAGTACTGATCTGTGTACTAGGCATTATAAATTAGCTGACTATCAGCACGGGAAAAATCTGTGAATGTGGAAGACACAAGGTTCCGGGAAAGAATAACAAAAATATCAGAAAAGGTATTAACAGCAACCAGAAAATGTACCTTTGAACTCTTCAGGAAACAGGTGAGAAAACTGATTTATCCCATAGAAAGCAGTCGTATTATCTCTTGATGATGAATTCAGTAATCTAATTCTTTTAGCACTTTCCTGAAGGAAAAAAAAAAAAAAAAAGCGGACATTTTTGTTAGTAGTAGTGATGAAACTATAAGAGCAGAAAAAGAAAATGTTAGCAACAGTAAACATGAATGTAACAAGACAGCTGTTCCCCTCAGATTCGTTATGTATTCCTAGCAAACCAATATGAAAGCCATTAGACTAATTTCAACTCCAAGAAAGATCAAAAAAACACTTGTTAAGTGTAAAGAATTGATATGAAGCAGACAAAACAGGCAAGCTGAGAACAAGTTGTGTCAAACTCTATCTGACATCCTTCCTTCACAGCACAACAAACCTTGTGGTTCAGAGATATGTAAAAATTTCTTCAGATAAGAATTAACCCTACCATGTTTCATGTCTTTATAAAGCAAAAGAAGAGCATAACGGTCTAAAGACTTTAACCCCCTAAACTTCATATTATTGGGAATCCTGGATCTCTGAAAAACAGGGGTTTGAGCTATGAAAACAGGACAATCTGACCCTCCAACTTCTGCTGAGGAAGTTCAACACGAAATATACAAAACTTCCTGCCACCTTCTGCGTTTTCCATGACGACTTCATCGGACTCCCTCAATGGCAACAGTGGTCTGCTATTGCATCCCGGGTGGCATCACCTTCGGTCCCGCCACACTGGCCGTCACCACCACCCCTGGGGCGGGAGTCAGATGGATCTCAGTCCCGGTGACCACCCCCTGCCCCGGAACGATGGGCAAAAGGGTGGTACTACATCAGGAAGGGCCTGCACGCCTTTTCCCCCTTCTCCTAGTGGCCCCATATCCCTGGGAAAACAGCTCTTGGCAGCAAGCTCCACGCAGCCGGAGGGGTGACACCCGCGGGCACCCGGACACGGCCCGGCCCGGGGCTCGCACCTGCCGTCGGACACAGGGAAGGCGAGAACGGCAGCGGCCCCAGTGCCAGCGATCTGGTGAGACGCGGATCTGCGGAAAGGACAGAAGGCCGGCGGGAGGGGGGGTTCCGGCGCTGCGGGCTGAGGAAGCTGCCGGTCCGCCTTCCTCCGCCTCCCGGCCAGCAGCGGCTGAGCGGCACTCGGCCGCCCCTGCTCCTCCGGCGGAGCCCGGCGGCCGTCCCGCAGCGCAGCGCGGATGGCGAGTGGAAGGGCGGGCTGGGACACCTACCCGGAGGGCCGCCGCCGCCGCTGCCTCTTGCTCCCGGCCGCCTCCGTCCCACGGAGGGCGGCCAGGACCGCCGCCGCCCTCCTGCCCGGGCCGAGTGGCTGCAGGCGCCTGGAGGGCGGCACTGCCCGCCCGCAGCTGGCAGCAGAGGAGCGCCAGCACGCCCACCCACCGCCATGCCATGGCGGGGCGCGGCCCGGCGGGCGCTCCGCCACCCCGTGGGGCCTGAGGCCCGTGGGTTTCCGTGGGGGAAAAGGGGGCGAAACCTCCCTTCCTCCCAGTCGGTGCCCGGAGGCTGCGCCCCGCTCCCGGGCCAGCGTGGGGACCGCCCCCGCCGCGGCTGCACCGCCCGGCGGGGCGGGACGAGGCGGGACGTGGAGCAGCCCCCGCCCGACACGGCGTGGGCAGCGCCGTGTACCGCGAGCACGGCTCAGGCTCAGCGGCAGCTGCGAAAGCCCGTGTTTCCAGCCCTGTTTTTCCGTGGGAGAGACACGCAGGGCTGCAGGCGAGGCGTGCTGAGCGTTCGGTCAGCTGCTGGTTAAAAGTTCATGCAAACCCTTCGCCGAAAATTAGTAGGTACCTGCGAACTGGGCTGCCAGTAAGAAGGGGAAGGTGTTCCCTCTCCGGGACGTCAGGAACACAGCAAGGGAAGGTACGGGTGGGGAGAGAAGAGCTACGCAGCCAGTGCCCCCCAGCATCTGGTTTTCGGATGTGAATCAGGTTATGCTAAAAGAAAACATGAGGAAAACCCTGTGAATGCTTATAGTGCTTTCCTTGGAGATGAGTGGTGCTGGTACTTGAGCAAGCAGATTAGCGTTGGGTGTTTAAAGACTTCATTAGGCCAGTATGAGTTAACATGGTCCTCTCTTAATTTCCATCACGGGGTATTTTTACACAGTATAAGTAAGGTATTTATATGTTTAAATCTGCTTTATGTTTCATCTCTCTTGCTTTTCCACCCTGCATCAGCTTGTAACCAAAAGGTGAAAGCACAGGTGCCCTCCCTGTAGTGCCAATAGCTGACCTGGCACTGCTGTGCTTGGGAAACATAAGGCTTTTCACAGGGTGAAATTTTAAGAGTCAGGGTGCAAATTTTTGCTGCTGTCCCTGTCTTGTGTAACAGCAAAGTTTGGTTGGAGTTTGTAAAGTGTGAGGTGCAGAATTGTGCCAGTACTTGTTCTTTCATTTTTTTCAGCATGTAGCATTCAATAATCTGGTTGTGAAAGAGAAGTTATATCATATGAAAACACAAGAGATCCACGTATCTTTACTTTCTATTTCCTTTCTGGGATAGTTACTCTTGTTTGAGAGGGTTTGAGGCAGTCTGAGTGCTTGACCGATGTCTGGTATCTCCCCAATGGTGACTGAAGAAGTATTTAAATAACTGTGCTGCATTTGCTATTTTTCTTTAAAATGAGCAACTAAACAGCAATTTTACAAACAAACAAACAAACCCCCCCAAAACAAACCCCTCACCTTTCTGCAGTAGGATTACAGTACCAGAGTTGTTTTCTGTTAGGGGAAGAGAGAACAAAACCCAGCACTTGAGTCATAAGTTGACAACAATTCCTTCCAGTTTACTCCATTGATAAAGGAGAACTTGTGTTTATTTGCAGAACACTTACAATGCAGGTACCTTCTATTTATGAGGAAAAGAAAAATAAAATCATTATTCTGCTTTGTACCTGGAGTTCTACTTATTTCTGTAGTGAAGAGAGAATTTAGCATTTAACACCACTCACATGGTGGCCAGTAGATAATGATAAAACAGTCATGGCAGCTCAGGAACCTCTTGACAATATAAATAAAAGTTCATGATTTGATCCTACCTTTGGAGCTTGTGTCCAGGGTTGAACAAAGCTGTGGGGATTGTGATCCAGCTCTGCCTTTGCCTTCCCCCTTCCCATGGAATGGCTGTTGGGGGATTGTCTGAATTGCTACCCGTTTTGGTACAGGGAGGGCTATTTGTGTCTTATAACCAGAGTATGAAAGAGCTTGTTAACAAAGCAGATTTTATGGATTATTCTATTATGGTTTATCATTGTAAACCCAGGATTGGCATAGGAGATGTTATTACAATTTATTACAAACTCATATTGACATAATGAGGTCTGGGATCAGGATAGGTACTGGAGAGGATGAAAACAGTAACATAAGAACTGAATTGTGAAATCTTTTCAAGGACGGTCTGAACCTCAGCAGCCAAATTTTGAGACCAAATCCAACAGACTGTAGCTGAGCACCGAGACCCTTGGGAGAAGTGTAGGATAGTGGCTGGCAGGAGTGTAAAAAGAAAGTTTGATATGGTCCCCATAGCTTTGGATGTATTGATTGTGAAAGTAACAGAAGCCTTAATGCAACAGTTGCATGATTTTATTCTCTATGGTATAGTATAATGGAACAGGAAAGGAGTTACTTTGTCAGTTACTGTAAGCAGCAGAAAAATGCTGAAACTATGTTTTATTTCAAAACATATTTTTCATTAGAGCTTACACATTTTCCATACCAGGCTAACATAATCAACTGTTACTAAATTGGCCTGCTGGCCTTGAAATTAATTGCTTGGGAATTATGATTATCTCAAGATGAATACATTTTCTTATTTTTAATATATAATCATTAAGTTTCAAACCAGTCAACTTAGCTTTAATAGAGCAACGAGATAAATTTTCAGTTATTTTTCAGTTACTGTTTTCATGAACTATGCCCTGTTCATAAAAGGAGAAGTTGTCTTGATTGGAGAAGCTGTGTCATTTTGTATGTAGACTTCAGGGATTACTTTTCCTGTGAAACACATGAGGGCAGCAAAGGACTTCTGAAAAGCTGCAAACCACGCAGCTTTCATTTTTATTTTAATTAAAATAAATAAACCTCAAACAAAGGAGCTAAAAATCTCCCTCTTATTTTGGGAAAACAGATATATCTCAGATGGATTTGCATTAAAAATTCTGTACAGCATAGCAAGAGGAAAAGGTGTTTTTCTCCAGGATTTGCCCTCTGTGTACTAAATAGATGTGTCAATTTATCTTATTCAAGAGGACTGTTAGAAAAGTCAGTGTCTTGTCTGATGTCTGGCTCAGGGAGAATAAAGTGTAATGAACAGCCAGTAGGTGACTGACAGGCAAAGTGTTTCAGAAGGCTTTATTTTTCAAGTGAACTACCATGCTATTAAAGCACTTTGTGCTTGTGCTTAGATGAACAAAATCACACCACAGTACATAGAGAGCTGTGTCTATAGGCATGCAGTCCCTGCTCTGTTTTGAATTACTACAGTGTAAATTTAGCTATACTTCCTTAATATAAAAGAATAAAAATATATCTTATATAAAAATAATATCTTATAAAAATATCACTTATAAAAATAATATCAGACTCAGACCTGTAAAATGAATAGAGTAAAAAGGTGTTTGTTTGTTTGTATGCTTTGGGTTTTTTGTTTGGTTGGGTTTTTTTAAAGGCTTTATAGTTACAGATCTTATTGCTTCATTGACACAGGTAAACCATAGTGACTAGTGACTCTAGTCACACCAGACAGATGATGAAAATCTTTTTATGCTTTGGTTTTTTTCCCTTTGTTTGTTTGTTAGTTGTTTTTTCCTCAGAAACTCTGATTTAGAATTTTATAATTGTCAATTCTCACTTTAAAATATATTTTAATGAAATTTACATATCTCTAATAACCATTCTGGCTCTTCATTAGAAGTATTTGATAAGCTGAGAGAATGTATGCTAAAGGAAGAAGCAATGATGAACATACATTTAGGAACCTCTAAACTCATTGTAAGATGTTTTCTTTAAATGAAGATATTCCCTTTTGAAGAGAATTTGCTTCTCATCAGTTGCGAAACACCTATTTCTAAAATTTGTCATAATATAGCGGGGTAATTAGTGGGAGAATTTTTGTAGTATTACAGGGTCAGATTGCAAGAGCATGTTAATATTTACTAGGGAGGCTTTCTTGGTTTTGTTTTGTTTTGTTTTTTCCCTTCCTCCAGTGATTTTTGCATAACTCTTTGAAATAGTTAATTAAGTCTTGTTAGACAGCCTAGCTTCAGTGCTCTTTGACCTCTCTGTTTATAATTATCATAGCGAACAGGGCAAAATACAATAAATTTCTGAGTTGAAGACAGGTCTGCTGAGGATGGGTGCTGCTGCTGCTAAGGGCAGTAACAAGATGTGTTAATGGACCTTTGGGTAGGAGGGATAACTTCGTAGTGCTTTGGTTGGTATCTACATAGCAGCAGTTTGGACTCGTGCCTTTTGCATGCATGCGTGATGTTTAACAAATGGAAAATAAATCCATTAGTATTGTGCAGTCCTCAGCCTCAGAGAGGAATAATCTCAATCCACCAGATGGAGCTGAGTACCTTTTTTTAAAAAAGACTTGTTGGGAAAAAATGTTTCGGGATAAATCCAAGGATTTGCTTATTTTAAGACCTGTTTCCTAATATAGTTGCATTGGCAACAGTTTTTAAATGTAAGCAAAGCAAATGAGAGTTGCAATCTTGGGATGAAATCTGTTCCTGCTTAAGCCAATTTAAGCGTAAATAGGCGGTGTTGCTGTAGCTAATGTTCAAAAGTTGTCTTTTCTGGGCCACAAGGTAGACTGTTGAAATTTGTGAGAATTAGAGAAAATTTCACATAACAGTTGGGGTTGCAGGAATAATCAAACTGTGCAAGTGATTGCCTTAGCTAGATCATGATAAATACCTGCGTTGACCATGAAGTCTCTCCTGGTAGAATGATCTTCCTTTGCAAATAATGAAATAACTGTAGGATCTGCTTCTCAAACCCAACTCTTCTGTATCCCAGCTGAATATTCTCAGCTCCAGTAAGTCTCTAGCTCTTTTAAAAACGTTTTTCTTCAATATTGTTAGTAAGGGGTGAATTATGAATGAAGAAGGCTGGCAGTAGAACTAATAGAAATCAAACAATGAATCAAAAAACTGAAGATGGAGAAAGGATCAACAGCTATTCTGAGAGAGACTGAAGTAAGAAGTCTGTACAGTTTTAGGGAGATGTGAATTGTCTTTTCTCTGAGAAATCTTATTTGCTGGTAGTCTGATTTTCTCTGTCTTCATTGCCAGTCCCACTTGCCAGTGTGTCTAAAAATTGACATTAACTATTATCAGTGGATAACATTTCTCAGGTCCATTCAAGAATTATTTTCCTCTTGCTTATTTTTGGTCTTTTTATTATTTTGTTATCCTCAGAAAATGGGTTAAGTAGTCAGCTTTTCCAAAAGAAATTCAGGCAATATTTGGTGCAGCGTGTTTTAAGGGCAAAAGCATTGATTAACATTTATTGACTGTAAATGTTCTTATTTCTTCTGTCAAACTGTTTGACCATGGGATGTGGACAAAGTGCTCATGGGTAGAAGTAGTGCTGTTTTGCAGAATCTACTTTGCAAATTTCTGTAAATCCTCCAGTTAATTTGTTTATATATCCTTCATGAATTTATCAGTGACTTTGTTGGTAGAGGAATTTAGCAAGAGGGTAGGAGGACTTTCAAAATTCACATGAAAGGAGAGACAAAATTAAAGAAAAAATTATCATTTAGAAAACCAGATATTTTTTTGTCCTCATTTTTGGAGGATCTGGTTGCTGACTTTCTCCACCAGTAATTATAACTCAAAAATGATGTTGAATCATCCCAACCTTAGATTATTTCTGTTTCATATACAACACCCTCCACTTTCAGTTTACTGTGGAACTTAAAAAGCCTGATTTTAAAATCACATTGATGTAAATCAGTTAGAACTTACTCCCATGAGTATAATACTATTGAAATTTTAGTTTGTCCCTATAGTGCTTTTTATCCATAGAACTCCGGTGCCCTGCGTGGGAAGGTCAGCAATGTAAAACAAATGTCAAATTTACACCTCAAGCATGAGGTCTGTGTCCGTGACTAACCTATGCTCAGAAATAGGGGTCTGTTTTGCATCAGTGGCTGACTTCAGCCTTGCTCAGATTTTGTTGTTTGTGTGCCACATGGTGTTTAGGTCTGGCATAGTAAAATCCTTGCAAGAACACATACTATTTTTATTGTGTAAAGTTTTGGTGGAAGGTTAATTTGTTTTGTTGCTTTAGGCTTTGTTCTATCAGCAGGCTTTTATGCAAGAGGAGAGACTGTTCTGCCTTCCCTACTTGTACAAAATTCCCCTCCACATTGCCACGGTTCCATACATGCTGCTAAAGTGGCTGAGCTTTCCTAAAGAGGGTAAAACACATCTACCTGTTGTAAATGGAAGGATTATTATGCAGGAAAATAAATTTAGGGAAAAAGGTATAGGTATACTCCCTTGTTTACCTATTTTCTTAACTATGGGGAAGCACATGACCTGACGTGGTTGTCATCCTCTTCAGTCTGCATCTACAGCCTGGATAATAGTGCTATGTTATTATCCTGGTATTTTAATCACAGAATGGGTAAGATTGAAGGAACCACTGAAGGTCATCTAGTCCAACCACACTGCTCAAGCAGTGTTCTCTAGAGCATGTTACTCAGGATTGTGTCCAGATGACTTTGAATATCTCCAGCGAAGGACACTTATACTTATTATGCTGATAAAAGTTTGGAGACAAGGAAAAGGTAAAAATGATTTTGTTATACAGAAAGGCAAGATGCTTTCAGAGTCATAAAGTTTTCCTTTCACTAAAGTTAATGTAATCATCTATAAATTGGAATTTGAACGTATTTTGAAGTTAGGGATTCATAGGATAATAAATTATGCCTGTGAGGAACTCAATGCTGGACGTGTAGTTGTCTATGTGATTTTTGGACTTATATTGTTATTTTAACATAATTTCAAATAAATGCTGACTGTTCAATTAAGCTGATGCTTTTTTTAAGTAAACAAAAGTATAGTGTCACTGTTAGTCTGTAGTCCTAGTGGTGGATTTAGATGATGTAAGCCAGGAGGAGCTCTGTTTGAGTGTGAAATTATAGTGATGCGAAATTAATGCCATGGTGAGCACAGCTGAGCCTTGTATATTTATCTTAGTTACGGACTTTGAACTTGTTTCTACAGCTTGTCAGGGGAAAGGGAGAAATCCTATTACTGCTTCTAGCTTTCTTCTTGCAAACCAGTACTGTCGACCTCCTGTGTAAGACCGTACATGGCAGTGCAAGTAGAGTTTCCCAGACGATTAAATTACACTGTTTTGAAAAAATTAGATGATGTCAAGAACTATTGCACAAAGAAAAAAGTTCCATTAATTACTCGAATATTTATTGTGTTTGGGGTAATTTAAAACATAATGAGAGTTTGCTTCACCCTTTCTCTGTTAGCAAAAGTTAATCCTGGTTTTAAAAGGGTAGTGCCAAGTTTTTGGGTCTTAAGGTATGACCTGTTTTGTTTTATGAGGATACTGAGCTTCTCTTCTAATTTTCCCAGGAAGTAGAAACTATATATGTCGTATATGACAGTTTCTTAATGGTGTGGTTAACATTCTCTGTTCTATACCTCAGAGCTTCTCATGTATAGCTGAGTGCAAAGGAGAACTGGAGAGGCAATTTCTTTTGAAAATCCTGTTCATGGCAAGTGCTACATGCTACCTTCTAAAAAGAAAAACTTTCTTATATCTCAGTTTTTCCTCAGAATATTGAAAGCTTTTTCAGTTTGAAGTCCTTCAATCTAGAGGTCACTGAAATCGTCATCCTTTAAAAACGACTCAAGAAGTACATTCTGCTCTTACAAAAAGCCTTTGACATTATAATTTTTCTCACATTTTTTTTTTTTAGAATGTGTTTTAATTACCAGGGTAGCTGTGTTCACAGCATCTACACTGTGTTTGTTGCCATAGCTGAGTATGCAAAGACTATGAAAACACAATGTGGTAGAATTTGAGGGAAAGTAATACATATTTAATGTTACATGTAAAGGATTTAACATCTAATATTACACCTACATTTAAGTTTCAGTTAAAGTGAACAGCATTAAAGTAACTTATTTTTTTTAAACAACAGTTATTAAATAGATTGAGGTAATTCTTAAGGTTGCATATTGTCTGAAGAAATAAATATTTGTATAAAAGATGCTCAAGCTAAAACTGTATGAAAGCTTTTTATACTTTGAGCCTATCAGTACCATCTTAGATGTTTATGCTGAGTTACCAGTATGTCACTGAATTTTAATACTGCTGGTGAAACATAGTGTCTTAAGTATGTTTTTTGTCTTTGTGTGGTCATTTCTGAAGTGTATAGACATGATATTCATGGGCAGATGTGAATGTGTGACTGAGATCAGTACATGCTCTGGCTTCTTGAAGAGAAGCAACTAGTTCTATTAGTTGTTCATGGTGTGTTGCCATTTGCTCTGAGTAGAGCACTGCTCTTCACTGACAGGTTACCATGTACTCAGCATGTATGTTACTATGTACATAGCATTTTTATTTTGGGGCTGGGATGCTTATCCTTCATTTGAACTTAACAGAATTTCTTTCTGGGGTAGGTAAAGTAGTCACAGTTGCCAGGCTACTTAGAGCCAACATCAGACATGCTGCTTCTTCTGGTTGACCACGAGCATCCAACAAGGTTAATATTTTCTGTGCTCAAAACATAAACAGTTTGTCTCATTGAGTTCATCATGCTTAAGTATTTTAAGATGACTGAAAACTTAGGGAAATTAAATAATGTACAATTTGAGCTGAGGAAAACTGCAGATGTTTGGACTATGATTCTTAGCCCATTATACTTCTTTCTGATTTTAAGAAGAGGAGATATTTTCAGTTAACACCACCATTTATTCCCAGTCAAAATGAATGCAAAAAGAGTATTAAATCCTACTGAATTATATTTCACATTTGTAGGCTGCAGAATGAAATGAACACTGATGAGCACTTAAAAGTTTTTTATTATATACCTTTTCGGTCTAGTTTTGGGAAGAATGCAGGCTACCTGAAATGTCATCTGTTTAAAGCACAGACCGGCCCTAGAAATTAAATAGCTGTTATTTGCCTTAACAATTTCTTGTAATTTGGGGCCGATGTTATGGTGAAATGTGTGCAATTAAAATGGAAACTAACTGCTGTGGCAAGAGGTGCTAACCTAAGCCCATCTTCAAGAGCTTTCAGGAACTCATTTTCCCCTGGCCGTTTTGCACTCTGCCCTTGCTAATTGTACAGGCAGTCTGCTTTAAACAGTGCTGGGTAGGGTTCAGTGCTGAGTTTGAATTACCACAGGATTCTCTTTATAAATGGTATATTAGGTGGAAATCTGCAACCACACTGCTGTAGTTGTACCCTCTGAACTTGTCTTTGCCATTTGGTAGGCAGCCTATGAAGCAGAAATAGTATGCTTATCAGAAAAGCAAATGTTGGGAGTGTACTCTTCCTTAAGACTGGTCTTACAGCTGTGGAAGAACTTTATTCAGAGATTCTTAGTTTTAAATTGCATAGACTTGGGTTAGTTTTGCTCCTTTGTTTGAACTTTATTAAAGTGAATTTAGTAATTCTCATTCTTCTGTTTTGTTGAGTGTGATTCTGTGTAGTCAGAGGTGTCCTCTGGGTCATGCAGCGGATGGGGAGCAGAAGAGATAGCCAGCTGGACAGGGACAGACAGGGAGGCAGTGCAGGGAAGCATACCCAAGGAAATGGCCAGAAAACCATGATTTCCAGGTGGGCCTGGCCTGGCTGTATTTCCAGTGCATTGCACGAAAGGAAGTGAAACCACTAGGGTGGGGTCACTTTATCGCTTTATAGCGTTAAAACAATACATTCTTCATGGATTGTCAAATACATTGGAGAGGGAGTGATTTCTACCTTTCCAGAAAGGATGTCCCCTTTAGGATTTCTAGTTATATGCTGCAGCAGCCAGGCCTGACTGTGGACTTGGCAGCCACCCATGTCCCTGTTGAGCAGCTGGTGCAGCCATACCGTGCTCAAGAGATATCAGGTGACATGCAGACAAAAATGGAGACATTAGTTGTTGGGACAAATGGGTCATACTTTCCCATTTCTCTAATAGATTTTCCTTTTGATAAAGGTGTTGACCATTTTAAGGACCACAAAGTTAAGACTTAAGCTTGACAACATCTCATTTGAAAACCAAGTATGCACTGTGCTATGTTTTCCATGTTAATTAGAAGAATATTCCATAAGACTGTACTGTTTTGATCACCTTTTTATTCTAGTCATCTTGAAAAGGAATAATTTTGTTTTCCAACCTCTTGCAATTCAAAATAAGAATGAAGACAAAGACCAGCACTTTCTCTGTTTACTATAAATCCAAGCATAGCTCTCTCCTAAAGAGAGAATTGCAAGATATACTGCACATGAAAACTTGATAAGTCATTGATAAGTTGCACACCTCTTCTAACCAGGCATGCCTGGTTAGCCTTCCTTAAATTCATTGGAAAGCTCTCAAGTGGCTTTTAGCCTCTGACTGCTTTTTTTTTCAGGACTAATCCTACAGTTATTGAGTTACCACCTCTGGGGACTAGGAAGAGAGTCTAAAAACATGATAAAAATCTAAAAATTTCTCCATGGCTTACCAAGTGAAATATCCTTATTTGGTTCATCGAAGCATCAAATGACAGATTGTTGAAGTAGTTTTCAGTAATTGTGAAGAAGATAAAATGGTTTGAATAAACACTTAGCACCTGAATACTGATTAGTCATCAGAGATGACTCAAATTTTGACTTCACAACTTAGTCCTTGCCTGGTTGCCTTTGATTTTTGTAACTGTTCTGAAGACTGAAAATGTCAAGGCAGAAGCTGTATCACTAACCAAAATGCAGTACTAAGTATGGTGCTCAGTGAGTTTCACTGAGCAATCTTATGTTCTACTAGTATGAAAAAAATCTTGAAGATAAGTGGTGCCACTACTTTAGGAAAGAAATAATTGAAAAGGATGATTAATTTTTGAATTCTTTTCACTTTCATTTTAAATAAAATACTGTGGAGGTAATGAAGAATTTCTTCACATATAATAAGCTGATGAATTGTGATGGTCTAGAAATGATTTTAATTTATTTTGGGTAAGTACCTTTTATCAAATTAAAAGTTAGAAATGCATTTTCTAACAGCCTTTGCATTTTCTAACAGCCTTTCAATAAACAAAGAAGCCTCACTGGGACTGGTTTGATAAGTGCTGTTTGTAAATGATTTATCTTCACCTCACTCTTTGAGGGCTTTATTTGAGAATTAAGTTCATCTTTTACTTAATATTATTTCAAGCAGACAAACAATTAATGCATATGAGTCAATGAGTTATGGACAAAAGATATTCCTTTGCTGAGTAGCTTTAATCTGATTAAAAGATATTTAATGAACTGTATGTAGCATTTCTGTTACCACCTTTGAAAATACTATAAGCAGTTTTACTTTTCTGCACTGCACATACCTACTAATAGTCATTACCACAGAGGAATTTAAAATACTGTAATAGCTTCATTGTGTTAAATATTTAATTGACAGGAAACATTTAAACAAAGATTGTTCATTTGAGTAGAACATAAAGACTGGGACTGAATGACAAAATTTGACCTTAAAGAGTCTCCAGAGTTAGTTGTTTGGGTGGAACTTTTGAAAATCATGATTTAAAGCCTATGGAGAACCTCTGTCTCACCAAATTCTAGTCCTGAGGCCTCTTGCATCTCTTCTAAACACAAAACTTACCTAATGGTTTACTATGGAGTTAATTTACTATAAGTTAACTATAAACCCATAAGGATCAAAAATAAGGTTCTACGAAAGTACTTGAACAGTATATAGTTTCATCAACTGTCAGCTAATTCTCATGAACCATTATCTAAAGGAAAACTGAGGTACCCCAGCTATCTTGGGTTTTATGGAGACATTGAGGTGGTGTAGAATACTGTATGTAGGATAGAGGTGCTCCTTGAAATAGATTTCTGTGTAACTGTTCTGCCAGTGAAACAGCTGCATTCAAATGTAACTTAATATCAGGGAATAATGGTAGGGTATCCTAATCTTATCTTCCAGTAATTTTTCCTCGATCAGAATCTACCTTACCATGTAAGAACTGTTTAAAGGGAAGTTTCAATTTGTAACTGAAAAAGCAGCAGGAAAAAGGTTTTATTATTCTTGTGCTGTTGTTACGTGTTACCTTTCCTGAAAAGAACTACCTAACAGGAGAGCTAAAGCTGTCAGGGAACTTGTGTGCCTTATTTTCAGTCAAAACCAACACTGTTTCGGTTTGAAGCTATTCCTCCTTGTCCTATCCATACATACCCTCGTGAAAAAGCCTCTCCAGCTATTGTG
Source organism: Myiozetetes cayanensis (assembly GCF_022539395.1). Lineage (NCBI taxonomy): Eukaryota > Metazoa > Chordata > Aves > Passeriformes > Tyrannidae > Myiozetetes > Myiozetetes cayanensis. The sequence continues at coordinate 39,822,833 of NW_026087964.1, read as the reverse complement.
TAGGCCCCCTTTATATACTGGTAATGTCTCTATTTTAAAAGCCTTGCTTGATCAAACAGAAAAAAAGAAAAAGCCACAAAAAACCCAAAACACACTAAACTCTCAAGGTTTTTTTGTGGTTTTTTGTTTGTTTGTTTTGTTTTTGTTTTGTTTTGTTTTGTTTTTTAAATTTTTGATTCTGATCTTGTGGAGTTAGTTCATTTTGCCTCTCAAGTCCTCCAGAAGTTGATTATATCCAGTTTCTGTCATCACCAAGTGAGCTTTGTGTTGGTGTTTCTTACATTGTGTCAAGCTTCATATCTGAACTTCAGTTTTAACTAAAATTGACTTGTTCTTTTCTATCATAGATCTATGTTGTACCTACTTCAAGAAGAAAAATCTTAAGGGGGCAACTCAAATTTCCATCTTCAGTTTCCTCCTGGTGAAATAGGTATAGATTTCAAAGATACTGATGCACCTACAAATATGTACAGATTAAGAATGGCCAGAAGGCACTATTTCTAGTTGCACTTCTTCAGTCTCACAGATAAGTATGACTATTGGAGAGATTTATCTAACTATGTAGGCTTCTTAACATGCTATGTCCCAAGAGCTGTCAACTGTGACTTCCGCTTTTGTTATTACCTGTGCTGCCTGCTTATGCAGAGAGTTCTGTGTGGGTTAGGACTCTGAAGACTCTTCTGGCTCAAAAGCTAGTAGTATCACATCTCAGATGCTGCCCTGTTATCCCTTTCCATATTCCTCTGTTTCACTCAGTCTTGTTCTGCTGTTGTTCTAATGAGACTGTGAGCAGGGTTCCTGAGTCTTCATAAAAGCAACTGTCTCAGGCTAGCAGTACTGCAGTGTCTGCCAAAAAAAGATGTTTTGCATATTCTTTACAGTGCTGCAGTTCTTAAAATGGATTTGTTTAATTAAGTCAACACCATAGTTATGAGTGTCTTAACCACTGCCATAATCTCATTAACTTTTCTTGCTGTTGGAATAAAAATATACATTTAGAGTGGTCTGAAATAGATAAGCAAGTTAACAGAAGATGAAAGTAACAAGAAAACTATAACATTTATTATTATTTTACTTTCTTGAAAAGTTATCTGTGGAACCTTGTTAGCTAAAGCAGATATTGAAACAGAAACAATTGACGTTAGGTAGGTGTTACATAATATATAAAATAGTGTGTCTGATCATAAAAGTTATAGGCAAGGAAGTGACTTAAAGTTGTTACAGGGTAAGTTCAGACTGGGTATTAGGAGAAAGTTCTTCACTGAGGGGGTGGTCAAGCACTGAAATAAGATCCCCCCAGCCAATGATCATGGCCCCAAGTCTACTGGTGTTAAAAAAGTGCTTGGGTAATGCTCTTAGATATAAGGTTTAACTTTCAGGTTGTCCTGTGTGGATTCAGGAGTTAGACTTGATGATCCTTGTGGGTCCCATTCACATATATTTTATGGATATTCTATAGTGCTGTTGAATTTTCTCCTGGAGCTTTTGTCTTCTCAAATCCTTATATATTATCACCAGTCTGTAATATATTTCAGAGTATTCAGTGCAGGGATTTTCTGTTGTCCTGTTTGTGCCTCTGTAACATATCATAGTTAACACAGAACTTATATTAAATCACACAGTTACATGTAAAATGGCGAGAGAGTGATATGTTTTTTACCTTTTTAAGAGGAGGTAAAAAGAAGGATTGTTTTAATAAGTCTTCATGTAAGCTCAACTGTGGTAAAAAAAATTGTGTTTTAGCACTAAAAAACAGTTTCAAGACTAGTGTGTGCAACAAATAAAGATCTTGGGAGACCCTCCCTGGGATGATTGAGAGATTTCTGTCTTTGCTAAAACCAGGTAACATATCTTGCTAAAATGGTAGTGTTTCATTCCCATTTTTACAGATGTATAGGAACACAGGCTGTAAAGGAGTAAAGAATTAGGCGTTAGGTTTTGATACTGGGCTGGTAACATCATTGTACTCCTTTTTAGCTGCATCAGGAAATTACAGTGTCAAATGCTTTGCAGCTTACATTTATTTTTCCAAAGCAAATTTTCCAGTGTATTATGGTATATATCACTCCAACTGTTGCTTACAGATACATTAATATTTATATTGAGGTTAACAGTGCAAAGAAAAGCAGATGAAGGTTTTGTGTCTGCTCATAATAAAGCAGTAATTCTAACCCTTTCTTCCACAGAATAATGTGACTTACTTTAGTGTTCAGACACTCAATGGCATGTTTTTCTGAGCAAAATGAAGAATAAAAAATATTACTTTCTGTACAGCACATGTCAAAGGACCAGAAAAATCAAAAGAGGAAGTAAGTTATACTACGTTCAAAAAACAAGTCCCAAATGCTTATTTTGTGCCTGAAAGGTGATGTTACAAGATTGCTCAGGTTGTAAGCTTAGAGCATTGGAGAGGTGACTCATAGCAATCTTTTCCTATCTTCCTACCAGTGTGAACAAGAGTCCAGGATTTATGAGGTGATACACAGTAACCTTGTTTTCTGCCAGCACTGTGTTAACCTTGGTTGAAAATCAAAGTTCTTCCTTGGCTAATGAAAAGATTTGGTTGGCCTTTTGTGCTTCGATTCTATGCTAGACTAGAGCAATAAAGAGATCGTGCCTGGTTCGCTGTGAGGAGTTATGACAGTGTGAAGTGCTCAAGTATGAGATACTGTAGCCCAGATGCTCTTAAAAACATATGCAATGAAGATGAGTTTACTATCTACAAGAATCAAACTACAACTGTGCAGTCTGGAGACCTGGAACTGCAAGAAATAATTTAGGTGCCACTGTAGACAAGCTTAACACGTGAAAATGATGTATCCTCTCAGTAAAGAAGGCCAGCTGCACACTAGACTAATAGCAAGGGGATAGAGAGCAAGTGGAGGGAAGTTTATTATTATTTCCCTCTGTTTGGTGCTTGTGAGACTGCATCTGAAATAATGTGTTCAGTTTTGGGCTCCTCAGTACAAGGGGTACAGAGTTATATTGGAGTGAGTCCAGAGAAAGGCCATTGGAACAAATCATATACAAAGAGAGGCTGAGAGAGCTGGATTTGTCTAGCCTAAAGAAGGGAAAATCCTGTTGCTGTCCTCTACTGTCTGATGGGTAGTTACAGAGAAGATGACTTATGGTCAATATATATAGCTCTCATAATATTTTTCACATAACAGTAATTACTTTTATTTTAGTATTTTCTACAGTATTCATCAAACACAAGTAGGAGGCTTTAGATCACAGCTTCACAGTCTTAGGCCCAGTTTTGTAACTTTTCACATATCTACATTTATTTTTTCTCAGTTGTTTATTAATAATTCAGTTAAACTCTAAAGGTTTCATAGTTTATAAAGCAGTATACACTTCAGAGCTATTCATACTATCTGGGCTAGATAATTTTTATCAGCTATCTTACTTGTCGAGCATGATGACTTTACAGAGCTGACTTTTTAAGTAGATGAGAGTAGGCGTTATGAATGTTTCATGGCTTCTTGAGATATTTATCTATTTTTTTCTGATTCTAAATTGTATCTTCATCCATGCCCTTTAAACTGCAATGAGTATGTTAGATAAAAAGAAAATGAAATGTCACAATCTGTCTTTTTATTCAAAATTCCCAAATGTAAAAAGAAATAGGGAGTGTAATTGTGAAAAGAGTGTATTTGAGTGTGCCCAGGTGTAATGGGTTGACTCTAGCCTGCAGCTAAGCACCCACCTCACTACTAATTCTCTTCCCCCCACAGTGGGACAGAGAAGAGAATTAGAGGAGCAAAAGCTGAGAACTCCTGGGTTTCGATGAAGCAACGAAGCTACACGTGCAAGCAGACAGTAATATCAGAAATTTAACCACTCTTTGTTGTTGGCAGGCAAATGTCCATCTAGTTCATGAAAAGGAAGGCCACAGCATGCATAGTGGTTACTTGGGAACATGAAAGCCATAACCACAAACCCCATCGTCCTCTTTTCCATGAACTTTCATTGCAGAGTACAATGCCATACTGTAGGGAATGTCCCTTTGGTCAGTTTGGGTCCACTGTCCCAGCACACCTCTGGCCTACTTTCCAAGGTGCTCAGACTAATGAAAAGAAAACCATGATGCTGTAAAACCCCAAACACTGGTGTATTAATAACACTAGTTTAATCTCAAGTCCAAAATACAGCACAATATGGGCTATTCAGGATTAACTCCATCCCAGCCAGATCCAGTACACCAGGGAAGGCAGCATTTATTCAGAGGAATAGTTTGCTTTCTCCCTGTAATGAAATAATTAACAAGGAAAAATATGAAGATATATATACATTATATATATGATATCTACTTAAAGCTCTGCCTCTTTCTTGCTTAAGATATATTAGACTAAAAGGAGGAACCTGTACAAGCATGTATGCACTTATTAAAAAAATAATGCGTAGATGGATTGTCTTGAGCTCTGTGACTGTACCACCATTAAGAAACAGTTCATTTTCAGCCTTGCTGTTTTTTACTTATTTTACACCAAAATCAGTATTAGTTGTCAGTGTTTAATTAGTGCACTTTGTAAGCATACATTTCACATTGTGAATTGCCTTCAGGTAATTTCATTTGGGATTATATCTAATATAATATAATGGCCAGTCTTCACGAGCGAAGATCCGGGGAAGGTCTTTCCACCTTCCAGCCTGCGCATTGGATTTTTTAGGTGAGACACAGTGTGCACGGAACTGAGCCCACCCTTTAATCCTAAGGTTCATCTGCCGGGGCCAAGCGAGCTTGGACGGTGGCAGCGAGGTCCTTAGGACGTAGATGGGTTGCCTTTAAGGGCTAACGAGCCCCACCTGCCCGGGAGTGGCCCTGACCGGGAATCGAACCCGGGTCTCCGCGGTGATAGCGCGGCGCCTTTACCACTAGACCACCAGGGGCTCCGGATTATATCTAATATTACATTAATTTGCATGGAATTTCTCAAAACAATAGATGGAGGTTAAAAAAAATTAAAGGATTGATTAAGAAATGTTTTTGTAAAACTAACCCACTGAAGAATTTCTGGGTCTGTTACTACTAGCACCAAATGAGGAAAAGGAAGGAAATAATGGATCAAATGCTGTGCTTCTGTGCTTAAAGTTTTGGGTTTATTTGTATATCCACTTTACGGTAGTATAAAATTTCACTTGGTTTAAAGGAGCAGGAAAGGTCAAGGATGTATATAGATTTGACTTTTAATGCTTTCTCGGCTACCTGCACAGAAGTCCTGGCAGGAGGCTGCCATGCATGACTTCTGTTGATACACAGTCACATTTCATGCTTGTAGATATTTTGTGTTTTCCAACAGGGGACTAAGTCAGATGTTTTTGGAAATCTCTGGAAAAAAATTGTCATTTTGGTGATGTAAAGACCATAATGCAGAGAAGAGACTCTTTTAAGTTCCTCTCAGTTCTCACATTTTCTGACATAACTAAACCATTGTGTGGTTTCAGCAGTGAGTTTTGCCTGTTTTTGTAGCATCAGGTCTAGAAGTCAAGAAGAGGGTACATGTGGTCCATTATTGTTGACCTCAGTATTAATTTCTTTCCTGGGTTTACTTATTTGCTGAATTTCTCCCTGCTGCAGTTTTCTGTCTCTGTGAAAAAGATGTAATTTAAGACTGTCTTGTGTCTCTCCAGACTGTGGCATGCAAACCAACATATAAGAAACCTAAAACAGGTAAAATGTCTCATTGTCCTAATAACATTCCGTGTTTGTCCAATATCAATGTAGTAACATTGTAATAGTAACTCAATGATTCCCTGAGATGGTGATGAAAACTAATGCTAAAGCCATCCAAACTGTGGAGCATAAGGAACACATTTCAGATGGCCATGCTTAATTAAGCCTTCAGTATTTAGGCAAAAGAGTTGATTTGCGTACTTGAATCTATTTTGCACCATATTTGATCACTAACTAATCAGTGCATACAGATGACAATCAGATTTCTGATCTGAATACGCAAATAGTACCTTGTGAATTCAATCAAGGGCTATGAAGCTGCAGACTGGGAGCTGTACTCAGGTGGACTGAAAAGTTATTAATATATCTCCTGTGATTATGAAAGTGGAGGAAGTAAAGTTTTTTTCATTAGCTACTTTGAAAGGACTTGCTAATTTATTCACATGTGGAAGATATATTCGTGAGAAAGTAAAAATTGGCTGTGGACTGACTCCAACTCTGTATCCCAATTTTTATTTTTAAACTTTATCTACAAGAGTGATATAAGTCTTATCACTCACCGAGGAACAAGTGAATGGAATGAGTACTTTGAGTACTTTCAGAGTATTTTCAAAGTGCATTTCCCATTTCTCAGTCTTTCACCTTTCCTGGGAAAGGCAAAGTTTGTGTAGACACAACATGAAGGTACCCATATGGTCTTGCATATTCCTTATAAGATCATTGAGATTATAACACCATAATTGATTCTTGCTTCCTAATTGGTGTAAGTTTTATTAACAGTTAAAGAACCTGTATGGGTGAGTGTCCCAGTTTAAGTGAGACAAGGGTCTTTTGCTGAGGATGGATTAGGAGGAAAAGACCCAAACTTCTCTTTCTAAGCAATTATAAATCCAAAATTAAGAGGCTCTGATTGAAGGAAAACAAATTATGGAAAAGGGAAAATATTTTTATTAAAAGGTATGTGTGTATTAACAGGAATACAAAAAAAACCCAAGTAAAATAACTAAGCAATACTCCTATACCCACCAATAATCCCCTTCAAGAACAAAACCGATAAACCGGCAAAAGGAAGATTAAACAGTTCGATTTTTGCACCCTTTGATGCAGTTCCAACCACAGTCAGCAGGGGGCGCTGTCGGGTCACTGGAGATGCAAAATTTGTAATGTCCTGTACCATTCACCAGGTGGCGCTGTTGGGTCACTGAAGGTGCAAAAAACTTGTAGTGCCCTATTGTAGTCACCAGGTGACGCTGTTGGATGACTGGAGGAGCAGAACTTGTAATGTCCAGTGCCCGTCACCAGGCGGCGCTGTGAGATCCTTGGCTGCTGCCAGGTGGGGGGGGGGGTAAGAAGGGGAAGAAAAAACAACAGCAATAAAACAGAAAGTTCTCCCAATGGAAGAAAACTCACAAACTTCAGCTGATTGGGGTCTGTTGTAAGCAGGGCCTGCAGCCAGCCACAGCTGAGCCAAGAGCAGCAGCAAAAACTCCCCTCTGACAGGGAAAAAAAAAAAAAAAACAACAAAGAAACCCGGCAGTGTCTGCAGCGTGCAGCAGGCTCCCCTCAGGGTAGAGAGACTGCGCTCTCCCCCCAGCCTCCACCCCCTTCCAGTCACACACCAGCCAACTCCTCCCCCTTCGTTGTCAAGGAAACAAATCTCGGCCATTAGTGGGCTCGGGCTGATTCTTTTGTTCAACTAATGGCCCATATACAGAGCACACACACACGGCAGGGGGAAAGGAAAGAAAAATTCCTTGCTAAAATCGGAACTATGACAGTGAGTCTGAAATCCATCTTCAAACAAAACTACTGATTCCAGTTGCTATTTTCCTGTCTTTCTCCTCATTTTTAAATCTGTGTTAATAGTTGAACTGGTAAATAGTTGAACTGGCAGCTGAACGGCAAGCCACCTTTTCCAAAGGGTACTTCATTATGCTGTGCATTGTTATACATGTTCGACCTTTTAAAATAACTAGTATACTGAAAGCTCTGTCTGTTTCCATATTTAGGTATGTAGAGCAGCTGTACTGTTATGTAATGTACACAGGTCCAAAAGAGCAAGATTCTTGGAAAATGTCCATCCTTGTAACGTTAAGTTATTAGTAACACCTTGATTACCCTTTGCTTACCGCTGAAGAGTTCAGTCTATTACTCCGATTAAAATGTCCAAACTAAAATTCCTTGAGTCCTGAATTATAGAGACAGGAATATCTATAGGAATATCAAGACCAGGCTGAATGGGGCTCCAAGCAATCTAGTCTAGTAAGAAGTGTCCCTGCCCGTGGCAAAGTTATATGGTCTTTAAAGTTCTTTCAAACCCAAGCCATTCTATTATCTATTAAAACATCCAAGCAATTTTATATGATCTTAAGAACAAGTTTTAGAACCATATAATGAACTCAGTTAAATTTTATTGTGGAAGAAAGGCCAAGTTCTATGTTTTTATGCACTGTAACATATTTTTTGTATTTGGGGAAAATTGGTATTTCTTTATTCCCTATAGTTAGGCATCTTTGAAAGTCTGTGAAAAATTATAGGCTTTGGAGATAGCAAGAAGGGGGATTTAATTACAATGGAGATGAGACTCGACAACAGTTTGTGTGAGAAAAGCATGGATCAGTGAATTTTTTATAACCCAGATACCTTATTCAGCCCATTATAATATTGATTTGAAGAGACAGAGAAATCTGTAGTCATTCTACCAGTGGAATGAAGTTGAACTTTTAGATTACTGTTACTGTCAGTATTTCTGCAAACATTTCTATATTCTCTTGTAAGACGTTGTATTTTTGTTTGGTATTTCAACAGTTTTTGAGAGTGAGGTGCTTTACTTATCTTTGGACTGCTTTACTTATCAGTCATGAAAGTAGCATTTAAAAAAGTTCCTAAATGGTGAGCTTAAATATGTTGTGACTTGTATAGTTGCTTTTTGTTTTCAGTCTTCTTGTTCAGTGGTCCATAGTTATTTCAGCTTTTGAAGCTATTTCTTTCCATGATTGTTGTCTGGTATAAAGCTCAAGCTGTTGAACTATCAGCAGACTTCTCCCCGAAAATGATTAAACCCTGTTCTTTCAAGGAACTTGACCTCTAACTGGCTTGACCTTCGATTGACTCCCCAGCTTGCTTTGTACTTAACTGAAATTTCTGTGACGGTAACATCGTTAAGGATACAATTTCCTCTCCCTCTGAAATATTATCTACATTGGCAAAAGCCTTCCTACAAGCATATTCATATGTGCAAAAAGTCACCGTTCACGGCAAAACACTGATGTTGCTTTCTGCAATAGGGTATTCATTAGATATGAGACACTGTTAAAATGAAATGTTCTCCACATATCTCTTATGACTAGTGAGGTTTTAATCCAGCATTGTAATCCTGGCGAGTATTTTAATACTTGTGTATTTTACTGAAAAGATGCATTTGATATGCAAGCTATGTTTTTGTTATCTTTTACATTGCAAAACAAGTTGCTGCTGATTTTTAACTGATTTTTTAATTGTGTAACTGTTTCATTACTAGAAGTTTGCTCAGCAGCAACTTATAAAACAAGATTTTTTTGGTGTAAAAATTGTAGGACAAATGGGGTTTATAGATGGAGTAATCAATTAGAATAAGGCAGCTTTTTAAATAAACGAGATTTTCTTTCATCAGAGTAGACATTTGTTTTAAATAAATCATTAATCTTGTAGTTAAAGCACTGATTAAGAATATTCTTCGGTTTGCATTTCTTTGTCTAAATTTGATCTAGGAGAGAGGCTATTATAAGAGAGGTTCATAAACCTATTTATTATTAAAAAATAATATCGCTGATATCTTTTATATCCTTTGCTATTCATCGTCTCTGCTCCATTTTGCTTATTTCATCTAACCTTTCAAGCTCTGAGATAAATTTTTTAGTATTAATGTTTTAATATTTTACTTTTTCATAACTCAAGTACTACAGGAATAGTCAAATTAATTTAAAATATTTGCTTCTGCATCTTCAGATGCCAGTGAGTGCTCGGAGCTCCAGGCCTCTGGGGCTCTCCAAAGGCCTTTGTTGGCCCCATTATCTTTGCTCTGGTGCCCAGATTACACACAGCCTAGGTAAGTGTGCACATACTCCACAGTGCCTGTGCAGGGCACTGACTGTACCCACAGTGGTGGCCTCCGTGTAGTGTTTTTGGTGGGAGGAGTCACCTGCTGCGTATGAACTTTGGGCTGCCTGACAGCAGAGCTCAGCAGTGCAAGGACCTGGTTTTCCACAGACTGTGGAGCAGGAGGCTTGAAGTTCAGAGGTGTAAAGCACTGTAAGAACTGAAATCTAGAAAATAGAAATGGTTACAGAAAACTGTCTGTTAGATGATATAAAAAAAGGCACTGGGATATTGGTATCAGCACACATTTTTATGCCCTGCTGTTTGAAATCCTTTTTTTCATTCAAGTTGGATCATGTAGAGAGTGTTGGTAAAGAAGTGCAGTGAGTCACAACTATAGCACACACAAGATTGGTGTGAGTGTCCTGTAATGGGTTATGAGTGATCACTGGTTCTACACTGTCCGTATCTCAGCCTTCTTTAATTGAGGCTAGGGTACTGTTTACATTTTCAGGATCAAGGCTTCTGCTTATATGCAGAAGTGTATGACTTGTTGTGTTTGCCCTTTTTCTTTCTCACTTGTAAGCAAAACTACTGTATTTTTCTCTCTAGTGTATTTTTCTTTTCTAGTGTAATAAATAATACTCTCTTAATTCTTAGGACAGGTACAAACCAGAAGTTTTGAAATCTCCCTTCCCCTACCTCCACTTGCACAGTATACTTTAGAACTGAAGCTTTTGCTTTGATAAATTTTAGAAAAAAATTGACTTCTCGTATGCAAAATTAAAGGCTCTAAATATAAAAAAATGTTCCCATATGAAATCTCACAAAGATACTGCCAAGAAAGTGAGAAGATATTCATGTGACTGTAAACATATCTTATTTTTCCATTGCAAAGCAGCCCACAAGTATGAAATATTTATTTTATTTCTTAGCCAGTAATCATCCAAAAATGAAAAAAAAAAAATCTTTGTTGTAACATTTCAGATTCTAATTGTGTTTCAGAAGCATAACTCTTGATTGGAATTTTTGTGTAAGAGTCTTAAGTCAAACATTATAAAATCTACATGTAAACTAACAGTTCATAGGTGTAAATTGTAATTTTTTTGTTGTTGTTTTGTTACTCTCTTTTGAGGCTTTGAAATTATATTTCAAGGTAGGGTTAGAAAAGGGCTGTACATAGCCAGTCATAGATTCCTGGAATTCAGTGTAAATGTAAAACATATGGCCCCTGTGCAATTAAATGTTGTTTACAGACATGGTTACTAACATCATTACTTTGTAAAAGCTTCTGATAAAATAAATGTACTGCTCTAATGCTCCAGACCAAAGGAGGATACAGAAGAGACATTTATCTGAAAGAGAAAAGAGCAACTTCATGCAAAGCTGTGAACACTAGTGCATTAATGTGGCTGGGTTTTGATAGCAGGGGGGACTTCTGTTAGAAGCTGCTAGAAGCTTCACCTGTCCTGTGGAGCCAATGCCAGCCGGTTCCAGGATGGACTTCCTGCCACTGGCCAAGGCTGAGCCAGTCAGGAGTAATAGTAATGCCTCTGTGATAACATATTTAAGAAGAAAAGAATGTTGTGCAGAAGAAATCCCAGCCAGGGAAGAGTGGAGAGAGAACATGGGAATAACAAAGTAAACACCAAGGTCAGTGCAGAAGGAGGGGCAGGAGGTGCTCCAGGTGCTGGAGCTGAGGCCCCTGCAGCCCATGGTGGGGCAGCTGTGCCCCTGCAGCCCATGGAGGAGCCCATGCTGGAGCAGGTGGATGCATGAAGGAGGCTGTGACCCCATGGGAGGTTCATGATGGAGTGGGGTCCTGCCAGTGACCTGCAGCCCATGGAGAAGGAAGCCCATGCTGGAGCAGGTTTTTCCTGGGTAGGACCTGGCGTCCTGTGAGAGATCCACATTGGTACAGCTCATTCGTGAAGGAGTGCACTCCATGGAGGAGTGACCCACGGGACAGCACTTTGGGAAGAGCTGCTGCCCATGGAATGGACTCACACTGGAGAGGTCCATCAAGGACTGTCTCCTGTGTGAGGGATCCCATGGGAGCAGGGGAAGGACTCCTCTCCTGAGCAGCGGCAGAAATAACAACTGATCATAACTCCCGTTATGTACCCTTGCATCGGTGGAGGGGAGGAGGGAGAACATGGAAGGAAGGAGGGGTGGGGGAAGATGTTTTTAAGTTTGTTTTATTTCTCAATCTTTGGTTCTTATCCTGTGAGTAATAAATAAAAGTACTATCACCCTTTGAGTGTGTTTTGGCCATGAAGGTAATCAGTAAGTGACCTCTCCCAGCTGTTATCTCTACTCACGAATCTTTAGCTGTTTTTTTTTTTCTCTCTCTCTCTCCTCTCTCCAGTTGCAGATGGAGGTTGATAGAGTGGTTTTAGTGGGTACTTGGTATCTGACCAGGGTCAACCCACTACAATTACAAACCAAGATCTTGCAGGTGTTGACACTTTATCTTCTCTCCATTTAACAATGGCTGCAGATACTCTGTGCAGGAAGTTAGAACTGTAGATTGTTTTTTAATTTGGTTATCCCTGATATGTGTTGTGTCAGTTTTATTGAGTTGCACTGATAGGTGTGTCATTGACATATGTTCACTATGTTTGTTTTAGTTCTGCAGGTGTGTGCTAGGCTGGAGTATGTTTTGTTATGCGCCCAAATAATGAGATCCCAAAAGCAGAACAGGTGTGGTGTCAAGTCAAATGGTCAATGAGTACTTTCTAAGCTAATTTATTAGTTCTTTTTAAGACTAGCCTTTTTTGTGATAAAGGTAATACTATTAAAATTGGATGGTAATTTCTATTCAGTTGACTTTTGGAGCTATGGGAAACCTGTAGGAGAACTACAGCTTACCTTCCCTAGGGATGCCTCTCCTAGGGACGGTTCCCTCATGAAGGCTGTGTCTGGGGTCCTTGTCTGGAGCCTTACACTGTGCACCTTGGCTGTAGCTGAGGCTTTTGGCTGTGTACAGACTGATAATGATTGGACTTGGTTATTAAGTAATGGTTTTGGCTAATTATTGTGTTACCCCACCTTTGTTGGTATTACCCAGTGTTACAGTCAAATCTTAGAATTGAATACTTTTTGTTTGTTGGGTGAGATTTTTTTTCAAACTCCTCACTGTTGCTTTCATATTAGACAATGATCTTTGCTGGTATTTGAGCATCTCTTGTGGAAAGGCTTGTTCTGGTGCTATTTGTTGGAGATGGAAGCTGTGTGATTTATCTATGAGTCTAAGAACACCCTTGGAAGCACAGAAGTGAAGAGCAATAGGTTTGTCATACTCTGCCTCTGTGATTGCAGGGGGATGCCGTGGGACAGTGTGATGATTAGCTATGTCAGGGCACACAGTGATAATTCCTCAGAATTCATACTCTTGGCAGTGCCCTGTTTATCAACTGCTTATGCGACAGCTCCTGCCCTTGTGGTGGAATGCCTTTTGCTCCTCCAGCCACAAACTTGTCCTATTCACTTAGCCTTACACTTCAGTTTACACCCTGCTTATCTTCAAAGATGGCAGTAAATTCTCTTGATGGAGCTCAGAGATTGTGTTCCAGAGGCCTGACTTTCACCTAATCCCTCCCTAGACTTAGGACACCTAAACTTGTCTTACTCTGGCTTAGGGCTTCATGCCAATGCAACGTGCAATCTAATTCACTTTTCAGAAGTAATTGGTTTGTTATTGCTGTGCTGAAAGAATTTATCTGGTTTAAAAGGAAAAAATAAAACAGATCTCTAGCCACCATTTTTAAATTGCAGGAAGAATGGTCTAAAAATATGAGGACTTGTACTTTTTTTATATGAACTACTTTTCTATGGTCACTTCTATACACTCACTGGAAATTATTTCTGTCTACAGCTCTTTTGTGATATAGAAAAAAAATTGTTTCTGTAACAGGATCTTTATACTTTCCTATAAAATTTTTATGAGCAGTATTTTTGTACTTTCCTACATAAGCTAGGTATGATTACAATGCAATGTGGGTTTCTTCTAAGAGTGACCTTTAGAAAAGTGATAGTTGTGTCTCAGGTATCAGGCAAGATAACAAAGTTGGAAGCAGCGGTGGAAGCTTTTTAAGTGTTGCAGTGGGTATCTCAAATCTAAAAGTGTGTTTGGAGGAAAAGGGAATAAAATCAGGGGATTAAAAAAAAAGTGTAACCAATACCAGTAGGCATACTTCTTTGGGAAGAAAGAAAAGAAAGCTGGAGTAGGACAGGGAGACAAGTTGAGATCTGAGGCTTTAGAGCATTTGGTGCCACCAAGTGTGACTGTCTTGGCACCTGTAAATACAATTCTACTTGCGGTAGAAAGGGGTGGGGGATTGTTGGTTTAGAAGTAACTTACTGGCAACAGTTCTTTGCAGAATAACAGGTAAGGAAGGATCAACAGTGGAATGAAAAACTAGTGAGCTGGATCAATAGTTTTAGATCCATAAAGAGTAGTTCCTAGGCCAAACCTCAAGAATATAGGGTAACAAATGCCTTCCTGAAGATACAGGCATGAGAACAAGAAATGCCCAAGGAGCTGCCTGCAAAGCTTCTTATGTATAGGTTTGAACTGTATGGGAAAGAGATGGTCTCCTGAAGGACCCATGGAGATAGCATTATCCTGATGCATACAGATTGATTGCTGTGATAGTGTAGCTGGAGTCTTCGATGCTTCTACAGTTCTATCAGAACTATATTTGCTAATTGCTTGACTTCTTATTCTAAATAAATGTAAAAAAAATTCTTTGATTAGAGAGACTCATATTTATACTGAAATGTGGGATATATTACCGTTTCTTGGGAAGCAAGGTTAAAGCAAAAAAGGGATTTAACTTATGATACTGTTTCATACCTTACTAAATTGCTTCTAGTCTGCGTATCCTTTTTCTTACAATAAATTTGGTAGAATAGGAATGGTCCATTATTATGCTGGGCAGTGTCTTACACAGACTAATGTTACCATACTGATCGTTCTAAAAATCATCCACAGTGGATAATTTTCTTTAGTATGCTTGCAGGTGGATGTAATTGCAGGGAACATTTGCATTTGTTACAGTGTTTGGAGTTCTGGAGTTCAAACATCCTACCTCTTTTACAGAATCTGCAAGTTGAGTAGGTTTAACATAACACTGATATGTCATGTCTGTATTTATTACAGAATCTCCTGAATTTACTCTGAAGTTGGGAGATTATGGACCCTTTAGGATCTCTGTATTATCTCTGTTCCTTTATACTCTTATCCAGCTGTTCATGCAGATATGTTTGTGCTTTTCAGAGTGATTTTTTTTTTCTTCTGCTTACCTTTGCTTTGTTGAACCCAGTCTCTGAGATTTTTGAATAGTTGTGAAAAGCATCTTTGTGTCAATGGTAAAGTGTGATTTTATTCTGATCTGTCTGTGAATTAGTATATTTTTCATTCTTCTCCTAGTTTACTGAGAAGGAAAAAATGCAGTTCAAAAGTTTATTCCTTTTCAATTCAATTGAAATCCAATTATAAATTTATAAAATAAATTCAATTATTTATTCCTTCAAGTGAAGAATTTCCTCAAAATATTTGATCAGTAGGATCTTTGTACAGGTCAGGAGAATGCAGGCATCCATGAATGACACTTGATCTAACTGTGGACGTATTCATTATATGAGCCACATCATGTAGGACAAGTGAAAACCCTGTCTTTTTTTTTTTTTTCTGGAAAAGTCAGGTTCTTATCCTTAGGTCACTGCTTACTCCTTTGTAATAATCTTTCAATATACTAGTAAATCAATCATTTATTCATCATCATTCTTTACTCTCTAGGAAAATATTCTGTGTGTGCAATGGGCTCAACAATTAGGTGTGCTGTCACTATTTTCTCCCATAAATCCAGACTACTGCATTTTATCCACTGATACAGACCTAAAGTGAAATTTCCATTATCAAATCTGCACAGAAAAAAACCCCTTTGTCTACCAATTGCTATTATAAAGAGGCACACTGAGAAGCCGGAAGGCTACAGCAGGAAAGTGCTGTTTTGCTATTCAGTGGCTGGTCCTCTGTGGTGGGAGTCCTGGATAATCATTCTAGTGTATAATTTTCTTTTTTTATGAAAGTTAGGAAATCTGCTTTATTATCCAGTGAGGTATATTAAGTGTAAAATAATTCTGTACTGAAATAGAACAGTTTGAAGGTATCTGGATAGAATAACCACAGCAGTGTAGCTAAGAAATAAAATGTGAGTTGAACTGAAGGGGGAAGAATTGCTCCCTTTAGTTCATATTATAGCATAACAACGTGTCAAGTTGCTAATGCATTAGTCTCCTTGATTCCATGACTTGGGGCTTATAGAAGCTCAAGAACTTTGGTTATTCCTTATTTTTTATTTGAACAGGACACGTTTCAGTGCTGATACTAACACATCATTCTCTATTGGCCCTAAGCCAAGCCGGAACATGAGATTTTGCTAAACAGCTGTTCGTGAGTCAGTGCTGGTTTATGGGACTGGTGTGAGTGTCACCAGTGGAGGGTTGAAAATTGGAGGGTGATGGAGATTTTGTTTTTGTCATCTTGGTTTTTTATCTCACTACAAAAAAAAGTCTGTTTGACTTCTGAAATAGGTAAAATAAGCATTCAGAAAACTCTAGTCACTATTATTCTTAATTAATGCATCAAAAATAAGCCAAATCATGTTGTTTTTTACTTCAATAAGGAAAATTCAGATTTTATTTTAAGGGTGAAAGTTAGGGTCACACAGTATACAGTTTGTTTGTAGTATGAGTGTTGAGGGTTGCACAGCAGTTACATTCTGCGGCCACTAGGAACAGGTTCACAGAAACTCATCTGCTTTATAAGCATAACTATTTGAGTTCTCAAGCAGTCTCTTGGGAGATTAGACTTGGTCACAACAGTAGCCTCAGAGAGTATTTCCTTGAACTGCTTGCATCTGCTAAGCATTAATACGGATCAAAATAAAGACATGTTTGTGCATTATGCATATATTTGTATCTTACCTGAAAAATAAAAGCAGAGGTTAAAGCAGCCCAACTATCCCCAGATATTTTGAGCACATGCTAGCCTGATGCCTTTCTGTAATGTATTTTCTTTACTCATTCATCTCTTTCACCTTGCAGGCAAATATAGTGGAGATGCTTGTGTCCATTTCAAGGGCTAATATGGTATAAAGTGGCAATACAATGCTTAGAACAAGATTGTAAAACCATTGTAAAATATCACCTTTGCATTTTAAAGTTGTCCTAAGTGTGTGACTTTAAGTCTCCTGACATATCTCTTATGTCTATTATTAGTGGTTCATTTTCTTCTTTGCAGCATGTATGTACACAGATATGTCTCCTATGCTGAGCTTACCTGATACTCCAGTCAGTCCTAGGAGTGCTTTTTGCTCTCAGTAGTCAATGAATTCCCAGGGCTCTGACTCCTCTAAGAAAGACCACAGCCAATGGTAACTTTTAAGCATGACCTCTGTCTGTAGCCATTTTAATAGTAGGAATTATATAGATTGAATGAATTACTGAATAATCTCCCTCATGAGACCCCACCTGCAGTATTGTGTCCAGATCTGGGGTCCTCAGCGCAAGAAGGATGTGGACCCTTTTGGAGAGTGTCCAGAGGATGGCCACGAAGATCATCAGGGATATGGAGTACCTCTCCTATGAAGACAGGCTGAGAGAGCTAGGGTTCTTCAACATCAGGAAGAAAAGGCTTTGGGGAGACCATCCAGCAGCCTCACAGTACTTTAAAGTACTGCAAGGGAGCTTATAAGATGGAAAGTAAGGGACTTTCTGTACAGGCAGATAGTGACAGGACAAGGGGCAATGGTTTTAAACTGAAAGTGGACAGGTTTAGATTACAGAATCACAGAATATGCTGATTTGGAAGGAACCCACAAGGATCATAGAGTCCAACTCTTAGCCCTGCACAGGACCATTCCCAAGAGTCATATTAGGAAGAAATTCTTTACTGTGAGGGTGGTGAGGCACTGGAACAGTTTGCCTAGAGAAGCTGTGAATGCTCCATCCCTGGAAGTGTTTCAGGTCATTCTGAAATGAGCAGCCTGGTTTAATGGAGGTGTCCCTGTCCATGGGCAGGGGGATCTAAACTAGATGATCTTTGAAATTCCTTCTGACCTAAACCTTTCTGTGATTCTTTGATTCTATACTGATTATTTGGGAGTGTCATACTAATTATTTGGGAAAATGTGAAGTGCCATTTGGGCATATGAGAGGCATATTATCTCATTTGCCGTCCCAAAGTCCAAGTTCAGTTAAAGTACCCAGCATATTTTAATGTTTTATTTGGAAGAACTCACAAGCTCTGTAAAGTAAACATGAGATTAATTTTCTACATATGAATAATCTCAGCACTTTCAATTAGATTTTAGACATATAATTAAAGTATATGCCTTAATACCTCAATGGGTTTCAAGCAATCAATGACAAATCTGTCAAAAAGCAATGTATTTTCCTTAAGCTGTGCAGTTAAGGGTGACTGTTTTGTAATAGTGTTTAAGCATTGGCAGACTTCATGTGAGAGGTTTCTAAGGTTTATTTTGTGACCTGTTCACTTTAATATAAAGTCCAATTTTTTATATGTAAGGATTGAAAGTGATGTAATTTATTTGTTGTAAATACACAGCAAATGTTATTGTTGTCCAGAGTACTGGGGAGGGGAAACGCTTGCATGTTTAACTCCCCAACCCACTTCCTACTCCTTTACTGGAATGTTGAACTGTTGTTTACTTAAGAATTGATATCTATGAAACAACATTCCTTCAAAGTGTTCCATAGGTCATATTCACAATCCTTGCTATAATTATTGAATAAAGCCAAATTCCTCCTCTCCTATCAAATATTTTGAAAACCTTGTCTTATATTACTTGTGCTTTTCAATGGAAATAAGTCTGATGAATTTTATACCTAAGGGAATGATTTAAGAGAGGTAGTGAATGATAAGGAGCTGATAGCTCCACAAGATATAAACTGAAAACATACGTATCTAGTTCCAGTCACAAGAGCTTTTATGAAATAAAAATGTTTCAGTGGTAATACTATGACCAGCACGTGTTGAGATGCCATTAACTATTCAAGATACATCCCCTAAATATTCTCTGAAGTAATTTATTGACTAAGGATAACACTATTTTTGGTTATAACTTTAAAGAAATACTGTATAAAAAGAAGTCATAAAAAGGCTTTGAATGAACAACACTTATTGATAATTCCACAGGCTTTGCTGAAGAAATACAGTAATTTCATGTGTGTTCCTATAAAGGCTTCCATGATAGGTTTTAATTTTTTTAAAACTTTTCTACTTATAGTGTCACAATGGATCACTTTGAATATTGCTATTTAAATTACGAAGCATTTATTGCCTTAATTTAGAATGCTATTCCCAGAGTACCACTCCCAGTTTTCAGATAATGAGTTTTGCCTCAGTTCAACAAATTTCAATTGCCATGTCGTATCAAATATAAAGAGGTTGCTTTTCTTTCTTTTATTTTATTTTTTAAAAATTGTCTTTACTCATTATACATTATTTTCATGCCATGATTCAGTAGGAGACAACAAATGTCAATATTCACATATTGTTCCTCCCTTTTTTAGTATTTCTCTAGAAAGTGTATACATATCCTAATATTTTTAGAGAAATGTCTATATAAAAAAATAGACAAGTATGTTCTCTTAGGGAGAGCTACGTATGTGCAGTTTTTACTACAGGAAGGAAAATCTACAGCTCCCCTGTCCATAAGGATTTCATCTGTGTTTCCATACTCATTGAGGTTATCATATAATTATAATGTACAGCGTATTTCATAAGCTTTAGGACTCTTAATTACTTTGTTGCAGTGAATATGTGCCAACCTTAATACCTGAATGTATTTTGTTATAAATAATTGATTTTTCTTCCTATTTTTCATATTATTACTTGTCCTGTACAGTGATAGTTTATTACTGGTTTCTAATGTTTTATTACTGTTTTACACTAAGTGTCATGTTAAAAATTTTTATTTTCATCACGGTAAATATCTTCAAAGATATGTTGACGTATTTCATGTTTTACTCCATGATTTCATTGAAAATGACTCACTAATTCATCCTTTTTGTCTTGCATCTTGTTTTACTTCCACTGGTGTCAACAACACCAGTAGCTTTATTTTACCTAATATGGTATAATTTTGCTAAACCTTGAAGTATAAGAACTATTTTGTCAAAACGTTTTGAGGACTAATGTGTATGAGAAAATACTGTGCAGTTATTCCTGGTATCACTTGTGCTTGGTAGAAGTTCACCATGTAAATCTGGTGTGGAATAGTGAGCACACAATAATATATCAAGTTTATTATGAGCACACAGTGCCAGTGAGCAAAGACAAATAAAAAGTTAAAGGTCTGAATCAATGCCGTTGAGACCAATGGGAAAATTTCAGTCAAGTCTTAATGGAAATGCAGCACTCAAATATTGGTAATATTGACATTTCAACTGACATGTGGAAACATATCATTTGTGACTATAATTTTGTGCAGACTTGCAAAAGCAAATCCTCAGATTTATTTGGGAATACTTTTTATAAGTTACTGAGGATATGGTTACTTTTCTTCCATGTATTTTCTGTTCGGGTCAAAGATTACATATGGACCACAGAGGAAATTCCATGTAGTTGTCCAGATCAGATGAATTTTGCTCTTCAAAATATTGTTCAGTATTTTTCTTAAATACTTAATTGGAAGGGGATTTTTTACATTATTTTCTTTATGTGATACAATAATCTTTTGACTCAAAGTGTTTATTTTTGTACTGCTCTCTCTAATATTTAAAAAAATAGTGGAGTGATATGCAAAACAAAACTTTTACAGTTGATATGATTTGTGTGGTATTGTACTTCACAAGCAGTAGTACAGCAGAGAGAATATTTAAATGGTTTGAAAAATGTGACATAAGAATTTTTTATTAAGGGTAAAAGAGTTTTCCAAATCGGTAGTCAAAGGTCATTTGCATTTGGTCATTCTTTACCTTTTCTTTTATGTTTTCAGAGAATGCAGTCTATTGTATTCTCAGACCTTGAAGAAAATAAATCAAGGGTCTTAGATTTTTCTTTTTTTAGTTCATTATACATATGTATTTCCTTCTTTAATCCCCCTTGCCCTTTCTGTGTGTCAGGGTGTTTTTTATGATAATAAATTGTTTGAACTGTGAAAGAGATGGTCTAGGCAATTTTTTTTTTCCCCCTGAAAAATGTACAGAACTTGTGTGGAAATATAGAACTCTGATAAAATTTATCTGAACACACTATTCCTAATCTGGAATAATATGTTGACCTCTTCAAGGCAGATTTCTTGCATAAATGGCCAGTGGGAGGTATTTGAAAGTCAAAATAGGAACCCTATTGCCTGTGTAGGTATCTGTAAATGAGATTAAAATGGACAGAAGGACTGACAAAGATTTATAACTGTCTGGCTGTTGCCTTTTATTTGCTGCATGAAAATATCAACACGTTTTAAGGTCCGTGATGGAATAGTGTAGGAAGTGCTTACATTTCAAAATCCATGATGGCTTCATGAAAGCCAGTTCCCTTCAGCTCTATGTAATGTAACCATCCTTTGGAGTGTTTGGGGTTTTTTTGGTACAGAGTCATGTTGACTTGTAGTGAGTAGATACTCTGTAAATATTTGTGTCCTAGTGGTATGATTTAGTATAATAAGAACTGACCAGTTCCTGACCCCTTAGTTATCCACCTTCTATAAGATGGATTCCACCTGTATGTGGAGTCTGGACTTTCTTTCAAGGTAAGAGCTTTAAAATGCAAACAATCCATTTTAATAATGTGCGAAGAAACCTCAGTTATTCATTTGAGGGTCTGGTTTTTTAATTAGCAAGAAATATTTGCCTTGACAGTGGTATTGTTTTGGAGAATGTATGATTTATTGGGAAAGTTGTCTTAGGAGTTTTTTTTGTGTTGTGTGGTTTTTGGTTTTGTTTGTTTGTTTTTGGTGTTTTTTGGTGTTTTGTTTTTTGTTTGTTTTAAATTTGTTGTTATGGGATATGTCCCTCTAAAATAATTCAGATAAATGTATTGTGTATGGAATGAGAATGCAGGACTTTTAAAAGCTCTATAGGTCACTAGTACTATTTTAATAGTAATAAAATGGATAAATAAAACAGTTGATACTGTTCATCATACTGATGATGAGATCTGTAAGAATCTTTTGTGTTTTCCTGTTATGGGATATAGTGGGTTATATTGTTATTTTAGAAAAAACGTCATCCAATCATCAAACAGCTTCAGGTTTCTGGGCTTTTTCTAAAGGAATGTTTATGTGGATATCCTGCATTTCCTATCTGATGTATGACACTGAGGTCCTATGTCAGGTGTTTTGCAAATAAACCCAACACAGGATCTTCCAAGACTTGCTGCTTCCCCTGAGACCCTTTATGTAAGAAAAAAGGTTTATTTAATCTCTCAGAGAACCCTTCAGTGTTGTATGGATAATGATTTGGTGGGGAAGGGGGATGGGAAGGGGAGCCAAACTGACTTGTAATTGTTTCAGTCTGTTGGAAAGTTTTGTACTTCCCAGCAGGCATTTAGTGTATTATTATTACGCTTAGATGACAAACTAAGTTTTTATAGCAGCTATCAACCTTTATTTTCTGTTAAAAAGGGAAAAAATTATTTCAATAAACAGTAGAAAGTAGATTGTGGACTATAAAATGTAAGCACCTTTTAAATTTTTTCCTAGTGACTCTTTAAAAATGAAGGGGTATGGAAAGAAAGGAGTTCAAAAATTTCACCCTTTGGCAGTTTCTTTTTTTTAGTTTCTTTTGTTCTTCTTTGTAGTGGCTTATAAGAAATGAGAAATTCTCTGTGATCTGTTTTGTCTGTATTATTCCTTGTAGTATTGATACCCAATCTATATTCATACTGATAATTTACTAATATTCATCTGTAGGGAATTTTGTAAGCTGTCGTGTAGTGGAAAATGCATGTGACTGATCTACTGCATATTGATTTAATAGAATCACAGAGTAATTCAGTTTGGAAGAGATCTCAGGAGGTTTTGAGTCCAACTTACTGCTCAAAGCAGGGTCAGTCCTGAGGTCAGCCTAGGCTGCTCAGGGCTTGATCCATCTGGATTCTGAAAGCCTCCAAGTGTGGAAACTGCATAGCCTCTTTGGGCAGCCTGTCCCATTGCCTGACTGTCCTAACAGCGAAGAAGTGTCAGGTTGATCAGGCATGATTTACCCACGGTAAATCCATGCTGACTCTTCTCCATCACCAAGTTTGGCCCACACTAAGCAAAATGAAGGTTAAATAACTTCTTAAGTGCATGAAATGTGACAGTTTTGTTAAGGAGTAATTTCAGAGGAACTGAAGTATACATTGGAAATACAAATGGAAATATTTGGAAGGTCTAGTTGGTACTATTAACCTTCTACCCTTTATCTCAGATTCAGAGTTTCTCCATGCCTTTGCATTTAATTTATATTCCTGTTGTGTAAGGTCCTAGGCACAAGGGAAACCAGGAAAATTTGTTATAGATTTTTTTTTTTTACTTCAGAAGATGACTGATTTTTTTTGTAGTTAGTTCTAAAATTTCTGTTAGTCTCTTGTGATTCGGAAATGTCTCTGAGCTACTGAGAAACTTAAACCAGTAAAAATAACGGATATTTTAAGAAAGTCACAATCATGCAACTGATAAGCCTATCTAAAAGCGTGAATCTTCTTCACTCTTAAACAAGAAGCAGTTGTCTATAAAAGCAGCAATATTTCAATGAGAGTATCTCAGTTTAACTAGCTCTCAGTGATGTTTTATTAGAGGAAATATTGGAGGGGCTTAATAGCACAATCCCTCCACTGTCTTATTTTTAATGTCATGTTTCTTCCTATTCCTTTTAATTTTATGACATAGGCCATTATATGACATGACTAGACTCAAGCTTATGTGGAATGACGTATTCTGTTTTCTAGTCAGAATGTTTAAGCCTCATGTCTCAGCTGGGACAGAAACAGCAATGTTGAATATAGATGTGTACTTTACAGCCTGGCTGTCAGAGATGTATGGTCCATACGTAGACCTAATATTTTTTTTAATATGTCTGAGGAAAGAATTAATGAAACCGGATTTTAAAACCTCTTTGGCCATGGATTCTATTAGCTGTGGACAGAAATGAGAAGGTAAAGGAATGGCCTGTAGGAAATGTTGATCCAATCTCTTGCAGGCATATAGAGGAATTATTAGGTACCAGGTATTGTATATGTTTATTTCTTTTCCATTTGAATTAAACATTCTGTAAATGGTAAATTAATCTAAATAACATCTGAAAAAAATGTGAAGCATAGAGGGTTTATATATAGTAGATGAACTGTAACTACCAAATCAATTATACATAAGCAGGCTTTCTTTTTCAGTCTAACTCCCACTTCTATTTGCTGGATGGATTAAGGAGCAGCTATCCAAGAAATATGAATATTTGTAAGGGTATGTAATCTAGTGTAGAATAGGGGTACCTGAACTGTGGTAAACAGTGGCTCTTGGAGTCAACTTTCATTCATTAACATGGAGTTAATGAGCTAAGTTTTATTACACCAATAAAAATACTACTAATTTAAGAAACAATTTCTATTTTATATAAAATTGAGCATATAAAGCATATGTTGTATATGCTTAATGAGCAACATTTAAATTTTGATAAAGAACGATTCCCCCCATCTCCTAACTGAGAAGTTGTTAGCGGAGTCTTTCAGGCATGTTCTAAGTTGGTGAGTTATTCTGTTGCTTATTGTGGAGTTAAATGAAATAACTGAAGAACACAGGAGTTACAGGCTGGTGGCAGTGCTATTACTGTGCCTAGTGTATCTTACAAGACACTGAACTGCTGCCTGTGGGAGTTACTCCTTAGAACACATTTTCAGAACTGTAACTGCACTTCCCTTTTTTATGTGTGTTTTACCAATCTTAGCTTTAACATATATAGTAGGTTTTTAATTTAATTTTTGTTTTCAAAATTGCAATGAATTCTACAGCTAATATAGAAAAGAAAAAAGGTGAGCATGAAGGGGATGCTTGTGAACATAGGCAAAGCCAGGTAAATTAAAGGCAGCAGTGGTGGTCAGTCACCAAGCTGTTTGGGCATGTAGACAGAGGCTCATCATACAACCCTTATTTCTATTATTTGTTTTTATTTTGTTTACTCTACAAGATTTACAAAATGAGAACTAGTGACTTGCCTTGTGTGGTGTTTGGAATTACTTTGTTTTAGAGTAAAATCACCACAGTTGAAGGTAGAAGTTGAAAAATTGAGAGCCTGTATTTTCTCTGTAAGAATAAATGTATTTGAACAATGAAAAAAATAATTATTGTTTGCATATTTTTCTGTAACAGGAATGTTACAATGCAAG
The DNA here is from genome assembly GCF_022539395.1 of Myiozetetes cayanensis. Taxonomy (NCBI): domain Eukaryota; kingdom Metazoa; phylum Chordata; class Aves; order Passeriformes; family Tyrannidae; genus Myiozetetes; species Myiozetetes cayanensis. Next base: position 39,797,685 of record NW_026087964.1, on the reverse strand, counting down.
ATAGTATTTAAAGTTCCTTAACCTATTTAGGACTAAAGTTATAACTTATTTTAGAGAGTTATGTCTAATGAACCATCATTAATAATGAACATTTGAGCATCCTTAAGGGTTTGATTTTAACTTATGATGAAAATAAGCTGTTAAAACCATAAGCTGTAAAAAGGTGATTCAAGCAATATCAAATTGTTCTCAGATCCAGATAATGATTTTATTCTGGCTTTTTAAATATTCGACTTGTGTATTACATCACTCTTTTTTAATTTCAAAGGTGCCTGAAGTGAACCAGAAAGAATAGTGCTAATTGACTGTTGTCTTAGTAGTGACTTTTTTTCCCCCATTCTGTTTCTTTTCAACTTGTGGTCCAATTCCAAGGTTACAATTACATTGTTAGAGAAATAGAAGAAAGCATCTTCTCAGTCAGCCATTGACAAAAGATACCTGGAATGCAAAATATCATACATATTTGTATAGTGGTTTGTGGAACAGAAATCATCTGGAGACTACAAATCTATATTGCAACTTTTATTGTTTCTCATGACAGAAGGAACTAGTTTCTCTTAAAATCAAATAAAACCCCCCAAATGCTTAACTGATGTTATCACTGGCATTTTTTCAGGTCTGTTGCCTCTGATATGCTACCACTGTCTATTCTCAAGTATTTTGGTCTCATTATGAATCTTTTTCTAGGAAAAGTGGGAGAAGGAAATTGAAAAAGGAGCAAGGTTGTTGTCTGAATTAGCTTTACCGCTGCTCTCAAAACATGTTTTGAGATGGATCCAGGTTACCTGTTACCTTGCCAACAATAAAGTAAGTATATACAAGTTCTTTTATTGGCAAATAAATAGATAAATAGCTATTCCATCAGTTCAGATCTCTGGTGGAGACGTGCAGCCTCAAGGTATTCAGGATCACTACTTCTGTGATAATAACCTTCTCTCCTTGTAACAGAAACAACTGTACAGAGCCCATAGCAAAGCTTTTTTGCAAAGGCAGAAAACTCACAAACTTGAGCAGAGGAAGTCAGAGGAATAGGGATAAATGTAAAAAGGAAGGTTCTCTGTCAAGAAGAATGGATGAGTCGGTGACCCTAAAAATAAATGAGAAATACATGAGACATGCTGTGTGCTTACACATGTTACAGTGAAGACATTTAATCCAGACATGGTTTAAATTACCCAAATCCAAGGCTTTTATGCAAAATCAGACTCTTTTTCTGCTAAAAACTGAAATTAAACTCCTCTGATAAGGTCTTATAATAGAAACTAACTACAGAAATGTAAGCAGGCATCCTTATAATGGAAGTTTTGTTCTGATTAGTAAATTCAGCTAGATCATGAATACAGGTTGTTTGTGGTTTTTGACTGAGGAATTGAAACCATGCTAAGTTAAACCTGTCATTCACTTTGAAGAATAATTTTTTTTTAAATACCTTTTTGCACCTTTTTATTGAGAGTCATTGGGTGCTGTCCTTTTAATGAGGACAGCACTTCCATGCTATTTACCATGACAATGTGACTTTACTCTGGGTCACGATTCAGTTTAATCTTTTGGTGTGATTTTTATCATGGAAGAAGGGACAATATGTAATAGATCACATGAACGAGGTTATTTTCTTCAACACTATTTGCTGGTGATTCTTCAGTAGCACTCTGTTGGTTACCATTA